>NC_072790.1:135179668-135482699 GCF_028583425.1 Eublepharis macularius
AGATGCTTCCAGGTGGTTGGGAAACCTGTAAAAGGCACATGTGCAAGGCATATATACCATATACTTATATGAATATAGGGCTGTACTCAGACCTTCCACTGAATGCATGGAGATTGGGAGCAAGGCCAGCAGGTGTCATCCTCCTCCTTTCAGAATATGCATGCCCAAACAGGCTAGAGTCTCTGTCTTGGATACTATTTCTTTTCTCTATTTCTGCAGTGCTATACTCAGTTGCAGAGGTAGTGCTCCACTGTAGAGCATGCTTGTCCTCTTCTTGGTGTTTTCTGCTCATTGCAAGATGCTGGTCTTGTATTTGTGGGCAGTGCCTAGTGCTGGCAGAATTCTCTCCACAATGTAAGACAGCACTGTGGAAACGAAAGGTTTAGAATCCAAGTCTCTGTTCAGTTCCTAATAGTTAATTAAGAGACTGTTATAAAGGTGGTTGTACAGATGAATGATGTCTGTTCAAAATCCCCTGCAATGACTTTGTTCACTGACTCTATTATAAGCCAAGGACTTGTTTTCCAAAAACCTTACCACCTCTCATCTATCTCTTTTGGTTGCACTCTTCTACAAACTCATATTTTAAGCAGCCCAGTAGGAAATAGTAAGTACTCACCCACCCTATTTCTGTAAGAATGTTGGGACTGTGACCTGTGTTATAGATCACTTGCCAGTCCTGCTGAGTCAAAATCGAGGGAGTGAACTGATGCAGAATTTTACTGCATGTAAAATTATATTCCAGCTAAAGCCCTTGTGCAGTTATGGCTACTGTGGTAAACTGTACTCAGGGCTAGGAAGTGGGTTCCAGTATGGAGTACTGAGATAAAAGAGTCATGTTTCTAGCTGGGAGCCTAAGCAGTTACTGCTTGTTGTGCGTATGTTATGGGTTCCTGGGGTGTGGGTCTGTGTATCACCCCAGCCTCCAAGGCACAGGTTGTTTAAGCTAACCATATGAGGCTGTCTGTTGGAGG
This sequence comes from Eublepharis macularius, assembly GCF_028583425.1. Classification (NCBI taxonomy): domain Eukaryota; kingdom Metazoa; phylum Chordata; class Lepidosauria; order Squamata; family Eublepharidae; genus Eublepharis; species Eublepharis macularius. The sequence continues at coordinate 135,180,643 of NC_072790.1, forward strand.
TTGACTGGACCTTATGAGGAGCTGTTCCCAGAAAGCTCATTTGGGAAAAGCACTAGACTCAGATATTTAAGTTAAGGTTGGATTCTCTTGGCCCAAGGGGGAGTGTTTAACCCTTGCGAGGAGGGGGAGATATTCTTGTTTTTGGATGTTCTGGCTTTTGTACAAAGGGATCACGGTAAGCCCTGTATATGGAATTGATTTCCCTGCTTGTGCGGGAAGGGTGGAATAAAAGTCAAAAGTAATAAATAAATAAATCTGGACTAATAAATGTTTGTGCCACGTATCTCACATGGCAGTTATAAAACCTCAGGGAGAACAGTTAGAAAACACCCAACATCAAAACAAGTTCTGTTAATGTTACTGATTTATAAATACTGTTTTCTAAGGAGCTAAGTTTGCACAGGGGCTTAAGTTTTTGCGTGCCCCAGAAATGAAGGGCATTTATTGCCATATTAATTGTGCTGTCATATTCTAGGAAGAAACATTTACTTGTAGTGGGACAATTTAAAATGGAATTGGATGATTTTATTTTACACAATATTTCTGGAATCCCCTCGCTTGGTTTTAAAAAATGCTCATGCGATTCTTTGATCACATAGTTGTGGTATCAAGCTTAATGAGAATAGCTTCAGTTTTGTACTGCCACACATGTGCATGTTCCACAGATTTTAGTTGGATTTTAAAAATGAGTTGAGTGAAGGTCACAACCTAGTATTGCTTTAGCAGAATAAGTAATTTACACATGAATAGCTGAAAGGTCATTGGTAGCATGGCCAGGTTTTGATTGATTGAAAAAAATGGCTCTTTGGGTTAGGGTAAAGGGGTAGAATCAAGACACGTGATGGCTGGGGAAGTACATGACTGTTTGGAGGCAGAACCTACAGTATCTGGTGAACCAGGGGAAAAGCGAGTAGGTTGTGGGAGGAGCCTGGAAGAATCTGGAGTTACTGTTTTTTTTACTTCAATGCCGGTTATCTAGCAGATGATGATTGGTCAGATCAGTAAATTGGTACTGGCTGGCAGCATTAATTGTCTCACTAGCTTTGCTCCCTTTCAGACCAAATGGCTTGATGAACTTATTGCATAGGAACAGAGAGATAAAGAAATAGAGGGTTCTGTGGCCCTCAAAACTGGCCTTTGGGATGTTACTAAAGTGCTTATTTGCAGCACTGCCTGAGGTGAGGCAGGGAAAGACAACTACTGCAGCTGTGCTTATGCTGGAACAAAAGATTAAGTCCCAGTATTTGTACCAGGGATTTAATTGTGTTGTGCATCTGGTGTTGGGGCCCTTGAAATGTATCACTTGTGCTTTTCAGAACAGAAGTTCTGGCTCTGTGTTCTTATCAGGGTGAGGGTAATGAATGTTCTCATGGAGTTCCCATTCCTTGACTTACAATTCACATCAAAATATAATTGTTATTACTAAGATTACTGCAGATTAACATTAAAGCCCAATCATGACAACACTGTTCAAAGATAGTAGTGCTTTTTAAAACAAGAGCTTGAATTAAAGAGTTTGCCTAAGTGTGTTCAGCCACACAATACAATGTTTTTCTTCATGATCAAACATCAGTTTTTTACACTGTTAACTTACTGGGCAGAACAATTGATTCCAATTATATAACCAGTTAGTTTATGTAACTTTCTTTTTGCCTGGGCTGAAAATTTGTAATCACACAGTATTTCAGAATGAATATTTCAGTGCTGAACTGTCTTGTTTTGGGTGTTGTTGTTTTTAACTTACAAAAATCATGTGGTCTTTCCAAGTAAAAACAGGGGCCTTCTTGAGAGGTGGAATGTGCCTGTGTGAGGGGGGAATGGATGCAGTTCCATTAGCACCGCCATGTGGTGATGACATAATTACAGAATTCAGGCTGGAATGTTTTGCCTGCTGTTTCATCGGCTGTGCCAATGCAGATTTCCCAGTGCATGCAGTAGGATGGTTTGAGACTGGGAAAGGCCATTGAGGAGGGAAAAGGTGTTTTTTCCCCAGAATAATTATTTGTGTGAGTGAGTGGAACTGGGGATAGGGCAAGATTTACTTAATTTATTCCATAGTAACTTGCAGAAGTCTAAAGCCTTTTTGAAGCTTAGGAAAAGAATCCTGCCCAAAACATGTTGCTGGCTTGTGTTTGTTCTTAGTGGGACTAGTTATATTGTGTAAAGTTAAGCAGATGCTGTATTTGCAAGAGTGAAGCTCTTATTTCATTTTGAATTTTGTTGTTTTGATTTATAGTGTGCTTTATGCAAAGGTCAAGATGTGTGGGAATAATATATACACAGAGGGAGGTTCCAAAGACTCAAAAGATTTAAGAAGGGAGCATTGTGCCTGCGTTGCCACTAGATGTCTCAGATCCTACAGCAACATGGTTGAACAGTCTGTTAAATCTTGTCTTCTAGCACAAGTTTCTCTTGTCTGAATATTAAGCAGAAGTATCTGCCAACGGGTAATATTCCAAGCATTGTAATGAAGAACAGACCCTCCTCAAAATGTTCTCTTCCACTGAAAAGATCAGTGTTCACAATTATAAGAATGACATTATATGCAGACGAGCCATATATGGTGCATTTTTAAAAAAAAAATCCCTGAAAAGAATCTATATTCTAACACCTTCTGTGAAAACATCTAAAAACTGATGTAGGAGAAGTGTGCTATTTAAATTGAAGTAATTAGGAGTTAAACTCTACATTCTGAAGAATGTAAAGATCAGAGCTGATATGAAATGAATCATGGAGTTGGAAGAGGTCTTACAGACCATCTAGTCCAACACCCCCCCCCCCCGCCCAATGCAGGAACAACCTAAAGCATCCCTGAAAAGTATTCATCCAGCCACTCCTTGAAGACTGCCAATGAGGGGGAACTCACCACATTCCTAGGCCACTAATTTCATGATTGAACTACTCTTAACATGAAAAAGTTTTTCTTAATGTCCAGCCTTGGTACCTTCCTTCCTGTAGTTTAAACCCAGGGCTCATTTCGAGGGGGAACGCACAGGAACGCAGTTCCAGCAGTTCCCCAAAGAGATCACATGTCAGGTGGCCCCGCCCACCTGACTCTTGGCCATTTTGGGTCCGTTTCAGCCTGGATTGGGGCCAAAACAGCCCGGATCGGGCCTCTGACAGGTGGTGGATCACCCTCCCACTCAGCAGCGGGCCTGATCCTGACCATTTTGGGCCCCTTTTTGGCCATTTTTGACCCCTTTTTGCCATTTTGGGCCCAATTTCGTCCCTGAATGGCCAGGATTGGGTCCAAAACAGCCAGGATAGGTGATGCCAGGGGGTGTGGCATATGCAAATCAGTTATGCCAATGACACACTTCTGGTGATGGCAAAGGGCGTGGTATATGCGAATGGTTATGCTAATGAGTTATTCTAATGAGTTTCTCCAACTTTTTCTATGAAATGACCCTTGTTTAAACCCATTGTTTTGAGTCCTATCCTCTGCTACCAATGGGAACAGCTCCCTTCCCCCCTCTAAATGACAGCCTTTTAAATAGTTAAAAAGAGCAATCATATCTCCCCTCAACCTCTTCTTCTCCAAAGGCTAATTCTGCACACATTGGATAATGCACTTCCAATCCTCTTTATAGATAATTTGGAATGGATTTTTTCGTGTGCGGAACAAAAAATCCACCTCAAACGATTGATAAAGTGCATTGAAAGTGCATTATCCAACGTGTGCGGAATCAGCCAAACTGAACATTCCCAGGTCCCTCAGTCTTTCCTCTTAGGGCTTGGTCTCCAGGCCCCTGATTAGATTATCCTGGTTGCTCTCTTCTGCATCCGTTCCAATTTGTCAACATCCTTTTAAAGTGAGGCCTACAGAATGGCACACAATATTCCAGGTGGGGCCTGACCAACACAGTATATAGTGGGATAATGACATCCTGTGATTTGGCTGTTATGCCTATGTTAATACACCTCAAGTTTGTGTTTGCCTTTTTTGCTGCTTCATCACACTGACTGCTCACTTTGAGCTTCCCATCCACCTGTATCCCAAGATTTTGTTCTCCCACACACTGCTACCCAGAAGTGTATCCCTCATCCAGTATGCATGCTTTGCATTTTTGTTACCCCAGTGGAGAACCTGGCACTTACCCATGTTAACTGCGTAGTCCATCTGGCTGTGGCACAGTGGCAGAGTTTGAATACATAATGTCCCAAGTAAAAGTCCTGGCATCTCCAGTTAAACATGGATATGTTGTAGTAGGTGATGGGAAAAGTAAGTGGTAGGGGAAGTAAGATATTGATTGGTAGGGGAAGTAAGATATACGTTCACTCATGAATCTGGTTTCATTAGAATGTTGTTTTTATCTTTCAACACCAAAAAAAAAGTTAATGTGCTAGACTTTCTTCACTTCAGTATCTTGAACTTCAAGGTTTAACATTAGTGACTTCATTATCTGAATGCATCAGGCTTTTTCTGGGGTGTTCACTTGTGAGTACACTTGCAGTGAGGAAGTGGTGGAGAGTTCTCAGCCAATGACCTGTTTCTCCAAGGAAAAGACAGGAGCAAAGAAGGTATGTTAACGAAGAGGTACCTGCAGGACTAGGAATATGTTTAGAAAAGGTATATTTATTTCAAACCAGTAGGTGTTATAAACACTTAAGTTTATGAACCGCGTTTCCAGAGAAAGAGATTTTCCATTTGCCTTTTTTAGGCCCTTCTTTATAGTATCCTCATTTGTGTTTGCCACTGCTTATAAAGAGAGAATTTTAACAGTGAACTGACATATCCAGTGTTCCTACCATTGACAAAGTTACGTCTGTAAAACCTCATGATTTTTGCTGTTCATCTTCGTTCTTCTGTGCCTCCACACATGGGGACTGCGCAGGCGCAGGCCAGCCGCCGGAGAATTTTCTAGAGCTTCCATGGCTCCGAAGGGGCCGTTTGTCGCGCGCCTCAGCGACCGTTTTCCCGCCCAAACGGTCACGTGATCCTCCAGCGACCAACGGCCCCTTCCCTCAGTTCTCTTCTTGCCGCCGCTTGGAGAGAACGTGAGCTTCGTTGCTCTGTGCTTTTTTGTGCTTCGTGCTTTATTCTGACTGATTGCTTGGCTTTTGACTTCGGACTTCGTGACCTCGACTATTCTTCGGATCTCCTTTTGGACTTTGTTGTGGACTCGGTAATTTGACTCGGACTGTTTTTGACCTTCCTTTCGCGTGCCCCTGAAGATGGCCTCAAAGGCTCTCTTCAAGCATTGTCTCCAATGCCACACGAAAAAGGCCAAGACCGATGGCCATGAACTGTGCCTGTTCTGTTTGGGGGAGACCCATAATGTGACGGCCTGTAAGATTTGCCAGGGCTTCACCAGCAAGGCCCGGCAGGAGCGCAAGGCCCGACTGAACTCCTCCCTGTGGCAGAAGGTCATGTCCGGAGGCGCTCCGTTGCCCTCCTCCAAGGCCGGCCCAAGCCCCTCTGCCGAACGGCATTCAAGAGCTGGCTCAGTGGCCTCCGCGAGGTCGGGGTCGAAACCGCGTCCCCCGAGTACCTCGGCGTCGAGAGCGGCCTCTCCAGCGCAGGGACCGGTGCGGCCGCCCCGTAGCGCGTCATCTACCAGGTCGGATCCGAGACCAGCTTCGGAACCGAGGATCCTGGTACCGAGTCCCCGGTCGGAACCGACGACCGGTTCGATCCCGATCAAGGCGAAGAGGTCGAAGCCGAGGTCCCCTTCGAAGGCGAGGAGCGCGTCGGTTCCGAGGTCTTCTTCGGAACCAGCGAAGAAGAAGAAGAAGACCAAGCATCATCGGTCGCCGCGTCCCGCTCCTCAGGAGGAGGTCATCGTGCTTCCTCACACGCCTTCCCCTCATCTGGGCTCCCCGGAGCCAGAAGACATCTCCGTGCCGGTGCCGGATCCGATGGCCTTCGAGACGGTGCCCGCAGAGTTCTCGTCGGGGCCGGAGCCGAGCCCGCACCGTCGGAGCCGACCGTCGCTTGCCCTTCGGTCGCCGAGGCTGGAACCGAGCCCGTCTCCTCGTCGGAGCCGTCCGTCGCCTGCCCGTCTGTCTCCACCTCCGGTCGGTCGTGAGCGGCATGGTTCCGGGGACAGTGTCCGATCGGTCCGGTCCGCTGCGTCCCGGCATCGACAGGCTTCCTACCTCCCTTCGCCATACCGTTGCCAATGGGAGGGGGCACCTGCGGGCTTCTCCGTGTCGGAACCGAGGCCTTCGACATCGAGGTCGGCGTGGGCTCCCCCTCCGCTCCAGGTTCCGGAATCCCAGCTCGGTTCCGATGAGGAGGATGTGGAGAGCTTTGGCGGCTACCAGTCGGAGTCCTGGTCCGAACCATCGCCAGCTGAGGAGCTAGTGCCATCTGCGGACTCCCCATTCGAGGACCTCCGCATCTACGCCGACCAGATGGCAAGGATGGCCAAGGCTCTCGAGATGGACATCTCTTCGGCAGTTCCCCAGACCAAGGACAAGCTCCTCAAGCGTATCTATGGGGATAATCCGGCGTACGTTGGCTTTCCCATGCTCGAGGGTATTGAGGAGATTGTGGAGAAGGTGTGGCAGGTGCCCTGTGATCAACCTCCAACGTCCAAGCGCATCGAGCAGCTTTACAAGATCAAGCAGGGCACCTGGCCGGCGTTGGTGAAACACCCTCCACCTTCCTCCTTGGTCACAGAGGAGTTCAACCCCCGACGATCGGGTCACTCCTCGGTGCCTGCCGATAAAGAGGGCAAGAAGCTTGATGCCATGGGCAGGCGCCAGTACATCGTCGCTTCGCTGGGTCTGAGGATTGCCAACTACCAGACCATCATGGCAGGGTACCAGCTGTACCTATGGGAGAAGTTGGCATCCTATACCCGGGACCTCCCTCCTGAGCAGAAGGCTGTGGTGTCCCTGCTGCAAACAGAGGCTGTCCGGCTGTCTAAACAGCAAATGAACGCTGGGAGCCACGCTGCTGACACTGCTGCTAGGGGGATGGCGTCGGCGGTGGTCCTCAGGCGCCACTCTTGGTTGCGGTCGACGGCCCTGTCCCAAGAGGTGCGTTCCAGGGTGGAGAGCATGCCCTTTGAAGGGGACTCGCTGTTCTCCAAGTCCACCGACGAGACCCTGAAGAAGAAAAAGGAGGACAGGCAGACGGCGCGGTCCTTGGGTCTGGCTCCAGCAGACAAGCCCTCCTCCAGGTCACGGTACGCTCCCCGGTCTGGCCCTTACCATTATCAGGGCAGATACCAACATCAGCGGCCGGGCTACCAACAGTTTCCTGCCTACCAGCAGCGGCCTTACCCTCCCACACAACAGCAAAGGAGGCGTCGGCCCTTCAAGCCTCGTCAGGCACAGCAACCGGCCCAGCATAAGGACCAGCAGGGCGCCGGGAGGCAATACTGACGGGTCACGCCAGCCGTATCCCCGAACTTTTCGGACAGACTGAGTCCACTCCTCTCTGAGTGGGAGTCAATAACATCTGACTCATGGGTCTTAACAATTGTTGAACTGGGATACGGGCTGGAATTCGTTGAGCTGCCTAGATGCAGTTCACCCCTGACAGCTGTCAATAACACTATGGCCGAGCTGGATGCGGAGATCGTGTCGCTCTTGGCCAAGGGTGCTGTGGAAGAATTGCCCTATGAGGACTCTGTAAAGGGTTTCTTCTCTAGGTTCTTCCTGGTCCCTAAGAAGGATGGGGGCTTACGTCCCATTTTAGATCTGAGGGGCCTTAATGCCTTCCTCAAGGTGACCAAATTCAAAATGGTTACGTTGGCGGCTGTGATCGCCTTGCTGAAACAGGGAGATTGGTTTGCGGTTCTTGACTTAAAAGACGCATACTTTCACGTGGGCATACGGAAGGAGCACAGGAAATACCTGAGCTTTGTTTACCGGCAAAGGGTTTTCCGGTATAAGGTGCTCCCCTTTGGCCTGTCCACTGCCCCACGAGTGTTCACTAAATGTGTGGCCCCTGTGGTTTCCTTCCTGCGGGAAGAAGGCTGTACCATCTTTCCGTACCTCGATGACTGGCTCATCGTGGCTGAATCGGAGTCTAGGCTGGTGCAGGACATTGGCTTGGTACTTAGCACTTGCCAACGCCTGGGGCTCCTGGTGAACTTGGAGAAATCCAAGCTGGTGCCCAACTGCAGGGTGTCCTACATTGGTGCACTTTTAGACTCTGTGGAGGGTAAGGCCCTGCTCCCCTTGGAGAGGGCTCGGTCTCTAAGGGGTCTAGTGTCCATGTTTAAAAGGAACCGGTTCCAGTCTGTGCGCACTATCCAGTGCTTACTAGGGCATATGGCAGCGGCCACCTCTGTGGTGCCTTTCGCTAGGCTGCGTATGCGCCCCCTCCAGAACTGGTTTGTGCGGAGGTACGATGCTCTGTTGCACCCTCCGTCCCTCAAATTCTCTATCCCGAGGGTCATCCTCTCCTCCTTGGACTGGTGGCTGTCTGATGACAACTTGTTTAGAGGGACCCCTTTTGGGTATCAACACCATGACATCACGGTTACCACTGATGCCTCTCTGTTGGGATGGGGGGCTTACTGTGGTGATGTGTCTGTGCAAGATGTCTGGTCTGACAGGGAAAAGACCCTTCATATCAATGTGCTTGAACTAAGGGCCATTCGTTTCGCACTTGTGTCTCTTACAGCACTGCTGAGAAATCGTCAGGTCTTGGTGCAGACGGACAACACGACTGCCATGTACTACGTGAATCAGCAGGGGGGCACAGTGTCCATGGCCCTGTGCCGGGAAGCCACACTCACTTGGCAGTGGGCTATCAAGAACGGCGTGTCGCTCCGAGCTATACACGTGGCTGGGTCAGACAATGCCCGGGCAGATGCCCTCAGCAGGGCCCCTTTACTAGACCACGAGTGGGAACTGAACGGAGAGTGCGTTGGGCCGATCTTCCAGATGTGGGGTCATCCGGTGATAGACGTGTTCGCCACTGCGGCGACCACCAAGGCCCACACGTTCTGTTCCAGGGCAGGGAGCGACCCCCTCTCTATTGGGGATGCCTTCCAGTTTATGTGGACGCAGGGCTTGCACTACATGTTTCCTCCGTTCCCCTTGATTCCCAGGGTCCTGTGCAAGATAGAGGAGGACGGGACGGACTGCATCCTGGTGGCCCCCTTCTGGCCACGGCAGGTTTGGTTCCCGAAGCTCCTGCGGATGTCCCAACGGACATATGTGAGTCTGCCCCCTCGGCAAGACCTTCTCCTAAACGGGAGCCTAGTCCACCACGATCCCAGGAAGCTGCACCTAACGGCTTGGCGGATCGTTCCTCCCCTGTAGGCTTTACTGACGAGGTACAGAGGGTCCTCCTGAATGCTCGTCGGCCATCCACTAGGCGCGCTTATGCGGCCAAGTGGCGCAGGTTTGAGCTCTGGGCACTTGCCAGAGGAGTGGTGCCTGACAGCAGTCCCTTGGGGGTTGTATTCGAGTATTTGTGCCACTTGCGTGGCCTGGGCTTGAAGGTGTCCTCCCTCAAGGTACACTTGGCAGCGATATCAGCTGCTCACGCCCGAGTAGAGGGTGCTACGGTGTTTTCTCACCCACAATCCCGCCAGTTCCTTAAGGGCATGTACAATCTTTACCCACCTGTGTCGGCGCCAGTGCCTCAGTGGTCGCTGTCCTTGGTGCTCTCACGTCTCATGTTGCCTCCATTTGAACCTATGGCTACCTGCCCCTTGGATATACTATCCTACAAGGTGGTGTTCTTGGTGGCCGTCACATCGGCCAGAAGGGTCAGTGAGCTGTCTGCGCTGCGGTCTGACCCTCCCTTTCTTGTGTTTCATCCCAACAAGGTGGTCCTGCGTCCCTGCCTCGGGTTTCTGCCCAAGGTGGTGTCCGCCTTCCACCTCTCGCAGGATATCTCACTGCCTGCATTCTTTCCTCAACCTTCCTCTAAGGGGGAAAAGGCCCTTCATTCCCTAGACTTGAAGAGGGCCCTAGCCTATTACCTGGATAGGACAAAGGAATTCCGCACCTGTCCTCACCTGTTTGTATGTTTTGGGGCCAAGGACAAGGGTAGCAGGGCTTCCTCACAGACCCTGTCTAGGTGGATTGTGACGGCCATTAGCAAGGCCTATTCCCTGGCAGGGGTGGCTTGCCCGCTTCATGTCAGAGCCCACTCCACGCGGTCCCAAGCATCCTCTTCGGCACTCCTCAGGGGGGTGCCCCTGGTTAACATTTGTAAAGCAGCCACATGGTCCTCTGCAGACACCTTTGTCAGGCATTACGCCGTTGATGTCAATGCGGAGCAGGATGTATCTGTGGCCAAGGCTGTCTTGCACTCCCTTTTTTCCTGAGGGAGTTTTGGAATGACTTTCTTGGCGTACCTGTTGGGTACCCTTGAGTGAAAGTGTATATATGTACCTGGGGGTGTGTATATATGTAAATATTGAGTATTTATGTGTCCCTACACAGTATTTTTGCATAGATGTATATATGTATGTCTATTTATTGTTGTTCTTGTTTGCTAAATAAAATTGTGTTGGACTTCACCCCCGCCTTCCTTATTGTGTGAAGCTTGGTACACTCCCATGTGTGGAGGCACAGAAGAACGAAGATGAAAACAGGGTTAACATACCTGTAACTTATGTTCATCGAGTTCTTCTGTGCTGACACACAACCCTCCCTCCTACCCCGCTGTGAATTCCAATGCACGATAATGTGATGGCTGTAACGGAAATTGGTGTTTTTAAGGTGTTATGGCGGAAGTGTGTTGGTCAAGCGGCGGCAAGGGAGAACTGAGGGAAGGGGCCGTTGGTCGCTGGAGGATCACGTGACCGTTTGGGCGGGAAAACGGTCGCTGAGGCGCGCGACAAACGGCCCCTTCGGAGCCATGGAAGCTCTAGAAAATTCTCCGGCGGCTGGCCTGCGCCTGCGCAGTCCCCATGTGTGTCAGCACAGAAGAACTCGATGAACATAAGTTACAGGTATGTTAACCCTGTTATATTTCAGATGTCATCCATGTGAAAGGCAGGGTTGAGACAGACAGTTGATTTTTTTTTTTTTTACTGAACACATGTTAAAGCTTGAATTTGTGTTCCTTAACTTTTTTTCAGTCTGAGAGAATTTTGGCAGTACCCAGTGGAAAGTTAAACATGTACTTTAGAGATGGAATGGAAAGACTTTACATAAACATATGAATCTTTTTGGATTAAAAAATTGTGCAAGAATTATTTTGCTAGTTGAGTCTTATCATAACCCAAAATGCACGCTGAGTTTTGGGAGACCCAGTTTATAAATACCTGTTGTTTTTATGTTTTAGGAAAGCCTCACGTTAAGAATACTCCATTGTATTCTGAAAAATTGGGGACATGGATTTTGATTAGTTAATTTGTCTAAAATGATTTTGTAACTGGCTTGGTAATGGCTTGATCCCATGATCTGGTGGTTTGGATTTAAGGATCCCAGCTGCTGCTCTTGCACAGAAGCTCATAGAATCATAGAATCATAGAGCTGGAAGGGGCCATACAGACCATCTAGTCCAACCCCCTGCCCAGTGCAGGATCAGCCTAAAGCAGCCTAAACCTAATACAACTCCTTTGCTGCCATGTTAGTGGTTGCCTCTGCATGGCCATTTGGATTGCAGGACTGAGGCTCTGCTCTTCTTCTATGGACTTTTGGACCATCAGAATAGCAAACACTCCTAGCTAGTCTCATTTCTGGCATAGTTAGATGTATTGGCGATTTAAAAAATGTTTATAAGTGAATATTCAAACTTGGAATCCTTGAAACATTGTCTCAGTCATACAAAGTATTCTGTACGTTTGGGGATATTTCCAGAAATCAGAAGGTTAGACAAATGGGTACATTGCATCTGAAAGTCTTCTCACTGATCGTGCAAGTATAGGCAAGTATGCATATATATAAGTCTTGCAAAAAAAACCCCACCAAGATTAGTTTGCACATTTTCCTGATCGATTTTAAGAGTTAAGTCACAAAAAAATACATTTTCACAGGAAATAATTGCAAAAAGAAGTGTGACATTTTCTTGGCATTAGAAGCTTTTTTTTCATGGTGGCTCTTATCTCCATTGATACCTGCCATTCTTTCCCCTAGAAGATTCTTGCTATAGTTTTAGCACCCATGCTCTAGGTATCAGCAGGTGAATAGGCCTTTTGTTGCTGAGAACTGCCATCCTCACTTTAGTGTCTGGTTGGATTATCTTACTTTAATTTTTCATTATAATGGGAAGACACATCTATAAAGTGCTGCATATCCCATTACAGTATAACAATATTGTCACTATTTCTCTTGGGTAAGTTTTCTTAAGCACTGCTATATTATGGCTTCTTAAAGAGAGGAAAAAGGTTTGAATAGCCATATGCTTTGATCCAATGAAGTATTTCCATGGATGGAGGGATTCCTTTCTGTAGAGCATAACTTTCTCACTTCCCCATTCTTGCTGCACTCCCAGATTCCCCAGAAGTGCTGCTTCTGGGGGATAGTGCGCCAGCAAAAGCATTGCAGGGGGCATTTTGGGTTGCAGCAGAAGGATGTCATTGCAGATGTTATTGGGAAGTGATGTCATTTTAGAGGGGCCAGGAGTGCTCCCGCACTTTGTAGCAGGCCAATTTGGGCCCCAAATGGGCCCAATTCAGCCTGTTTGGTGTCCAAATTGGCCTGCTGTGAAGCATGGGAGCACTCCCAGGGCAGCATGATGATGTCACTCCTGGGAGTGATGTCGTCACGCCACCCAGTATGTGGGAATATATCCTTAGTTTTGCCAGGTCACTAGGAAACTCCTTGGGGATGGGGAATAGGTGGGCTGGTTGATTGTGTATATTGGAGAAGGGTCTTAAAAGGGCAGCAAGGTGGGAGTTGGGGGAGGAATTGGAGGGCAATGGAGAGGAATGCAGAGACTGCCTCCTGGTCCATCCCAGGCTTTTGTAACTGTTTTATGTTGAAATATAGTAGAAATATCCCAGCAAGATTACCTTCAACTCCACCCTTGAGGACAGCCAGCAGAAAACACGGACCTTGAGCTGCTTCCCAGCCTGCTGAGGCCAGTGGCCTTAATGCCTTCCCTTTGCATGGACCAGTCCTGCTCATATGCCCCTTTTGACAATGAAATTTCTGAAGGCACTCTTGTTTTTGTGATTTCCTTCATAGCATCTTTTGCATTTGTTATATTTGTGGTGTAAGAACACTGGAAGCTTTCATAAAGCTAAACTTTTATTGTCTGTGGTTTAGATTTCAACCATGCTGTGAAAGTTTTTATAAATTGCTTTAATTTGATTATTTTTGCATGGTACATAATTGGCTATCCAGTGATGACAGAGAATGTGACACTGTTATCTGTTATGAAAGGTCTGACAGTCATGTGTGTGTGTGGGGGGGTCATAAAATGGAATGGCGAATAGGCCACATAGTACTGTTAAACAAGTCTTGTTATCTCTTTTAGTCAACTGTCTAGTCAAGTCAACCACGGGCAGCTCCAGTTAGACAGGAAGAGAATACATTGTGGTAGACCTCACTGTTCCACATCCTCAGGTTCAATAATTTGCAAGTTTTCCAGTACAACTGGATGAGCAAAAGCCTAAGAACAAGCAGTCCCATCTGCATTAATATCGTATCCAAATGTAAAGGTAATGCCTCAGTAAAGGTAAATTATAGTATCTAAAGGTAAAGGTAATGACTCACTGCAAGCACTGAGTCATTACTGACCCATGGGCAGACGTCGCATCACAACGTTTTCTTGGCAGACTTTTCTTATGGGGTGTTTTGCCATTGCCTTCCCCAGTCATCTACACTTTACCCCCAGGAAACTGGGTACTCATTTTACCAACCTCGGAAGGATGGAAAGCTGAGTCAACCTTGAGCAGGCTACGTGAACCCGGCTTCCTCCAGAATCGAACTCCGGTGAACAGAGCTTGAGCTGCAGTATTGCAGCTTACCACTCTGCGCATTGGGGCTCTTTAGTTAGCATCTAATTTGGAACAAATGATTTTGCAAAGTGCCTGACATATTGATCACAGAAGGCTAGCAAAACATGCTTCATTTCCTGTGGCAGGCTTTGCTGTAACCTCTCAGAAAAGCTTTGCATGTGACTGTGAGGGTACAGCGGTAATGGAGAAATGTGCTTTCTTCAGTGTTATCTCAACCAGAGTAGGCTCTAAAGTATGCTGTAGCCTATTTCCAGTCAGAATCATTTTCTTTTCTGTCATCCTTCAATTGTCATCCTTCAATTGTCCTAGCACCTTAATATACCAAGTTCTGCTAAAAGAAAGAATCATGGAGTAACTCACGCCTCTGACTTGATTCCATATCCCAGGGTTCTGTCAGAGCATTGGCTGTATATTATCAATGATAGCAGAAAAGCCCATGAGAGCTCCCAGGCAAATATCTGGACCCGTTCTTCTTCAGGACACACCATTGTAATTGGTCCCCCATATCCATAGAATTTCAGAGTTCTCTTTTGTCTAACCTCTATCAAATAGTGATCTGTCCAATACAAGGACACCACAATAAGCACACCCACCTCATATCACTGTTCTCTTGTCCAGAAGCTAGACCCAGTGTGTGTCCTGCTAAAGAGTATGGGATGATCCTATGGTTGCTATATGAGGCTGTGAAATCATGGGCTGCATCAAACAAAGGCAACTCATTATCAGTGTTGAGATTCCCCAGGACAAGCAGCTGTGATGGATTCCAACCTGAGATCGTTCAGGAAGAGAGATTATTGAGCAACAGGATGGGTGGTACACCAGTAATCCGTACTCTTTCTTTATCACCCAAGACTTCGGGCCAAACCACCCAAGGTATTTTTTAATGAGTGGGGTTGGTATTCCCCCAGATCCCACTAACTTTCCCTGTAGCCACATGGCACCTTTGGGGAACATCCATTTAAAAACTCGGGAGGGGGGGAGTGCAATTTAGCTTGGGACCATAGCATGGGCATGATAGGCCTAGAGGGATTGATTTTTCCCCCTTTTCAGCTCCATGTGCACATAATACTGCATGTATGCCTCCAAAGTTGGGCATATAACGCCTCCCACAAGACATTTGGGCTCCAACGTTTTAAAAAAGTCTCATGTAGTTTGGCCCTTAGATATGAACTCTCAAAAGACTTGCTCTGCTGGAAATTGTACTTAGATAAGGAAATAGATTCATAGACCATCATGACTTTCTCTCCCAATCTGTCTAGTCCTTGCCATTGCTGAACCAAGAACTCAGGTGGACAGAGTTGGACTATTCTTGCCCATCTCATCCAACCAGGACTCAGTAGTACATGTCAGGTTGGCATGTTGATCCAGGAAAAAGATCCTGAAAGGCTGATGATTTACATTTACTGACATGGCATTTACCAGTGCACCATCAATTTCTATATATAATACAGTTTATGGCAGCCAACTAGTTTTTCAGAATTCATCCTGTTTACTGTACCTTAATGCTGTTAATTTCACCATTCTGATTACATCCAGATCAGCCATTCTATTTTGCTAGGGTCATATTTTGTATTCTAATGCTTTACCAAAGTTAATTGTGCCATTATAAGCAGATTTGGCATTACCTATTGCATAGCTATATGGAGCATTTTTACTTAG
Organism: Eublepharis macularius; assembly: GCF_028583425.1. Lineage (NCBI taxonomy): Eukaryota > Metazoa > Chordata > Lepidosauria > Squamata > Eublepharidae > Eublepharis > Eublepharis macularius. The sequence goes on from NC_072790.1 coordinate 135,196,134, forward strand.
TTCAGTAGAAAAAGTGCAGCTAGTACTTAAAGAACCACTTGCAATACCATTTTACAGAAATCTTGTGCTTGAATACAAAGCTTCCACATATGGCGGAAGTCTCAAGAAATTTTCTTGAAAGCCTTATCAGCAGTCACTCTGAGAACATACCATTGTCAGATACATTATTTTTTATCTGTCTTCCGTATCTTTTTCATAATAATTTGTATTTTATTAATAAAATTAAAAGCCCAATAAAGGGGCAGAGAAAAATTAAAGAAAAATCAATAGAGAGAAAAAAGAGAAAAATAAACGAAAATCAAAGAAAGGAAAAACAGAAAAATAATACATATTTCATTTTCCATTTTCCTCTACAACACCTATTATATCTTTACACACATTATACTTGTAGTTTTAATACCTCTAAAAATTTTCCTTTTTCAGTACTGTCCCCTTCTATTTATTTTCCCCCAGAGTTTATCTTCTTAGAAATCAAATCCACAAATCATCAATTCATTTTTTCTCATCTCATGCAGAAAGCCAATAAGGGGTTTCCAATTGATAAAAATAGATAGTGTTTTATCTCTAATCAGAGCTGTAAGTTTAGCCATCTCTGCTAATTCCATCATTTTCACAATCCAGTCATCCATTGAAGGCAAATTGTACTTTTCCATTTTTGTGCATACAAAAGCCTAGCCACCATTGTCATATATAGAAATAGAATACTATGTTTGTTTTCCAACTGTTTGTCCATTAGTCCCAACAAAAAGGCTTCTGGTTTAAATTGTATATTAATCTTCAAAAATTTCTGTATCATCATATGAATTTGTGACCAAATTTTTTTTTGCCTTAAGACAGGTCCACCAAAAATGATAAAACGTTCCTTCATGTTACTCACATTTTCAACATTTGTTTGACGTACCTTTACTCATTTTTGCTAATTTATCAGGAGATATGTACCACTGATACATCATTTTGTAAAAATTTTCTTTTAATGTGGAACTCAAAGTGAATTTAAGTCCCTTTACCCACATATTTTCCCACTGGTCCATTTGTATAAAGGTAAAAGGTAAAGGTAGTCAGTCCCCTGTGCAAGCACTGAGTCATTACTGACCCATGGGGGAACGTTGCATCACGACGTTTTCTTGGCAGACTTTTTATGGGGTGTTTTGCCATTGCCTTTCCCAGTCATCTACACTTTACCCCCAGGAAACTGGGTACTCATTTTACTGACCTCGGAAGGATGGAAGGCTGAGTCGACCTTGAGCTGGCTACCTGAACACAGCTTCTGCCAAGATCAGACTCAGGTCGTGAGCAGGGCTTGGCCTGCAATACTGCAGCTTACCACTCTGTGCCACAGGGCTCTTCCACGGTCCATTTGTATATTATACCCAAAATTTTGGGTCCATTTTACCATACAGTCTTTTTCACATTCTTCTTCCGTTTCAAATTTCAACAAAAGTTTGTATATTTTGGAAATAACATACTCATCATTTGTACAAAGCTCTTTTTCAAACTCTGTTTTATCGTAGTAAAAGCCCCACAATTTTTTATCTGATTTAAACCTTTCTAGCAATTGTGGATAGAAGAACTATTGACATTTATAGCCTTTAGTATTAGATCATCCCTTGTCTTCAATTTACAGTCATCTTGTGAGAACTAATAATTCTCCATACGTCAACCATGTCTGTTTACTTATCGTTTCACCTCTATAGAAAGCTTGATAACTGATCAACAAGGACAGCTGTACGTTTATTCCATCTTAACATATCCTTTTAAATTTCTTTCCATGTCTTAACATAGTTATTTTTGAAATAGCATACAATTCATCCCCGTCAGCGTGATGCCTAAATATTTTACTTTTTTTTTCAATCTTGAAACCTGTTATTCTCATGAGTTCTTCCTGGATTTTAGTATCCATATTTTTTGTTAACATTTTTGTTTTCTGTTCATTTATTTTGAAACCTTCCAGAGTACCAAATTCTGTCAGCTTCTCCATCAATGTTTCAATTCCCTCTAGTGGATCTTCCAAGATTAAAACTAAATCACCCGCAAAGGCTCTTAGTTTGTATGACTCTTTTTTAATGCTTTACTTGCATACCAAACCATTCTTAAATCTGTACCCTTATTCAAATTTAATTCAAAAAATCCTTTCAGCTTTTTTTTACAATCTTCTACAATTGCCTTTTTCTGTAATAAAGGTTCATTTAATTGCCACCTAAATGTATTGAATTTGGTTCTATAACTTACACTTACAGAAGTATGGTCAGAAAAAGACTTTGGCAATATCTCTACTTTACTAATTTTGGTCACCCAGAATTTTTGATACCCAGACCATATCTATACGTGATATTTATGTCTCTCAAAGTAAAATGTATATTCTTTTGAGACTCCATTTTTTTGTCTCCACACATCCACCAATCCTGTATTATCAATCATGTCAAAACAGACCTTTGGTAATTTACCTTGATTGTATGTTTTCCCCAGAACAACTATCTATTTGTGGAGAAACTACACAATTCCAATTCCCCATCAAACAGCAGTTTTCATAGGACAGATCTACCGATTTCCCCCCCCCCCAAATATTTGTAGAACCTCCCCTTTTCCTCATTTGGTTCATAGGCCCTTTTCGCACTTACGGTTTAAACCACCATTTATGAGCATTCCCCCGATCGCAGTGGCTTCGTCATTGCACCTGTTCATTTCACACTGTCCACTGCAATTTCGATTTGGTGTCTGTGCTTCATTTCAAAACCTCGGTGCAATTTTGGGCTTTCGGGGCCTTGCAATTCACGTCACACTTTTTTTTAAAAAAATTGAGCATGCGTAGTAACGTTGCAATGTTGGAACCCTTCCCCCCTTTTTGCTGATTGGGCTGTCCCCTGCCCACTGGAGAGGCAATTGGTGGCAGAGTTCTGGGGGAAAACATGTACCACTCTCATTTTTTTTTAATCAAGCCAGGAAAGGGTTAAAATGCTGCCGATTCATCTCCTCCCAGGAAGCAGAGGCTTGTTTCCAAAGGGCTGTGCAAAATGCTTGGGTTTCCCCCCCCCTCTTTGGCAAAGTCTGAAACATTCCTGGGAGGGAGGGAGGGAAAAGCAGCCATTTAATCCTTTCCTGGCTTTTAAAGCCAGGAAGAAAGTGCAGTAACATTACAACGTTGCAACCCATTCTTGTCTTTAAAAAAAAAAAGAATGTGTGTGCATACCCTAAGGGAGGAAGGAGAAAGCAGCTATTTAACACTTTCCTTGCTTTTACAGCTAGCAGGGAATTAGCAGCAAGCTTAGGAATCATTCCTGGCTTTTGTAAAAAAATAAAAGAGCATGCATACCAGGAGGAAGGAAACCAACGAAGAAGCAGCCTTATGACCCTCACCTTGCTTTACTAAAAAAAATGGTGGACAAGGAGTTCAGAGAGCTGAGGAGGGCGGGAGTGGTTAATTCTGCACAAACCAATCAGCTCCCAGGGAAAAGGAGAGGGGGAGAGAGAAGCAAAAAGGGGGCAAAAGTGTTCACATTAGCAAAATGCGGGCCAGCTGCCAGTCAGCAGCAAACTTAAAAAAACATCGAGATACGTCCGCAGGGGGAAAAATCGGGGATACAGCGGACAAAAAGCGGGACTGCATCCCATGACTGCTTTTAAGTGTGAAAACCTTGCAAACATGGGATGTGGAACAGGTACAAACGCGCTCTAAAAACCGATTGCGAAAAGTACCCTAGATTGCCACCACCAAAGTTTTGCTTCCATTTAATATTACCCACAAATCTACCATGATTGTCAGGTATGACAAGTTCTGGTTTCAATGCTGATTTTAGATACAATACCACCCCATTTTTCTTTTTATTATCTGAAGAGACACTTTGCCCCCTCCCCCCAAATGTGGTAATCCAAATATTTGATGTCTTTTTTCCTAATATGAGTTTCTTGTAAGCAAATGATATCGGCTCTCAATTTTTTCAAAATACTTTCTGTTGTTTTTGAGGAGCATTCGCTCCATTTATATTCCACTTTACGCATTTGTAATCCATATTTGGGCTTTTATTATTATCAGAGTCCATATCTTCTTGTTCTTCCTCTTCTTTCTGTTTCAGTATTGACTGTTTGGGATCTTCTGCAAATTCTTCCAGCTCCTTCTTACATCTTTCAAAGAAATCTCTTGCTTTTGGTACTGAATTCAACCTAAATCTCTGTTGTTTGAAAGTAAGAATCACTCCTTCCAACTTGTCCCATCTAAATGGGATTTGCTTCTGTTTCAGCTTTTCAGCTAAAAATACATAGTCTGTTCACTTCCTCAGAATTCTGAGTGGTATCTCGTTTAAAAGGATGACCTCAACTTCTTGTATTCTCAGTTTCCTCTTATAATGTTGTTGTAAAACTTGGTCTTTCATAGACTTTTTGACAAAATACACTATAATATCTTTTGGTAGTTTATTCTGTGCTAGTGGAGATTCTATATATTTATCCACTTCCATATCAATTCTTGGGATGTCCAAATAAAGAAATTCTGCCAAAGCCTTGACAGCCCTATGTCAAATATCTTCCTCTTGTGTCTCCCTGATGCCTCGTAGTCTCAGAGCATATTCTTTCTACCTTAATTCCAATAAAGCTAAAGTATCTTGATGTTTCTCCAACTCTCTATCAAACACTGCTGTTCTGCTGTCCAGGATCTCCAGTTGAATTTTCAACTTCTTTACATCCTCCGAGTTTTTTTTAACAGCTCCTTCATTATTTGTAATTTGTTCAGTTAAATCTGCCTTAAGTTTCATAAAATTGTCTTCCGTTTTCCTTTCAAATGAATCAAATTTGTCACTGAATTGGTCAAAAAGTTTTTGCATCAAGTCTGTAGGTGTGATGTCTGTCAAACTGCGTTTTCTTGTGCCTTGAGTTAAGAAGTATAAAATTAAGAAGTATAAAATAGAGAAAAGTCCAGGAAAGCAGAGTATTATCTCACCCCAGAAGAAATAGTTGTGTTGCAGAGTTGCTTAGTTCTTTGAAGTTCTTAAGTTTAAGACCGAGGGTCGACTTGATTTTAAATTCCAATCGTAGCTGCGAGTAGTTGTCTCCTGGCTCCCGACACCAGTCACCAGTCACCACCCAGGAACCTGGGCAGTAAAACCTTCAGCAGAGTTGTCAGTCGGAGCACAAGTGGTTAAACTCATGATCCCTCCTTATCCAGAGCGATTAATCAGCTGGAGAAGAATCTCCAGCCATTAATCAAAGCTACGTTGTCTCTCCCCGAACGGAAAGCTTCAGGCAGCCATGCCCTTGAGTCACGGGTCCATCAGATACCATTGTTGAGCCATCTTGAAACAGTTTTCTCTCAGTTGTAGAGATTGATGAATGCCTTGTACATACAAACTGCCAATCTGCTTGAGAAGAGAAGGGTTTGTAACTGGAAGAAGGGTTTGTAATTGTCTAACTGGAAGGGTTTGTAACTGGAAGAAGGGTTTGTAATTGTCTAACTGTTTCCCATACAAGCCTTTCGTATCATATCATTTTCTTTTGAGAACATTCATGATAGCAGAACTAAATGCTTTTTGTCCCCTAACATTTATCTAAAACACATTTTAAAAAAATATTATGCTCATATCCAGTGAAAACTACTGTCCCTCAGTATTGGGGGACAGTTCTTGCCTTATTTTCTAGGATATGAATTGCCCTTTAACAATATTCCACCCATTTGCTGTCTATCACAGAGCAATACAACAGACGATGAAACCACCTTCTCACAATGAAATACCCCCACCCACTACACAGCAGTGAAATGCAGATCCAAAACAGACTTGTTACAAACACCCACTATTCAAATAGTCACTGAAGAATAAAATATCATTTACTAAAAACAAAAGTTATCCCATAAGTGACTAATAAAAGCCTGTCCAAGCAATAAGGTCTTATTACTTTTGAAAGAATTAAAACAAGGAACTGAATTTTGGTAACATTCTGCCTTGCCTTTTACATTGTGGTTTATTTTAGGAATATCTAAATGCAGTTGCCCAAACACAATATTCTTCAGATTTCCCTTTCTGAAGGGCTTACCTAATTTTGGATAAATGGGAACCTTACTTTTAAGGTTTTGGTGTGGTGTACTTTGCATCAACTGAATTAATTCTTTATTCAGTAATAAATCAAGCAATCTGCAGCTAAGTACTCTGAGGACTAAAACAATGGTTAGATGTAAACTATATGCTTCAGGGCCTGGGGTAGTGTATTTTATGCTGGTTATAGCAGAAACTCTCAGTGAGAAAACTGTAGTTTACAAACCTGTGGTCTCACCTGGTAAGTTGAAACACAGCTTTTTTTGTATGTTTCTTATTTTAATTGGACCTGAAGGAGCTGCCCCCATCTATGATTTTGAAATTTTCATTGGTTTCAGTGAAAGCCATGTTTGCAGTACAAATTGTGGTGTTGATTATATCGATAGGAATGGGCCTGACACAAGGCCCGCTTACAGATGGAAACAGACACTTAAAAATGGAAACAGACATCTTGAGCTTGATCCACAAACATTTGCAGTGCTGTTGGCAGACACCACATTCCCAAAATAAGTTTACTTAGAAGTAAGTATTTTTGATTTCAACAGAACTGCCAAGAAAATGACTTTGTGTAGTAGTTAGAAGTGGGTTAAATACAAATTTCCACAGTCAATAATATTACTGAAAGTATAGTGTTCCATCTAATTAGTCCCATCTGATTGCATGTAGCATTTGTTGTGAATGTAGCAGGGTCACATTTTCTTCTTTCCCTACCTCAAGCTTCAGAGCTTCTTTCCCAAATATGAGTATTGACGTTATGGGGTGGGAGGAACCAGTGATACAGGCTGTCTTTCCCTGAATCTATGATTCCCGTGATAGCTGCCAATAAAAAGTCAGAGTATTCTGAGAACATCCAAGGAAAACCTCCCTTGTACCTAAAATGGCACACAATCTGATAAGAAGAGTGAAAAAAATAGTTTTAAAGTAAAAAATTAATTTACTGTGTTTAACCTATTTAAATGGTTGTACAGGCAGTTCTGGGAAGACTCTTGTGAGGGCCTTTGGCACTGTTACCTGATATTCTTCTTAAGATCAAAACTTGATAAATGAATATACTATTTTGCCTTACACAATCCCAGTCCAATAGCTGAGAAACAGTGGCCTAAATTGTTACCAGTCAGATCCTTTTCTCAAGCTAAGAGGTCAGTTTATGGATGAAATATCATAAATGCCCCTCATAAGTCCAAGGCACTGCCTAGTCCAGAGTGGGTGCCTGTTGGGCAGGAGCCCAGAAAACTACCAGAGTTTGAGTCAGGTGCAGTTGACTGATGGCCCCCTCCATGCCCTAGAGAGATGCAGAGATAACATGGTTTCGTTTTCTCTAATCCCATCAACGCCCCATTATACTTCACTCACCTATTCTAATCAAAGCTATTCAGCAAACCTGGTAGCTTTTTCATCCAGTGCTTACCAGGTCACAAGCAATATTTTCACCTATTGTCTATCCCAGATAGTCACTTCAAACCACTCCCAACTTATTGTTCTACCTCCTGACAAACCATTAACCTGTTGTTTTTGGAACAAGACGTCAGCTTGCCCCAGGGAGCATATCACCCTATAATTGAACTCCGCTGCCATGTCTTCTGTGAGTGTGTTCTGGATCCATACACTGCCCTCAAGTTCACGTGAGACTCTTCTTCGTGAAACACTTGTTGTTTTGCTGTCTCCGCGGACCTCTGCTCTTCACAACTGGTAATTATTGCCCTCCTTGAAACTGCTTTCTCCCACTTTCCTCCCTGGTTTTCTTAGTTAGCCTTGTACGTGTGCTGTGTGATTTTATGTAGGTTTGCCCTTTGTTTCTCTTTAATAAAAAACTATTTCTGGTTGAACATCTTCCTGATTTATTTGAGAGTTCTCTAAGAGAATAATCCCTGTAAACATTGGTGCAAATTCCTAGTTCATTTTCATTCTTCTGTGCATCCAAAGAACTCCGCTAGGGGTTGCCACTGGCCAGTCACGTAGTCCAACCACCTTTCCCGCCTAAACGGGGCACGTGACCTGGGTGGGGCGACCCCCTCTCCCTCAGTTCTCTCTTAGCCGCTGCGAAGAGAGGATCTGTGCTTCTGAGCTCGTCCCACTATTTTTTCTCTGACTGAAAATTTTGGTATTGAACTTTAGGACTGGTTTCTTGGATATCGCTTCATTGTCTCTCGTCTTGGTAAAGTTGATCTCGGTATTTTCGCTCACGGCCCGTTTTTTCGTACTGCCTGATCTTTTGAAATGGCACAGAAGGCCCTCTTTAAAAAATGCTCCCAATGTGGGATGAAAATGACGCATTCTGATTAGCATGACATGTGCCTTATTTGTTTGGGGGAGGGCCACAAGGTGGAGACCTGTCGTTTCTGTCAACAATTCACCCCCAAGGCACGGAATGAGCGAGCCCAGCGCCTTAAGGCCTCTCTTTGGGAAAAGGTCCGTCCACATCGGGGAAATCTGGGAAGGGGTCTCACCCTCCGACTCCTACTTCATCTAAGCTGGCGGCCACTCCGGATCGGAGGTCTCGTGCTGGGTCTGTGGTTTCCAATCGTTCATCAATCCCGGCTCCAGCGAGATTGTCGGAGTCGAGGTCCCGAGCCGGATCCGTCATGTCAGTCCGCTCAGCTCCGAGGTCAGATCCGATAGTCGTGAAGCCTTTGGATCCACCTGCTCCGTGGGACCCCAGATCCACTTCCGAGCCGCCTGTAAAGAGGGCGAAAAAATCTAAGCACTGCTCTAGCTCTAAGTCTGAAGCTGGTCTGGACCTCTGAGTATGGCTTTGAATACCAGCTGCAGGGTATACGGTATCAAACCCAGGATGAATCAAACAACCAAGGAAAAACAGTCTCCTACAGGAAAAGTGTTTTTGCCATATATCAAAGGAATTACTGATCAGATGGGAAAGTTTATGAAAAAGCATAACTTTCAAGCAGTATTCATACCCACCCGAAAAATACAACAGATGCTACGATCAGCAAAAGACAGTAGAGACCCCCTCACCTCTGCAGGAGTATACCGTATACCCTGCAGCTGTGGACAAGTTTACATCGGGACCACAAAGCGTAGCATCCAGACAAAAATAAAAGAACATGAAAGACACTGCAGACTTGGACAACCTGAAAAATCAGCAGTGGCTGAACATAGCCTAACTCAAACAGGGCACAGTATCTTATTCCAGGACACCCAAATACTGGACAACACTTCCAACTACTTTGTCAGACTGCACAGGGAAGCCATTGAAATTCACAAGCATAAGCAAAACTGCAACAGGAAAGAAGAAACCTTAAGAATGAACAGAGCATGGTTTCCAGTTCTGAAAAACACCAGGCTAACAAAACATTCTATCCCCGACAATAGCCCTGCAGAGAAGATTAGCACATCAAGTACCAATCCATATGCAAAAGAACCTCCTCAGGATACAGTGAAGCCTCCCGCCATTAGCATTCCACACCCTGGGAAACTCTTACAGGATGACTCAGCTCAACCTCACCCCTCCTGAGTAGATACAAATGACCTACATCTTTTCCACACTGCGACACTGAGAGACTTCTGTCTTTTGGTGCTACACCTCTGAAGATGCCAGCCACAGCTGCTGGCGAAACGTCAGGAACTACAATGCCAAGACCACGGCAATACAGCCCGGAAAACCCACAACAGCCATCGTTCTCCAGCCGTGAAAGCCTTCGACAATACATCATGTCCCTTCCCTTGGTCCCAGATATCCTGACATGGGGGACTGTATTCCTTCACGACCCCGAGAGGCTACGTTTGACGGCTTGGAGAATATACCCTCAATAGATAAATTTTCTGAAGAGGTTAGGTCAGTTTTGATTAATGCTAGGAGACCGTCCACTAGGCTCTCTTACAAGGCTAAGTGGGCACATTTTTCCAAGTGAGTTCAAACTAAGGGGTACTTACCTGACTCCTGCCCCCTCTACGCTGTCCTGGATTATTTATGTTACCTAAGAACACAAGGGCTGGCTACGTCCTCTCTCAAGGTGCATTTGGCTGCCATTTTGGCCTTTCATTAACCGGTTGGGGGAACCTCAGTATTCTTGCACAAGCTCTCTCAGAGGTTTCTGAAAGGGATGATGAATTTATATCCTCCACTGTTGCACCCTGTCCCGCAGTGGTCCTTGTCCCTCGTGCTGTCACAATTAATGTTGCCACCATTTGAGCCTTTGGCGACATGCTCTCTGAAACTTCTGTCTTGGAAAGTTTGTTTTCTCGTTGCTGTTACATCTGCGAGAAGGGTAAGCGAGTTGTCTGCGCTCAGAATTGACCCACCCTTCTTGCAGTTCCACCCAAATAGGGTGGTTTTGAGGCCATGTATAAAATTTTTGCCTAAGGTGGTGTCATCTTTCCATATGGTACAAGACATTACCTTGCCCATTTTTTTCCCGAACCCTCAGTCGGGTGGGGAACGGGCCTTGCATTCCTTGGATTTGAAGCGTGCCCTGTCTTTCTATCTAGATAGGACTAGGTCCTTTAGAAGCAACAAGCACCTGTTCATTTGTTTTGCAGGTGGCAATAAGGGTAAGAGAGCTTCTTCCCAAACCATCTCTAGGTGGTTCGTTTCTGCCATTCAGAAGGCATATAGTCAGGCCAAGGTACCTTGCCCCTTGCAAGTTAGGGCACACTCCACGAGGTCCCAAGCTTGGTACTCTCCCCATGTGGGGATGCACAGAAGAACGAAAATGAATACGGGGTTTCCATACCTGTAACTGTTGTTCATTGAGTTCTTCCGTGCAGACACACATCCCTCCCTCCTGCCCCGCTGTGAACTCTCAGATGTGGAATGTTGGGGTTCGCGGCAGCTCAGGAGAACTGAGGGAGAGGGGGTCGCCCCGCCCAGGTCACGTGCCCCGTTTAGGCGGGAAAGGCGGTTGGACTATGTGACTGGCCGGTGGCGACCCCTAGCGGAGCTCTTTGGAAGCTATCGGATTCCTCCGTCGGCAGGCCTGCGCTTGCGCAGTCCCCATGTGGGGATGCACAGAAGAACTCAATGAACAACAGTTACAGGTATGTAAACCCCGTATTACCCCCTCTCACTTGCCTCCTTAGTGCTAATTCCCCAAACTAATTAAGGAGACCTCCTGTTTAGGTAAAAAAATGGTTTATAATATATATATATTCTGAGCATTCATTCTGCCAAACAGAACTGTAGCACCGCAACATTCTTCCCAGTTTGATTTATAAAGGACACACTATTTCTTTTACATGAACATCTGGCATAGCAACATGTTTGGAAATGTATCTGTTGGTAAATACCAGCATAATAACATCAAGTAAACTCTATCTCTGAATCATGTTATATGTTAAAACGGGAGGAAAATCAGTGTGGTTCCCTTTCAATCTGACTGTTTTAGTATTTATCTTACCCTAACAGTCCCTCCTCTAAAACTCATCTTAATGCCAGACACCATAGAGAAAAAGATGTCTTGGGGTGAAATCACTTCCATATATAATTTAATGTCAAAAAAGTTTAGCAGTGTGGGCATCAGCACTGAATTTAGAAATGCCATGCATTATGCATGCAGTGGTAGGTGAACACAATTTACAGTTTTGTCTATGTGTATGAAAGTGAGTTGGAAGAAGCATTCTTAACCTTGCATCCGGGTCTTTCCCCTTTTGTTCTCTTTTATTGCTCATACAGTTGTTCGTGTTCTCTCTCTCTCTCTCTCTCTCTCTCTCTCTCTCTCTCTCTCTCTTTTTCTCAAAGGGATGAGCCACTTGAAATGCTTCCAGGGAGTGAAGACATAGGTCTTGTGTTTACGCTAGGTCAGTTCTAAAGAGAAATTGATGTAACATAGTGGAGTGGTGTAGTGATTGTATTATAGAGCATTGTTGGAACAGATGCAGAATTTTCCTCCTCAGTCTTTTCAAACTAATGCTAGCTTCTTTACCAAAACAAAACCAAAAACTCTACACTTTCTCCCCAAACATACATGAAAATTTGACCAGCAGAAGTATTACAAACTATTGTAAGGTTAGATTCCTATTTAATGCTTGGTAGATTGGAGCCAAAAGTAGTCAAGATGGCAGCTAATATATTTACATATAGTGGTATGTTTGTAAGACAGGACCTGTGTATTGTTGTGTTCTTGTGTGAACAGGTATTGAAAGGAAGCATATCTATAAGGCCTGTATCAAATATGCTAATTTTTTGTTATGGGAATCAAAAAGCCATTCAGCTGGAGGTTGAAGAATGTATTATAGGCAAACCCTGAACTGGGGCTTAACTGCCAGTATTCAAGAATATCTGAAGTAGTAATTGAGGGCCACTTTGAAGAGGTTTCTATACTGGATTTAGAATTGTTAACCTTGTTAACAATTGTTAAGTAAAAAAAAAGTAATATAGAGCATTGTTAATATAGAGCATATAAACAAGGGTAACCTTGTTTGAAACTTTGTAATGAACAATTTCATACAAATTGGGCATTATCATTGGCTGCTGGTATGCTGCTCAAATTTCTTGACACAGGCCTGGGCCCTTTTCACACTACTTGCCTGCTCCTGGAACGTTGCGAAACATCATGGAAGACGGTGTCTTCTCGCAAGAGTTTTGCGCCACATTGCACAAAACTCTTGCGAGAAGACGCTATCTTCCGCGGTTTTTGCGCGATGTTTCGCAGTGTTCCAGGAGCAGGCAAGTAGTGTGAAAAGGGCACTGGTGAATTCTGGCATGATTTTTTTATTGTGTTACAGCAAGTGACTGAAGACATCCACTATCTGTGCAAACAAAAATAAAGAAAAAAAGAGTTTTTTGAAGAAACTGCTCTGTAACAGACAAGAGCGATTACACGGAGCTTGGCCTAATCCTTTAAACTGATGGGCCACATCCCAAAAAAGGTCAGAATTGTTGGAAGATTATGTCAAAATTATCTTTCTTTTTAAAAAAAAGATGGATGACTTGGCATACTGTTACTGACTGCATAGCAAAATATTAGAAGCCGTAAGCTGGAACAGCGATTGAGGCCAGTTGGAGGGAGGAGGAGAGAGCAGAAGACTCTGGGCAGTAGTGACCAGTATTGGCTCAGCCAAGGGGTGCTCACACTGCGTTCTGTGGCCCACTCTCATTTGGCCATCTGTACATCTTGGGAAAGCCAGCCGGCAGTTCTGATGGTCAGACTTCAATCTGGTCCACATTTCATGTTTAAAAGAAGGAGGCTGGAGGGCAGGCTGAGCATTTAGTCTGACAGCATCTCTTTCATTTGTTGCTTCTGGCAGGCAGCATTCCTCACAGCCCCAGAACAATGGCTTCTGCCATTTCTGGTCCTAACACTAAGTCTCTTTTCTTGGTTACTCCTGACTAGTGGGTTGGGGTGTTCACTGTCAGCAGTCGAGCAGTCAGATGTGCCTGTTGCTTCCAACCAGTGCTATGACAAGACCTGAGGAACCTGTAAGTCAGTAAAGTTGTGGCCTGATTCTCCCATTTTCAGTGTGCTTATATTACTGTTCTCTCCCTCCCCTTCAGGCTTGTCTCCATTCTGGACGCAATGAACTTTTGAAGATTAGGGACAACCTTTCTGTCAATTTGATCTAGGGCACATCTCTAGTTGTGTTATGGACAGTAGTTGAGCTAGGGCTCCATCGTTGTCCCCTTGTTTTTTTTCATTACTTGCTGCTTATGAAGCTGCCTATGTTGAATCAAACCATCTACTCTGTATCATCTACTCTTACTAACAGGCTCCAAGTTGAATGAGGCCCTTTTCTGTTGTTATGCTAAGTTCTTCGAATTGGAGATGCTAGCAACTGAAATGGATAACTTAGGCAAGGAGAGCACATGTTCTGCCCATGAACTAGTTATGCCAATTATTTCAGAAATAAGTAATAGGCTTGATTTGTTGTCTGTCAGCAGAGATGCAATAAGGATAAGCCAATGCGATAAACTGGGGGCTTTTTTGAATATGCTTATGTAGCGAACTGCACTTAACAGCAGGTTTCTGAAATGCAGCAAAAACAGAGAGGTGGAAGGGTTAACTATTCCCTAGAATGGAGAGCTTGAGTGACAGGTTGCTCCCTCTTCTCTGATTGGTCAGTTACAATCAATCTGAAGGCAGTCAGTTGGTTTTCTTACGGGATTTGGAATCAGGAAGTCTAACAATAAAAGTCAGATAGTTCATCTTTAGAGTGAAGGGAGAAGACTCCTTTTCCTTAACTGTAATATTACTATCTGGAGGAAGAATTCAGTTTAAGAATTCAAAGTCTTAAGTGTCAGCAAACATCAGCTGAAGTATACTTTACATGGACACCAGAGAACCGAGTGTGTGTTTTGGCGAGAGTGATTGGATAGTGGGTTGAGACTCTCTTTCAATCCCATTAGAAGAGGGGTTATATCTTCCGAGGAGAATAAGATTAATTCTGACCCAGTTTCAAAGGAGATTTACTCTGAGGAGGACCCCAGATCTGTTGTGAAGAGAAAACAGCTTTAGCCTACTCAGGAGATAGAAATACTCTCTAGTTTCAAGGAAGATATTAGGTGTACAAAGAAAGCAACTAACTCCAGAAAACTGCCATATGAAACATCCTGAAGAAACGTTGTCGCTGTACCTAAATTATTAAGTAAAACATCTCTCATGGTTAAGAACCAAGAATGTATGAAAATAAGCTTCAAGGATACTATTTTGTCTGTTACATAAAGTGTATTCTGTAATACCAACGAAATTTTACTTCTGCATTTCCATCCCCTGACTACACTTACTCAATCTCTGCCTGTTAAATAAAGATGTTATTTCTTTTTTAATGTTATACAGTCTCCAAGGCAATTTCCAACAAAAGGAAGAGAGAGGGCTCCTGCTTTTCTCCATCAAGTTCCTGAGCTGGCTAAAAAGCCAAAATTATATCTGCCTGTTAGGATGGGACAAACAGGCTTTCAAAACCACAATTTTTAACACATTATTTGGGGCTGCCCAGTCAAAGCAGTGAAACTGAATTTTGGTGGGAAAATATGCCTCACAGTGGAGAGAGTGTAGGGGGTGTCCATCATACCATGTTAAAAGATCTGAATTTTAATCAGTTCGAGGTATCAGAAACTTGATCATTGTACACAAATGGTCAGCAAAATGCATCTCTGTAAAGACCAGCTTGTGGCTAGAGGTGGCCTTGCCTGAAATTTGAGTATACTGCAGTCAGGATGTACTGGGATGGACAAAGGATTAAGGTAGAAGCTCGGAGAAGGAGCACTTGGCAGTAGATGTAGCACTTGGGGAGAATGGAATGCTCAAGAAATGGGAAGATGTAGAATCAGGTATCCTTTGAAGTTAGCACTGAGAATACAAATTTATGAAATGGTTTACAAGGGAATATCAATTGTCAAGATAAGCAGGGCTTGCAATCTCAGTCTCAGAATGTTTATATTTTTTCCCTTGCATTCAGATCTATAGACTGACAGTGTAATACAATATCGTATAATTATCTGTTGTCAACTGCCCCAAAGTATCTGGCAGTGGCTTCCATTATAGACAAGACATTAGGATTGGACTGAATGTTTATCTAGCCTGAAAGACTGTTCGTCTGTGTATGGATTTTTATTCTTTTGGACGAAGTCAGTATTTTGTTGTATCCTAGCTTTCTTTATGTGGTTGATTCTTGTTTTGTTTTATCTCTATCTCTCAGCCTATATATAGAAGGATAGTAGATTCCAGCAGACTTCTTTGTGGATGGAGAACAGATTCGGTGCTCTACAAATTAATGCATACTTTTATATACTGTGTTCTGCTAGTAAATGTCAATTGTCTTCTCTTTCAAATATGCCATATTTTATTTCAAGCTCTTTGAAAATTCAATACAGCAAGTCAGAATAATGGCTATATGTAAAACAGATATCTGAAATAGGTTGCGTCTTGAGGAAACCATAATAAACACTGTGATGCAGAAGCTAAGCATGTGCTATCTAATCATTCTCTAATCCTCAGTTTGCATTTTAAAGGTCTTGATGATGTCCTTGGTGAAGATATTCAGAAACTTGAGAATAGCTTCTGCCAAGGAAAAGATACAGCTTGAAACTCCTGGGCCAAAGGCGTCCCTTTTGTCCTGGCAAAAGAAGTGTGGAGAAATGACACCTATGGCGATAGAACTTGCTTGCTGACTACTTAAAGGATGTGGGTTGAAAGGCTGACTCACCAGCCCTCGCTAATGCCGCTCAAAATGGCTGTTTAGGAAAATTAGATAATAATCACAGTGATAGAGTGTCTGGTAAACATGACTAGAATTTGAAGGAACTTGGAAATGCAATATAGGAATGATTCATGAGTATCTGATGGTACTTCACACTCTGTTTTAACCTGACCACCTTTAAATGTTGCATGTGTACTCATAATAGTGTAACATATGCATATTGCTTGTCATGTACACCATACAGGCATACATGGTAGAGCACTGGGATCAGATGCCTTTCCATGCTGTGTATGCATGCTGTGGCAAGCACGTGCACTGTGTGAAGTAGACTTGAATATGCCCTGGGTTTGCTACTTTCTCTGTTAACAAAGTATGTAGAATTAGTGATTACAAGTTTCTCATACCTCTGAATATCTTTTGGCCCCCCACCAATGTAACTATCCTCAAATAATGTTTTCAGTCTCTATGAAGTTAGACATTCCTGCCATTCTCAGATACTCCCTTGGTACATTGGGCCAAGGCCTTGGTACATTGTAAGGATTAGTATGAGTTAGATGGCTTCTAATCTACACATGGCCATTGTGAGCTTTGCTTGCAGGGGCGTCAGGACCTAAAGGGGGTGCTGTTTTCAGGTTTGCTGCTCCTGTTGGCAGGTTTTGGGAGGGGGATCAGGAATGGGATTGGGGGAAAGTGGCAGGAGGGGGTATACTGCACCCTGCTCCCCCTCTGCCGTCCCCGTTGGGAGAGGAGGGGGTTATACAGTGCCCTGCTCCATTTCTCTCCCAGCCCATCAGAAAAGGGGGGGGGTTTATAAATAACCCTCCGCCCTCTATGTCTTCCCCATCAGGAGAGGAGGGGGGTCTACAGCACCCGGCTCCCTCTCTCTCCTTGCCCAGACAACTCTCCCTGTGATTCTCCCTCTTGCTCTGTTGCTCTGTCACGCTCTCTCCCTCTCTTTCTCTTCCTCAACTCCTCCACACACCCCGCACTCCTCGCCTTGCCCACTTTTATGGGGGCAGCACCCAGGCTTCTCCCTGCCTTCTCCCTATGCCCGTTCTCTCCACCCCGTCCCTCCGTGACGGGCAGTCCTACCAGCCTGTCTGGGGGCTTCCCCGCCAGTCCTGGCGTTCAGGGCTTCTCTTCAGTTCCGCCCTGCCCTGGCGCAGTGCGAGACTGGCTGGCCCTGCCCAATGCCGGTGTTGACGTTGGCGGGCTCAGGCCTCGCTGCTTGGCCTGGGCGGGGTGCTGCCCCATGGCTTGCCGGCGTGCACCAGGCCTTTCCACCGTTGCGGCCCTGCCCCGGTGACCGGCGTCGACATTGTCATCGTTGTCAGCAGCCAGCTTCAGGACACCTGCAGCTGTGATCTGCTCTGCCACCCCAGTTGTGCGGTGACCTCTGCCAGTCCTGGCCCTGCTGACACCCATCGTTGCAGAGGCGTTGGGGGTCTTTCCCGGCCTGGCCTTGGCTGCCTCCTCCGGCTCGGCTCTCAGCACAGGCCCTCCAGGTAGGTCGGGGTAGGGGGAGGCCTCCACACCCTGACAGCCATACAGCCGTGTAACTCTATTGTTTTATGACCCTCTTCAAAATTCTTTTATTCTAAGCCTCTAGACTCCTTTTGTGGTCTATCTAGTAATGGGGCCGGGCTAACCCTGTTTCTGTTTGCATAGGTGTCTTGAACAACTTGCTTGGTCATATCCAGCAATTGTTCCGCTATAGTTCTAGCCATATCCATGACAACAGATCTGGGCCAGGGTTGCCTGTGTGGCAAAAAGGTTTTGTGAATGCTTCACTAAGTCAAAAAGCGCTAGGTTTGGATCTTAAGCAGCCTTTTGTGTCTCCAAAAATTGTCCTGCAGTGCACCAGTGGATCCAATGGAACAGTGGTTCATCGATGGTCTTCAGTGCAGTCCCATATTAGGGTCTGCGCTTGTGCAGGCAGCCACTTGGAACACGATTTCTTTAGCTTTTAGGCTATTCGCAGGGGCGACCTCCCCCACGGACTGCTCTGAGCTGTTTTTCCCACTGAAAACAGTTATGTGGTGGAGGAGATTGCTCCCTCCTTCCCTCAGTTTGTTTTTTGTCATTGCGGAGAATGGACATATTTTAGTGCTAGCTTAGTTAATATTAGATAGGTTCTAGTTTTTGATAGTAGTTAAGGTAGTTGTTGTTAGTAGTTGTATTTAAAGTTAAGTACTTTGTAGTAGAGATGGGCACGATCCAAAAAAAATTGCCGATCCAGCTGATTGTGGATCGGTGCCGGTGACGATCCCGACTAAATGATCCACACCGATCATCTCCTGTTCCCGATCCGTGGATTGTGGATCGTGGAGGCCAAAGCAGGGCGCGCTGCTATTCCCAGCTATGTGGGAAGGTGAGTGTTGGCGACAGCCACCGGGCACAGGGAGATGGCGACGAGCCGCCTCCCCTCAGGGGGCAGGGGGACTGGCCGCTCGCTGGCGGCACCCCCCATGTGCCCACCCACCAGGCCAAAAGGGAGCGCGCTGGTGAGAAAAGCATGGTGGGTGATGCCAGCGGCATCTGTGTTTGTGTTTGGCCTTCTGTGTTTGGCCGTCAGAGCTGCCTATCAGGGTTTGCAGGGATGAGATTGGAGTGCCCATGGCTACAGAACATCCCCTTCCCCCTCCCTCCCCTGGGTGTCTTCTCCCAACTGGTGACTGCTTTGCTGCTCCGTGGTTGGAAGGAAGCCCTGCTGATCAAGGAAAGCTGCGCTTCGATTCGGGTTTCCAGGGCAACAGAAGGAGGGGAAACACAGCTCAGATATTCCCCTGGCTCCGTTGCCCCGGGAATAGATTGCTGGTGCCTGAGTGTCTGGCTTCCCGATCTGAGCACGATCCAGTCCCCCTCCCGATCGCTGGATCGTTGGCCGTGGCCGATCATGATCCACTGAGTCACGATCACGTGATCGCCATTATTGTGGGTTTTTTTGGATTGTAATTCGGATCTTGCCCATCTCTACTTTGTAGTAGTTGTAGTTGTTAGATAACTCACTGAGTCGGGGAGCTGGGACGCAAGGGTAAGTTGGAAATGCTTACAGTTAACTGAGCCCTGAAGCGGTCTCCCCGCCATTCCTCCATTTATCAAGATGGCAGACAAGTCTTTCTTCAAAAAATATGAACAGTGCACCACTAAGCTGGTGAAGACAGATGGCCGTGCCCAGTGACTTGCATGCCTGGGGGAAGGGCATATTGTAGACAAATGCAAGCTATGTCAAGTGTTCACCCCGAAGGCCAGAGCAGATTGGGTGGCACAGTTAAAGGCCATGCTGTGGGAAAAGGCCATGTCTAGCTCCACAAGCCTGGCAGCAAAGAAATCTGCACTGGTGGAGCGATAGCTGCCCCAGTGATCCAAGAATGGACCAAAGTTGGCGAGATCATGGGATCTGAAGGCTATGGAGTCGATGTCGGATCCTTCAGCTCTGTAGGCTTGGAGCCAACCACGCTCTTGGACCTGTGAGACTATGGCTTCAAGGCAGTCGATGGCCAGTGTAACTCTGGTGGAAAGTGAGCAACCTGCTCCTATAGATGGTTCTGGTTGGGGTCGATACAGTCGTTGCCGAACCTCTGAAGTGCAAGCGCAAGACGTAAGTAAACATATATTTTGGCAATGAAAGGTTCCCTCGGTGCTGACCAGAGCTTCAGATGCGAAGAGCAGATATCTTTACCACCTAGACCTGCCAGGAGATCAAGTTCCATTTCTCTGGCGTCGGACAATGGGGATGAAAATGCAACGAAGTCTTATCAAGGAAAACACTCAAGTTCTGAAGAAAGACCTTGACAGCAATACCTCAGAGTGCCATAGTACCTTCCATTCCCCCCACCAGGATGTCCACATGAGTGGGACTATTACCCAACCTACCCATTCTCAGCACCAGGCTCTTCTCAATCGGTTCTGAGCAGGTCGCATAGATCATATCCGACGTGGTATCCTTCAGCACATCCATCAACGTTGAGAAGGGGGGATTGGATTTGGGATCGGATGCGGAACCCCTTGGTTCGGAATGAAGCCCTAGCTGTGCATTGGAACTGTCCCTGGAGGAGGCAGTGGGTGAGTTGGACTGGAGGTCACCATCCATTGACATATGCTGAGCAAATGTTGCGCATGGCAAAGTCACTTGAAATAGATGTTTCAGCACCTCAGCCAAAGGCCACATCCTTAAACATACCTATGCAGATACTCCAAAAGTTGTGGCTTTTCCCAATTATGACAAAAAAGGTGGAAGCCTTGTATAAGGTGAAGAAGGATAAATGTCTTCATCTGTTTATCCACCCGCCTGCCTCATCTATGATCACCAAGGACTGCAGGCAAAACAGAGGCAAGGCAGCCTTTCCACCCCAGCTGATAAGGAAGGTAAAAAACTAGATGCAGTAGGCAGAAAGTTTATTCTGGGTCATCTCTCACTATCAAAATGGCCAACTTCTTAGCCATTATGAATGGCTATCAAATTTTTTTGTGGCAAAAATTGGCCAAACCCCTGGCCAAAATGATCCAGGATGAAGCCATCATCTTTTCAAAACAGCAAATCAGTACAAGCAGACACATTCTGGATGTGTCAGCCAGAGGGCTGAATGCTGCAGTGGCGCTACGTGTGGCTTCATGCCACAGCCTTGCCCCTTGAGACTAAAAATGAGATTGAGGACATGCTGTTCAAGGGAACTACGTTGTTCTCAGAAAAGACAGACGAGTATTTGGCAAATAAAAAAAAGATTGCCAGATGGCAAAATCCTGTGGCATTTTACCCTAGTGCACGGGGTCGCCACCATATAGGAGTGCTGGAAGGAGAGGATTCCCGCCCAGGAAAGAATATCGATTATACAAACTCCAACCTTATAAGGTGCAGTATCTGTATCATGCACAGTACCCTAATTCAAGTCAGCCAAGAAGGCGATCTGCTGGAAGGTCCAAGTCTGGAAATCAAACTCAGGTTCCAAAGGACCCCTCTCAGGGTCATAGAGAATAGCTATAACTAGACAGCCATTTGACAATAGCTCCTCAGTTGTTTTGGGGCAGGTTGACACAATTTTTTTATTCTTGGGAGTCCATTACTGAGGATAGATGGGTTTGGGCAATTATTAAAAATGGTTACAGGTTGGAGTTCGATACTTTGTCTCCTACTTATTTTTCTGTGAATGTGCTCCGAGAACTCTTAAGAGGAGATCCAGTCATTATTGAGTAAGGGGGGCCTTCAGAAAGTGTCAACTTCTGAGAACCCATTTGCTCCCCCCCCTCAATTCTTTTTAGTTGATAAGAAAGATGGGGGAAAGAGACCTATATTAAATTTGCGGGGTCTTAATGAGTGCCTGGTAGTGTCAAAGTTCAGAATGGTCACTTTACCATGGGTTATTAATATGCTCACCCCAGGTATGTGGTTCACAGTCCTAGATTTGCAGGACGCCTACTTTCACATTTCTGTTTGTCAGGAGCACAGGAGATATCTTCATCTTGTGTTCCATGATCAGGCATTTCAGTACACGGCACTGCCCTTTGGTTTGGCTATGGCCCCTAGGGAATTTACAAAGTGTGTGGCGGTGGTAATAGCCCACCTCAAAAAATTAGGATGTGCCATTTATCCTTATTTGGATGATTGGTTAATTACTGCACACTCACAGGAGGAGTTAAGATCTCACATAGCCCTAATACTGACCATGTGTAAAAACTTGGGTCTTGTGATGAACGAGAAGAAGTCTAACTTGGCACCTATCAGAACGGTTAAGTTCATTGGAGCCACCCTGGACTCGACAGCTAACAAAGCTTTCTTACCTACAGATCGTTGTGCCTATTAAAGTTCATTTGGCAGCTATATCAGCTTTTCACGCAAATGTCGATGGAAAAACAATTTTCTCTCATTTTTTATCGAAACTGTCCCTGAAAGGGCTATACAACCTTCATCCACCAAGATCTCAGGTGGTCCCACAGTGGTCCTTATCACTAGTACTGTCTAGTTTAATGCTTAAACCCTTCGAGTCTTTCACAACTTGTAGTTTAGCGCTACTCTGTGCTAAGGTAGCCTTCCTTCTAGCAATCACATCTGCCAGAAGGGTCAATGAATTGCAAGCGTTAAGGGTGGACCCACCCTTTTTACAGATCTCCCCAGATAGAGTGGTGATGTGTACTAGCCTCCAGTTTCTACTTAAGGTGGTTTCTAGATTTCATGTTTCACAAAGCTTTTCCCTTCCAGTATTTTTTCTCAACCCTACCTCACAACAGGAACACATACTTCACACCTTGGATGTTAGAAAGGATGTTTTATTTTACATGTATAGGACAAAATCATTCCAACAGAGTCAGACATTGAGTGATTCTGCACACATTGGATAATGCACTTCCAATCCACTTTATAGATCATTTGGAATGGATTTTTTTGTGTGCGGAACAAAAAATCCACCTCAAACTATTAATAAAGTGCATTGAAAGTGCATTATCCAACGTGTGAGGAATCACCCATTTTTTATTTGTCATTCAGGTCCAAACAAAGGCATCATCACAGACCATAGCAAGATGGGTGGTGTCAGCAATTAGGCTGGGATATAAAGTAGCCAGAGTTCCATATCCATTCAGTGTGAAAGCACATTCAACGTGAGGTCAGGTGGCCTCAGCAGCGTTCCTGAGAGGAGTACCATTGGATAATATCTATAAAGCAGCAACATGGTTGTCAGAAGAAACATTCGTAAAGCATTATGCAGTTGATGTCAACTCTCAAAAAGAAACAGCAATGGGACAAGCAATGCTGCAGGTGCTGTTTGCATAAGAGCATCACACCACTTTATTTATTTATTTATTTAATTCGATTTATACCCCGCCATCCCTACAGATGGGCTCAGGGCGACTTGGTGAGTAGCTTGCTCTTCTCCCGATGTGAGACTGCACTGAAGACAGTCAATGAGTTGCACTTCCTGTAACTGCTGTTCATCTAGGTCTTCATGTAGGCACACATTCCCTCCCTCCTGCCCTGCTGTGAGCTCTCCATAGATTAATAAGGGGAATTCGCGGTGGCACTGGAGAACTGAGGGAAGGAGGGGGGGGGGGTGACCTCCACCATGTGACCATTTTCAGCAAGAAAAAACAGCTTGGAGTGGTCCATGGGGGACATCGCCCCCCCGAATAGCCTAAAACCTAAAGAAATCCTGTTCCGAGAGGCTGGCCTGCACAAGCGCAGTCCCAGTGTGTACCTGCACAAAGACATAGATGAACAGCAGTTACAGGTAAGTGCCACTCTGTTATCCATTGGGGAGCACGCTGGGAGTTGTAGTGGGGGGTGTGAACTGACAAAGATCTCACTTCCTTCTCCATAGACAGAAAACCCATTCCATTGTAGGAGCTGCTGCTGCACTGACACAATGACATCCTAGGATCCAAGGCCTAATTTTCCAATATGAATGGATAATGTGTTGGCGTGTGGCTTTTCCCCATGCAGAATATTTTTGACTTTGGAGTTGTAACACAAAAAGGCATATTGCATGTGGAAGACTGTGTACTGTGCACAAAGTAGATCAGGCTTGCTGGATCAGAGTAGGTAGATGGGCAATCGGAAGTTTGAAAGAAATAATATGGAATGCTGTTCTTGGCTTAGAGAGAAGTATTTCTTCAAGTTACAGCTAGCTCCTGGGCTGATGTTGGACAGCTGGAATTTTGCAGCTGCTCTCAGTATTGCCACATCACAAGTTTGTGATGATGTATTCAGGAGATTACAAAGGAAGATATTAAGTATTTAAAAGGCACAAAAACTAAAAATTTGGCTCTGTCACGTATGCACCTAGTTTTCAAAATCTGGTAAAATACGGGGCACTTCTACATTCCCTTAACTTCCATGGGACAGAATTTAGTACATGCCTGGGTCTCTCACTGAAATAAATGGGAATAAAAAGTCTTCTTTTTGGCCAGATATATCATGCCTTTAGTCTTAGGATCTATCCCATTTTTATAGGAATGAAACTTGGTCTTATATTGTTTAATACATGGATCTTTTTTTATAGAAATAGATCCCTAACATGATGCTAATATGTAGCAGCAAAAAGATACTTTTTGAAGTCTTCTTAACAGAGTTACTATGGCATGACTTTTACAAGCAACAAAATGTTCTTGTTCAGAACCTGATGAGGTATAGTGGTTAAGGGAATGAGATGTGATGGAGGCTGTGTGTTCAAATTTCATCCCAGCTACAAACTCACTAAGCCTCAGCTATCTGCAACAATATGGAAATACCTGTTGGGCTGGCATAAGGGTTACTGAAGGCTTACGTATACATTGCTAAATCTTCGTGTTCTTTGCAGAAGAGCACAAAGACTTTGCATGAGAGGTGTGATGGGACTTTTCTGCCTCTCTTTCATATACAGGTTCTTTTCTGCTTGCGACCAGAACAGAGAGGGAGAAAGCATGTATAGCTTCTCCCCTATTTTCACATTTGCAAACTATTTGGTGGAGCTGCTATTGCCCCTGCTCTGAAACTACTGGATTCTGATCTTACTCTTTGACAGCAAATCAGCACAGCTACCCACCTGAAACTATGTCGTTCATTATTTTTTTAAGTATTACTTATGTATTATGTATTACTTTTTGTGTATTGTTAAATTGTTTGTAGTGCATTGCTGGTTGAGGATTGCAACAAATAAAACTGAACCAAACTCTCTAAATGCCTTCCTGTCCATTCTAATTTAAATTATGCTAAATATACAAAGCCTGAGTTACCTCTCAGAGTTTTAGGATGGAATGACCCAACTGTCTGGTCATGGTTTTCTGAGACAATTAAACCAAATCTTAAACTGGTTTAATAATCTTTCCCTCTCCTTTGTGCCTGTCTGTTTTCTGGGGATATAGAGGAAAGGATAAATATGGGAATTTCTCTCAGAAAGTTCTAATTATCTTTACCATCCTAAAGTTTCTAGACTTCTTTGTAGGAAGCTGTGAGAACTCAACTGATAAAAATGTCCTTTTATTTTCTAATGTTTGCCTTGCTGTAGGCCAGCATGTGTTTTCTGATGGAATATATTTGCCTGAGTGTTAAGTAGTTGCACTGTGGTATATTTTACTGCTTACTGTTGACTTGTGTTCCTCTTGCACTTTTCCTGCATTTTGCATAGGCCTAATTCTGTCTTCCTGTATTTTAACATTAAGACAAATTTTTGCTTACAGACATATTTCTAATACAGAAAACCCGGTGGTCTTTGCAATTCAGCAGTCAATTTAAGATGGTTAAGTTGGTTTTCTAACTTTGCTAGCTCTACAGTTTTCCAGTATGCTAGGGGACAAGATGTATTCTTGATTCCACTGGCTGAAGTTTTTGGATTGGCAGACCCTTTGGGTAAGTAGAACTGAATAGCTGTGGTGTAACTGCTTGTTTACTTTTAGATGGGTGGTTTTGTGCTTTTTCTAACATAAGATTCTCAAATGATATAATGCCTCAGATCCAAGAATACATTTGAGCAGATTGTTAATAGTGGATGGATAAAGTCCTTTGTGCAAAGAAAGCAGCAAGGTTCAACCTTCATGTTCTGTGGGCTTCAGTTCTCATATCCAGTACATTTTTTATCCTGAGCAGGTTAAACTTGTGAAATACTGCCTGCTCTCACTATTATGAGGATCCCATTAAATTCTTTCTAAATTTCCAGATACCTTTTGGAAATGTGGTGGCTTGCAAGTTGCTGCAGTCTACAAAGCCAGAACTGCAATAAAAATGAGGCAAAAATTTAACAGAGGTGATGAGACCTCATGAAAATCTGCTGTTTTCCCTGTATGGAAAACAATAAGCAGACATCTGATCCAATAAATGAAAATGCAATAGAACCTGAATAGTTTTCATGATATAAAACAACATTTCTGAGAATTCTTAAAACCATCACACTTTTCCTTCTTAAATTACAATTAGGAACCCCATTGCCCTGGCGGAGGCGGGGGATCCCCCACTTTCACCCTCCACCCCCTGCCTCCACTTACCTGGCTGGTAGGGGAGGAAGGCATAGGAACGGGCCTCCCAGGGCTGCTCCCGGGGCAGCACGATGACATCACTGACGTCATCATGCTGCCTCGGGGGCACTCCTGCACTTTGCACACATTTGTGATTGAGCCTTGAGAACCTGGGGAGGATGGTTAAGAGTTTGTAATGGAATAATTATTTGATTTAGTATATTTTTCTGTAGATTTCAATAACATTGTGCGAGTGCAGTGTGAGTGCAGTCCTGGGTCTGCTGCCACAATTGTATTTTATCACACAATACTAGAGGTAAATTTTGATTTAGTATTTTACCTAAAATAATTCTAGAACATAATGGTTGATTACACTGAAAACCACACTGGGGGTGGAGGAGGAGGCAGGAATTCCTCCTTTCCCTTTGCAATGGTCCCAGTCCAAATCGGGCCTTTCTGTGCATTTATTCTCAAGTTGCCCCCAGAAACTAGCAGCTACAATTTAGCTGCAAGTTCCTGTGGTGAATGCATGCAGTTTGTAATGTCTAATTAGGCTCTCATGGTTGGCTGTTTTCTCTCTCTCAGCCCTCCCCGCCCCATGCTACTGTGATGCTAAGGCAAAGAATTGAACATAGCACAGGAGGCAGTCTGACAACCGGATGTTGGCTGTGCAAACACTGGGGCCTTCTCCCTCCTGAATTGCTTGCACAATGGTTTATTTGGGCAGTCAGAGTAGCCCTCCTTCTGGAGGTGGGTGTGCATATAACTTAGGGTTGCCATTCCTCCACCCGGGGCAGGGAATCCCCCAATCCCACCATTTCCCCCCCTGTGCTCACTTACCTGGCTGGTGGGGGGTACGCTTCCTGGGGTGCCTCCTCCTGGTGCGGCATGGCGTGCCCCCAGGTGGGGGGCATGCTCCCACACTGTGACAGCGGGCTCCTCCGCTCATTCTTGCCACTGCGGTCTGCTCTCGCTGCTGTGGCCCGCTCTCGTTTGGTGCACAGTGGCCATGGCAGCGAGAGCAGGTGGTGGTGAGAGTGGGTGGCAGTGAGAGCAGGCGGTGGCAGCAAGAGCAGGCCGCTCTTGCCACTGCCCACTCTCACCGCCGTGGCCCCTGTGTGCCGAATGAGAGTGGGCCACGGTCGCGGCTAGAGCAGCCCGCGCCGGCTGGGACAAGGGCCCCCTTTGACCCGTGGGCACCCTTTGACCCCATCTGATGATGATGTCACTCCCAGAAGTGATGTCATCATGTGAGCTGGGAGCATGCATGTCCTGCGTGTGCACGTGGAGGAGGAGGATGGGGTGAGTACCAGCTCCCAATCCCCTGCTGGGAGAGTCCAGGGACTTGGGGATCTCCTGTTGAGGGACTCCAGGTCCCTGGCAACCCTAATATAACTCCCTTCAATGGGTTGAAGCCCGAATTCAGTTGATAATACCGTTTGGATCTGTGGTAAGGAATGTCTACAAAGGCCTGCACAGACCTATTTTTAAAAGATACCAGAGAGAATTAAAGCAGATAAGTTGTTTCTTGCTGAAAGCCACGCATGTTTTAAATTGAATACTTTCCATATGGTTTTCTGGCGGATTTGGTTCCTCTTGAATCCTTTGTCCCCTGAAAACTCTTTATAGTAATTCCAGTTGGAAAGAAGAGGTGCTTATTGGTGGAGGCAAAACTGATCAACTGCAGACTTTCTTCCTGCCAAAGTCGGTTCAGCTAAATTATGTGGCTTCATAAAGAATTAACAATAACTCTCATTCTCTGTGGGGAGAGATAGTAACATATGAAAGTGCCAAGTTTGTGGATCTCTGTAACAAGCCTATTAATTTGTTTGTAGTAAAACATGGCATATAATGGAATATTCATGTGGCTCTGGGAATGAACCATACTGAATTGCTAGCAAAATGATTTAATTGTTTATAGGACTTGTACTTACTGGCATATTGTGTGTGAATTGCGTTACATGCCACAGCATCTGTAAACTAGTCTTAGTTGGCTGGTAAATCTGTAACTGCTCTGTGGGTTGCATTAGCAGCAACTGCATTATGTTGATATTGTAGGTTTTAAGGGAGTAGCTGCTTTATTTATCTTTCATTTAAAAGGTATATACTCTGCCTTTTAATGAAATGGCTCATAGGAACGTTTACCACAAATGAAAATGAGAATTGAAATATAAAGCATATGAGTCCTCTGTCCCCAAAATATACTAACAGAAAGGCCTTAATGTAACCATCTCCAGGGAGAGAGCTTCTCCTCACCAACACCAAATGAACCAGGGCTCCTAAATTGTTTCTTGGATGTGGGGCAGTTAATAGAGGTGATGGTGATGGTGAGGAAATGACGTTAAAGGCTCTACCCTTCTTCTGGTATTTCTGCTTCTATTTTTACTGGGACTGTTACAGGTTTAGGGGAATTATTTATTTGTGTAATTATTAGTCCACCTTTCTCATTGTGACTCAAGCAGATTACACAATGCAAGCCAATACGATCAATGGCTGGTGCATTCAACAAACAATGCAATAGAGTATAGATCACAGAAATTTGAAAACAAGCATAGATCTAAATACAGATAGGAAATGATGTAGAAACAAAACATAAGTAATCTGATACAAACATATTAAACAATGTGGAAACTACGCAGTAGGGGCATATCTAGACCAACAGAGAGT
Source organism: Eublepharis macularius (assembly GCF_028583425.1). Classification (NCBI taxonomy): domain Eukaryota; kingdom Metazoa; phylum Chordata; class Lepidosauria; order Squamata; family Eublepharidae; genus Eublepharis; species Eublepharis macularius. The sequence goes on from NC_072790.1 coordinate 135,224,828, forward strand.
ACTCAGTAGTATAGTCTACAGGCTCTGTCCCTTTACCAAAACATTTCTTATGGCACAGGACTATTTCCTGAGTAAAAAGCTTTTCTTAATATTTCAGTTTTGCATATTTTGAAAAAAGCCGAGAGCGGGAGCTTTCCTGACCTTTGCAGGCAAGGCTTTCCATGAGGTGAGGGCCATCACAGAGAATGTATGCGTACAGTCAGCTATTGCTTTTGCCCATTTGCAGGGTGGTATGTGTAAAAGGTCTTGTTCAAATGAGTTAAGCTGCCATGGTGGAGCATAGGGAGAGATGTAATCCCATAGATAAATATGAGGTACCAAGGCCATGAAGGGCTTTGTATGTGATAGTGAAAACCTTGAATGGAGCCCAGCAACTGATGGGTAGCCAATGGAATGTCTGCAGAATGGGAGAGGTATGCATCTTTCATCTAGCTCCTGATAATAATCAAGCTGCAGCATTCTGCACCAGTTGGAATATCCAAGTTGACTTTGAGGGGAGACCTATGTAGGGTGTATTATAGTAGTCAATTTTCAGTGTTACTATACCATGGATCCAGGTGGCCAGAATAGCCATGTCAAGGTGGGGCCATTTTCTGCCCTGAGTTTGTGGAAGGCATTTTTTTGCAACTGCATTAACTTGCTTCTCTAGCAGCAGTGCTGGATCCAATATAACCTTAACCCGAGTCAGCAAGGGTGAACTGAACCGCATCAAAAGTGGGAAGAGCCATATCCTTCAAGATTTGTCTTTCAAACCAGCATCACTTCTAGACATGGGCATGAACCAAAAAAATTTAACGAATCGGCAGTTCGTGGTTCGGTGTCGACGACGATCCTGAAGTCACGAACCATAATAAACATTTTTCGTTGCCGATATGGTTCGCGGTTTGTGGGCACAAGAATGGCCCCCATTGCACTTAGAGAACCCATATTCACAGGGAGTGTGTAGCAGACTCTCCTCCAGCCAGCAGCCAAATTTAGTCAAGATTGCAATAGGGATCTTGGAGTTATACCCTCTCCAATCAGAGGCCCCCAGGAAACCCCCACTCGATACAGTTAGAACCACCAGTTGACGTTGGCCCAGTGGACAAGGGGTGTACTTGAAGGCAGGCTGCCTCCCCTCTAGGGGGTGGTGGGTATGGCCACTTGCTGGTGGCACCCCCCATGTGCCTGCCCGCCAGGCCTCAGAGGAGCGCGCCTTCATTCCCAGCGCAGGCCGGAAGGCGGGTGATGTCCCCTCTTTTTCTATCTCTGTCATTTTCTACATACAATTCTCTAACTATGTAACATTCTCTAACTGTAAACATACATTCTCTAATGTATGTACACACATTTCAAATGTTTGTCTCTTTCTCTGTTTTTGATTTTCAATCCTTTTATCTATGGATGCGTCGTGTTCTGTTCAATTCAATATCTCTTTGCTGCATTCGCATTCTGTTTCTAGATCTAGAACAGTAGATATGTATGTACCCTTTTCTATCTGTATCTCTGTCTTACTGTCTATTTGTAATTTTCTTCCTCTGTTTCTTTCTATGTGCTTCCACCACTATCTATCTGAATCTATATCTTTCTATGTATATCTGCCCTTTCTTATTTCTTTCTACCTCTCGCTGTCTTTTTCTCTCTTTCTATAACTATATCGTTTCCTACAAACCTTTCTCTATCCTCATCTATATGTATGCTTGTGTGTCGATCTTTTTCTAAGGATTTTGTTTCTTTCCATCTATCTGTCTATCTTGTTCTGTCCAACTCTGAATCTATCTGTAGCATTTGCACATCATTTGGAGGGGGAGTGGCAAGATCCCCCAGCAACCGCAGGGCCTTACCCGAGGGTCCCACTGAGGAATAATACGGCGGCAGCCAACAGCACCCACCTTCCTGCCTTCGCAGAAAGGACAGGAGGGACAGGAGATGTCATTTGGAGGGAAAGTGGGAAGATCCACCAACAGCCGTGAGGCCTCCTCCGAAGCACCCACTGAAGAACTCTGTGGCGGCAGCCAACAGCACCCACCTTCCTGCCTTCACGGAAAGGATGGGAGGGAGAGGAGATGTTGTTTGGAGGAGTCGGAGTGCTCCAGAGAGGGACAGGTCGAAAGAGGGTCTGTGAAGTCGGAAGATCCCAACAGCTGTGAGGCCTCCTCCGAGGATCCCGCTGAGGAACTGTGTGGCAGCAGCCAACATCACCCACCTTCTTGCCTTTGCGGAAAGGATGGAATAGGACAGGACCGGAGAGTTCGTTGGGAGGGGACTGAGTGTTCCGGAGAGGGCGAGGTGAGAAGAGGGACCATGTACTTGTGTGGGAGAGGAGGGCCAAGCCCGAGGCTTCCTGGCCGCATTGCGCAGCAGGACCAGGACGGAGGGACCCAACATCCACCGTGAAGGAGTGTGCAGACTGCTGTGGCAGAGGCTTGTCCACTCTCCCTGTGTCACAGTGGAGGCTGTCGCCAGCATCACTTGCCTTCCTGCCTTCATGGAAAGGATATGACTGGACGTGGCATTACCCACTCACCCCTGCCATTCACCCCTGCCCAGAGGGGACAGCCGCTGCTGTTGGCAGGGGCCACCGTGACGTACAATTTTATGTGCAACAGTAGTTGATCTGTCCCTCATGGCCAAAAGCCGAAGCATCATACAGCACCCACCTTCCTGCCTTCACAGAAAGGACACATGACTGGTTGTGGGACCCATTCCCCCCATGCACAAAGAGGACAGCAAGTGCACATAGACAGGGGTGCACTGTGCAGCTCAAACCTCGTGGTCCAAAGCGGCGGCAGCAGACAGCACCCACCTTCTTGCCCTCACGGAAAGGGTGGGAGGGACACATTCCCCCCTGCTCAGAGGGGACAGCAGGTGCCCATGGAAAGGGGGGGTACTGTGCGGTGCCACACTAACACCAGCAACAGCAGCAGAGCTGTTCCTCATGGCAGAAAGCGGCATCAGCTGGCAGCACCACACCTTCCTGCCTTCGCGGAAAGGATGGGATAGGAAAGACAGGAGAGGTTGGGAGGCATCTGAGCAGTTGCAGAGAGGGAGAGGTGTGAAGAGGGAATGGGAACTTGACAGGGAGAGGACGACCAAGAGGCCCCAAACAGCCACCGTGTCAAATTGCGTAGGCTGCTGTGGCAGAGGTTTGTCCACCCCTCCTGTGTCGCAGTGGAGTCTGTTGCCAACATGGCTCACCTTCCCGCCTTCATGGACAGGAGATGAGTTGAGGGACCCATTCCCACCATGCTCAGAGCGGACAGCAGGAGCCTAGGATAGTGGGCTCCATGCTGTGCAACCATATGTGCCACAGCTCCGGAGCTGCCCTACGTGCCCAGAAAATGGAGCATCAGAAAACACCCACCTTCCTGCTTTCACAGGAAGGATGGGGTGGGCAGGACAAGTTGTGGGGAGGCGTCGTTTGGGCACCATCAGGAGGGAGAGGTTGAAAGAGGGAATGGGAACTTGTCTGGGAGAGTAGGGCAAAGGGTCACCAGCCATGGAAGCAGCCTCGAGAACTGAGGGAGTCTTGATCCTGCTGTGGACGAGCTGGGCCGGCTACAACCCCAGGGTGGCTCATAGCCTGGGTAGGTCCAGGTCCACAGAAGGATGCCCCAGTAGGTTGAGGTTGACCTTGATGAAGGTCAACATGTCCACTAGGTCTGGGTGCAGATGTGCGCGGCGGGGATGGAGGAGGTCTCCCAGGTGGGAGAACACCCGCTCGCTCTGCATGCTGGTGGGAGGGCAGGACAGAATGTTGGTAGCGATGATGGACAGGTCCGGCCATTGGTCAGATTTCCTCGCCCAATACTGCAACAGGTTGGCATGGGGGGGGGGCTCAGTGGGCTCAGAAAGGTACTCGCGCACCATGGCCCCCACCGAGTTCTCCACTGAGAGGGACGTGCCCGCCGTGCAGTGGCCAACCACGCAGCCCACTGACGAGGCACAGAGATTGAATGTGTCCGTTGGGGTGGCTCTTCCCTGGCATGGCTCTCTTCCCACCTCCTCCCCCTCCTGCTCCACTGCCTGCCCCTCGCCCCTGCCCAGTTCCTTCTCTCCTGCCTTCTATCTCTGGAAACAGAACACTGCTGTGCAGAGCTCCTTTTTCCAGTGCTGCATCTGACCCGCCTGCGTGGCGATGCTGCCCTTGATGTGGGGGTCACAGAGGGAGGCCAGTTGGTACAGCGGCATAGAGGATGCAGGTGCTCAGCAACGCAGGCCTGGATCCTCCTGACAAAGTCCCAGACCCTGGGGAGCAGCTCTTGCTCATGCTGGAGCTCATGGGCCACAAACCGGTTGAGCCCATGGATCAGAGGGAGGACCTGACCTAGGCTGGCCTCATAGGAGCACAAGAGCTCAGTCGCATCCTTGAAGGGTTTCAGTATCTGGGACATCTGGGTAAGGCCTCTCCAGTCCATGGACCTGAGGCTCAACTCCTCTCCCCTCCTCAGCACTTCTGAAGATGACAGGATGTCTTGCAACATGCCCTTCTGCTCCACCAGATGGCATATCATGTCAATGATGGAGTTCCAGCGGGTGGGCAGGTCCTGGAAGAGTTGGTGCTTGGGGTACCCTCCCTCCCCCTGCCTCTGGAACAGCTTGCAGGAAGAGTTTGTGCTGCGGGAGAAGCGGGAAGTGATGCAATGGCAGCTGTCCAGCAGATTGTGCATCCACAAGGTTCCCTCATCCCAGCTGTCCCTCGACTGGTTCCCCAGCCCGAGCATGTCCCGCATCACGAGGTGCACACCAGGCCTGGGAGGGATGCCTCTTTCAGAGCTGCCAACATGTTGGCTCCCGTGTCCATCACCATGAAGCCACAGACAAACCCTTCCACCCTGGACGTCCACTCCCTCAGAGCCGCCTTTACTGTGGCGGCGATGTTGTTCCCGGTGTGGACCTCGTCCGTCCCCAGGCCTGAAGAAGAACCACCCTGTAGCCCGGTGTCAAGCTGGGCACCTTTTTATGGCTGCCAGATCTTGGCCTGGGATGGCAGAGGACCTTTGGTTGCCACCAGTGTGCGCTGATGGCAAGGTACCCATGATGGAAGCTGCTCCACAGGTCAGCCGTGAAGTGCACTGTTCTGCCTTTGGCGGCCGACAGCTCTCTGCGCACCATGTCTCACACTGACTCGTAGAGGGCAGGCACGACTCAACGCCCAACTTTGCTCCTTGACGGCATGGAGAACCGTGGGGCAAAGTGCTGGAGCAGCAGTTGGAAGCCCATGCCCTCCATGACTGGTAAGGGGAAGCCGTGCAGGGCAATCGTCTGCGCCACCACATGAACGCCCGCCTCCTGAGCCCTTGACCTCACCCTTTTCAGCGGCACCACCCCCGACCCCGATGGAACAACTTCCCCCAGGGTGGCCTGCCCGACCCTTCCGGTCCCACCAGCGGCACCCTCGGGGCAAGGTTTATTGCTCGGGGTGCATTCCGGAGACCCTCCCACCGATCCTGGATCAGATGAGCTGGTGGTCCTCTGTCTCCCCCAATGGATGTTTCACTGCCCGAGGGCGGAGACCACAGGCTTGGGTGGTGCCTCTTCAGGTGCTGAGTCAGGGCTGTCGATGACAGGTGCTTCGGGTCATTGCCCCTGCGCACCATGCCATCACACACACAGCACCGCACCACGCAGGGGTCAGTTGGAAGGGCCCGAAAGTGCCTCCATACATTGAGGTTGAACCGTGGCCCACTAACAGTTCCAGGGGAGGGAGGACGAAGGGTTACTGCTGGCTGTGACATGGAGCTGGTAATGGAAGACGGAGTGATGGTGGAGTGCAGTTGCCAAGTAGGCCCCCTCTCCTGCTTTAAAGCCTGCCATGGACTGTGTTAAAGTTTCCTGCATTGCTGTTTTACTGCTACACAAAGATTGCCCTGCACGTGTGGATTCTAATACACGTGTCAGTTTCCTGTCTGCTGTTTTATTACCTTGCTGCTGCAATAGACTGTGTAGTTCCCTGACTCAATGTTTGGATAACTGCACAAAGGACTCTCTTCCTGGGCAGCCCTGCCCTTCCCTGTATCTGGACTTCCCAGTGTATGTGTGGACTTTGTTACAAGTATGCCCCGTGCCTGCATTGCCATCTGCCACGGACTGTGCCTGTTCCCTGCTTTGGACTATGTTTTATGTGCTGTTCCCCCTGCCTCCATGGAAGCCTGCCTCATATGGGCCCAAGCCGCTGCTAGCAGCCGAGCGCCTGCCAGGGAAACCTCCAGCGAGCCTGGCTAGGCGCTCCCTGGTCAGTTCCCGCCTGGAGCCTCCCGCGGGCTGGTCCCCGAGCTTGCCCTCGCTACCGGGCAACCTGCTAACCAGCCCCAGCTATGCCCAGCCGGCAACCATGTTCTTAGGCAGCCAGAAGACCCAGGGAAGAAGACTGCTTTGAGAAGCCATTTCGACGAAGCGGGCACACCACGTCCGCAGCGAGAGTACCTCGCCCCGCTCTGCATATCTTAGGAGCCGCCCCGGAGAAGGAACTAAGTGCCGACCATCCCAAGCACTTAGAGAATGCATCTCAAAGAAACCTCCGCATTCCAGAGCTGACGACATCAGGACAAGCCCTGTCCGCTGGAACATCCATTCAGCCCACTCGGATTTCCCCCTCCCTCTTTTGTCCCCTCTTCCTGAGGTGTCACTTATCACAATCAGATTACCAAAGTGGCCCATCCAAGCCATTCTGTAACCCATTAGAGCCTTTGTTTTAATCTGTGAGAAACACCAAGTACAGCACCAGCCCCAGGGTACGTTTTGGGGTATTTAAGCTGGTCTCCCAGACCGCATGGTGTGCGTGCCACCCCTATCCAGACTTCCTTGCTGTCCCTCTGTGGTTCCACTGCTGGCATTGGACCACCTCGCTGTTGTGTCTCTGCTCCGCTTCAGGATAAGTGAGTATTCCCCCCTACCATCGTTGGGAACCTGCTAATGCGAAAGTCTCTGTGTTTCTTATTCTATATTTCCTAGTCCTTGTATGTTTTCTTGTGTGTATGTGCAAGTTCAGGCTTACGCCACACTATTAGTAAATACACGTGATTGAAACTATTTGTAGTCTGTCTCTTTGTCACTAGAGTGTCTGGAATCGGGACCTCCGTAAACACAGGTTAGATCCGCGCTAATTTTAGTTACAGACTGCTAAAGCTAATTTCCCCATTATAAAAAGCAGTTCTGATAACAGCAGGCAGGGACAGTACTGGTATTTTTGGATGGGGACAGGCTGGATGTTTCCTCAAACCCCAACCATTCCTCAAGGGATCCCTTGACCTCCTCCTCCTCCCCCAAAATTTTCAGGAGTTCCTCTTCTGCCGCTGGCAAGAGCTCTTTGGCCTCCTCCACAGCCGCAACAGGTGATTTTTTGGGAGCAGGACTCTCTGCTGCTCCAGAGCCTTCACAGCACTGCTTCCCGTGGTGCAACCAGGACAATCTCTGCACTTCCCCCATGACCACTCTTGTCCCCCGCCCAAAGCCTCATAGTGCCAGCAAACAACAATTGAGGAGAGGAAAGGAGATGACACTGTGAGCCCTCAGCTGAGGTGCCCACCGAGCTTGGCCCCAGGGCCTGGCAGCAGCCCTGGCTCCGGAGGGAGGGAGGGACGCCTTAGCCTACCACTCACACAGACCTGGCCAGATCAGGCACCAATGTGAGCCCTCAGCTGAGGTGCCTACTAAGCTTGGCCCCAGGGCCTGGCAGCAGCCCTGGCACCAGAGGGAGGGAGAGACTAGAGCCCTAGCCCACCACTCCCACAGACCTGACCAGATCAGGCACTAATGTGTGAGCCCTCAGCCGAGGTGCCCACTGAGCTTGGTCCCAGAGCCAGGCAGCAGCCCTGGAACCAGAGGAGATAGATACCTATCCCAAAAATCCCAGCTCAATTATACTCTCTGTCTCTTTCCCCAAAGGCTAGCAAGCGGCAAGCAGGAGCTTTGTCCCACTCCACTGCTCGCTGAAAGTGAAACCAGAACTGGGATTGCAGTGCTTTTTATAAGCTGAGGTCCCATAGAGCAACGCAGGAGGTCTGTGTTTGGCCGTCAGAGCTGCCTATCAGGGTTTGCAGGGATGAGATTGGACTGCCCGTGACTACAGAACACCCCCTCCCTCCCCCGGGTGTCTTCTCCCAACTTGTAACCACTTTGCAGCTCTATGGTTGGAAGGAAGACCTGCCAGTCAAGGTAAGCTGGGCTTCCATTCAGGTTTCCAGGGCAACAGAAGGAGCGCAGACAGAGTTCAGGCATTCCCCCGGCTCCGTTTCCAGGGGAATTGATTGATGGCGCCTGACTGTCTGGCTTCCTGAACCGCGGCCAAACACACTGAACCAGGTTGTTGTGGGTTTTCCGGGCTGTATTGCCGTGGTCTTGGCATTGTAGTTCCTGACGTTTCGCCAGCAGCTGTGGCTGGCATCTTCAGAGGTGTAGCACCAAAAGACAGAGATCTCTCAGTGTCACAGTGTGGAAAAGATGTAGGTCATTTGTATCTACTCAGGAGGGGTGGGGTTGAGCTGAGTCATCCTGTAAGGGTTTCCCAGGGTGTGGAATGCTAATGGCGGGAGGCTTCACTGTATCCTGAGGAGGTTCTTTTGCATATGGATTGGTACTTGATGTGCTAATCTTCTCTGCAGGGCTATTGTCGGGGATAGAATGTTTTGTTAGCCTGGTGTTTTTCAGAACTGGAAACCATGCTCTGTTCATTCTTAAGGTTTCTTCTTTCCTGTTGCAGTTTTGCTTATGCTTGTGAATTTCAATGGCTTCCCTGTGCAGTCTGACAAAGTAGTTGGAAGTGTTGTCCAGTATTTTGGTGTCCTGGAATAAGATACTGTGCCCTGTTTGAGTTAGGCTATGTTCAGCCACTGCTGATTTTTCAGGTTGTCCAAGTCTGCAGTGTCTTTCATGTTCTTTTATTCTTGTTTGGATGCTACGCTTTGTGGTCCCGATGTAAACTTGTCCACAGCTGCAGGGTATACGGTATACTCCTGCAGAGGTGAGGGGGTCTCTACTGTCTTTTGCTGATCGTAGCATCTGTTGTATTTTTCGGGTGGGTCTGAATACTGCTTGAAGGTTATGCTTTTTCATAAGCTTTCCCATCTGATCAGTAATTCCTTTGATATATGGCAAAAACACTTTTCCTGTAGGAGACTGTTTTTCCTTGGTTGTTTGATTCATCCTGGGTTTGATTGCTCTTCGGATTTCATTTCTGGAGTAGCCATTTGCCTGAAGTGCGTGGTTTAGATGATTAATTTCCTCATTGAGAAAGTGCGGCTCACATATCCGTCTTGCACGATCCACTAATGTTTTCATTATGCCTCTTTTCTGTCGGGGGTGGTGATTGGAGTTTTTGTGTAAGTACTGATCAGTGTGAGTTGGTTTCCTGTAGACCTTGTGACCTAACTGAAAGTTTGCTTTGCGGATGACCAGGGTATCCAGGAATGGGAGTTTTCCCTCGATTTCTTTCTCCATTGTGAATTGTATGTTCAGGTGGATGTTGTTGAGATGATTCAAAAACCCCATCAATTCTTCCTCCCCATGGCTCCAAATGATAAATGTATCATCCACAAACCGGAACCACAAACCGGTTTGTGGGGTGCTGATTCTAGAGCTGTTTTTTCAAAATGTTCCATGTAGAAGTTTGCTATAACTGGGCTGAGTGGGCTCCCCATGGCCACCCCATCCATCTGTTCATAGAATTCGTTGTCCCATTGGAAGTAACTGGTTGTCAGACAATGGTGGAATAAGGCTGTTACATCCTCTGGGAAAATCTGATTAATAAGTGCAATAGTGTCTTTTACTGGAACCTTGGTAAACAGGGATACAACATCAAAACTGACAAGTATGTCTTGTGGATTGAGTTTCAGAGAACTGATTTTGTTGATGAAATCTGCTGAATCTTTGATGTAAGATGAGGTTTTCCCGATGTGGTCCTGCAGGAGATCTGCCAGATGTCTAGCTAATTCATATGTCGGTGAACCAATGGCACTCACAATGGGTCGGAGTGGGACTGAATCCTTATGTATTTTGGGGAGCACAACCACCTAGAAGCACAGCCACCTAGACTATATGGACTCCCCAAAATACATAAGGATTCAGTCCCACTCCGACCCATTGTGAGTGTCATTGGTTCACCGACATATGAATTAGCTAGACATCTGGCAGATCTCCTGCAGGACCACATCGGGAAAACCTCATCTTACATCAAAGATTCAGCAGATTTCATCAACAAAATCAGTTCTCTGAAACTCAATCCACAAGACATACTTGTCAGTTTTGATGTTGTATCCCTGTTTACCAAGGTTCCAGTAAAAGACACTATTGCACTTATTAATCAGATTTTCCCAGAGGATGTAACAGCCTTATTCCACCATTGTCTGACAACCAGTTACTTCCAATGGGACAACGAATTCTATGAACAGATGGATGGGGTGGCCATGGGGAGCCCACTCAGCCCAGTTATAGCAAACTTCTACATGGAACATTTTGAAAAAACAGCTCTAGAATCAGCACCCCACAAACCGGTTTGTGGTTCCGGTTTGTGGATGATACATTTATCATTTGGAGCCATGGGGAGGAAGAATTGATGGGGTTTTTGAATCATCTCAACAACATCCACCTGAACATACAATTCACAATGGAGAAAGAAATCGAGGGAAAACTCCCATTCCTGGATACCCTGGTCATCCGCAAAGCAAACTTTCAGTTAGGTCACAAGGTCTACAGGAAACCAACTCACACTGATCGGTACTTACACAAAAACTCCAATCACCACCCCCGACAGAAAAGAGGCATAATGAAAACATTAGTGGATCGTGCAAGACGGATATGTGAGCCGCACTTTCTCAATGAGGAAATTAATCATCTAAACCACGCACTTCAGGCAAATGGCTACTCCAGAAATGAAATCCGAAGAGCAATCAAACCCAGGATGAATCAAACAACCAAGGAAAAACAGTCTCCTACAGGAAAAGTGTTTTTGCCATATATCAAAGGAATTACTGATCAGATGGGAAAGCTTATGAAAAAGCATAACCTTCAAGCAGTATTCAGACCCACCCGAAAAATACAACAGATGCTACGATCAGCAAAAGACAGTAGAGACCCCCTCACCTCTGCAGGAGTATACCGTATACCCTGCAGCTGTGGACAAGTTTACATCGGGACCACAAAGCGTAGCATCCAAACAAGAATAAAAGAACATGAAAGACACTGCAGACTTGGACAACCTGAAAAATCAGCAGTGGCTGAACATAGCCTAACTCAAACAGGGCACAGTATCTTATTCCAGGACACCAAAATACTGGACAACACTTCCAACTACTTTGTCAGACTGCACAGGGAAGCCATTGAAATTCACAAGCATAAGCAAAACTTCAACAGGAAAGAAGAAACCTTAAGAATGAACAGAGCATGGTTTCCAGTTCTGAAAAACACCAGGCTAACAAAACATTCTATCCCCGACAATAGCCCTGCAAAGAAGATTAGCACATCAAGTACCAATCCATATGCAAAAGAACCTCCTCAGGATACAGTGAAGCCTCCCGCCATTAGCATTCCACACCCTGGGAAACCCTTACAGGATGACTCAGCTCAACCCCACCCCTCCTGAGTAGATACAAATGACCTACATCTTTTCCACACTGTGACACTGAGAGATCTCTGTCTTTTGGTGCTACACCTCTGAAGATGCCAGCCACAGCTGCTGGTGAAACGTCAGGAACTACAATGCCAAGACCACGGCAATACAGCCCGGAAAACCCACAACAACCATCGTTCTCCGGCCGTGAAAGCCTTCGACAATACACACTGAACCAGGCTTCTTCTGAAAGCTAGTTCGTTTACCGTGGACTATCATGAACCGCTGGATCGCGATTGCGCGATCGCCAATTTCGTGGGTTTTTGAAGTTTGTAATGCGGTTCGTGCCCATGTGGATTCAGTTTCAGTTTGTTTGCTTTTATCTGTTTGATCACAGCTGCCAAGCAGCAACTTAGGACTTTGCTGCATTAGCAGGGGATTTGGACAATGAGATATAGATCTGGGTATCATCTGCATATTGATGACATCCAGTTCCCCCCTGAAAGAGTGCTGTTAAGCAGCAGCCCCTCATGTAACTCATTTAATTTTATTGAGGCATTGAACTTGTGTAAATATCTTATCAGTTTTATGAGCTACATTAAGTTGCTGAGAATGTAGTAGATGTAGTATGTATTATGCTTCCGAACTCTCAGCAGCAAGTCTGTGCCCACTTCTGGTTAAACAATATTATTTATTTATTTAGGACATTTCTGTTCTGCTGCTTCAGAGTCCTACTCAAGGTGACTTCCAGTTAAAAACCATGTCACAGTATTACAAACAAGCCACTGGACATACGCAGCATAGAAACTATTCATAAAACAGAGCAAACTATTAAAAATCCGCTAAGAGAAAACCCTTAATTAAAAGTCTGAGTAAAAAAAGATGTGTTTTGGACTGGTGCCTAAAAGAAAATAAAGTGGGCACTAGACAACCCTTCAAGGGGGAGGACCTTTCAAAGAAGAATGACATCCATGATAATACACTGTTATTGTTTGTGAATGTAGACTGTAGCCAAAGGAACCCCCGAGGAACCGCAGCAAAACAGGCTTTCCGCTAGCAGCCTGTTGGGGCCAGGTTGGTTTATCATAGCTTCTCCAGGACCTGGGGTGATCTAAAAAACAAGAAACAAGAGCTGTTTATGCCATAATACCCAAAGACTTACATCTTACCTCAGATCCAAGAAGACGCTTTCAACCGGAGAATATTCCTATCCTGTCATATGAGAGAGAGAAAAAAACAGTTATTTTGTTGTAAACTTCATGTTATCTTAACCAACCGAGACTGTAGCTGGAGTGTGGTTATAGTGTGTATATATTTCTATATTTTGTATCTTGGCCATCATAATTCATGTTATTTATTTAGCATCTATTTATTGCCTGTGAAATTTGATATTTATGAAGTAGATTAATTGTACTAGTAGCACTTTATCACGTTTACGCTTTCTACACCTTTTGCACCATTTGAAACAATCTGTTTTCATATTTGGGATTGTGTTTCATTGTATACCACAGAGGGGATTCCATTCTTCCCAAGCCTTATAGGGACTTAAAGGTAAGAACGAGATCTTTGGATTGTGCCCAGAAACAGATGGGTGAGCAGTGCAGATATTTCAACACAGGGGTGATACAGTCTCAGTAACCGGCCTCTTACAATAGCTTGGCAACTACATTTTGGACCAATTAATTTTTGAACCATTTTCAAAGGCAGCTCCATGTAGAGTGCATTACAGTAATGTAACTGGGATGTGATCAGAGCCTAGATCACTATAGCCAGCTCACACTTTTTGAGGAATGGCTGTAGCTCACAAACCAGCTGGAGCTGCTAAAAGGCACTGTGTGCCCCAGAGGAGACCTAACCTTCCAATCCAACCCTAGGCCAGAATCCAACAACATCCTCCCTTAAGCTGTGAACCTTCGGTGGGAGTGCAGCCCTCTCCAGAACAGGCTGGCTCTACAGTCCCTGAGCAGCCTCTCCATTGACAAGCACCTCAGTCTTGTCTGGGTTGAATTTATGTTTACTAGCCTCATCCTCCTTTTATGTATTCCTCTGTAACTCTCCCAGCAAAGGTCATGAGTCAGGATGACCAAGGTTGTTTCTGTCCCAAAGCCGGGCCTGAATCCAGATTGAAATGCGTATAGATAATGTCTCCTCCAACACCACCTGAAACTTGTGTAGCCACCATCCAGCTTGCCCAAGAGTAGAATATTAGCCAACGGAAAGCAATGATGGAACAACTACCGCAACTGCAAACATATTTTTCAAATGATTAACTATTTTGTGGGAGATGCTGTGTGTTAAACTTGAGCCTCTTCTGCATGGTGAACTTTACATTGGGCTTTCTGTATATTTACCTCATGAATTTGGATCCACTTTATTAATCTGTTCTGGCCCCATACTGTTTCAGTTCTTTAATTCTATGCTTTGAGGGAGTTAAATTGAAGTGGTGTTTGTTTTTAAATGTCCCAACTCTGCTGCGGGCTTTGAGGACTCGTCAGTTTCCTTAGTCGGTTGGCTGAAGAAACGTATAAAGGGTTTTTTTTACTCTTAATGGCACCCATATTGTAACATTGTCATTTAATTTTTTTAAAAAATCAGGAAAAATTTGAATAGTTGCTGTTCATCCAATTAGGATGCAGGGGGATAAAGGGAAGGGCGAAAGGCAGCGCCAGGGCCAAGCATTCTGCACTTCAAAAAAGCCGTGTGGAGCAGGTTTTTGTTCTTGTAGTAATCCTCCAGTTCTGACGGTCCGTCTAAGAGGATAAATCACTCTTCCTTTTCTGTATTAAAACACTGAAGCACCCCTCCGGGAGTTCTTATTATTTTACAGACACTAATGGCCCATTCAGTGCCCTTTAGGAGTATGTTAGTACTCTACCATAGGCTAACACTTAAGGAAATTTAACCAAGTAATAAAATGATAAAAGAAAGTTTTCTGCTCTTATTTGGAATCTGTGTTTGTAATTGCTTTATGGCTGCCATTGTGTCTGGATATGATCTTATTCTCAGTCTGCATCTTATTTGGACTTAATTTTAGGTTTCTATGCCTTTCTCATAGTGCTAACAGATTGTGTCACCTTCTTTCTTGGTGGACCTGTGTTTATAAAGACTAACACATTTCCCTTTTTCTCTCTGCCTGATCTGACTGATCTTAGACAGCAGACATCTAATTAACTCTTGGATTTTATGTTCTCAATGGGTGGTATTTTTTTATACTTCTATTTCTCACTCGCCGTTGGTGCATCCTGAAACCTGTTTGGCACCAATATACAATCTTTTAACTCTGTAATACACACTGTGTTCCATTATAAGACTTTTAGTTACAAAGGTTGCACATTGTTTTATGATAGTTTGATTGGTTCTAATAAAAAGGTATCATGTGATTGTTGCTTCTCATTCTGTTGGTTTATCTTCTTTCACAAGCACTCCAATTTGCTCCAAACATTTAAGTTTCTCTTCCCGAGTAATAGAAAACTTAAGTACATGAATACCTGTTTTAACTTTAACTTGATTTTAACTTTATTTGATAGATGCTGCTTGACAGCCTTGATCTGTAAATATAGTTATGGTGTATTCTTTTACCTTTTGCTATGTTTCCCAATTCTGCTCTGGGCTCATCAGCCTCCTAGTAGCAGCTGGCATGCCTAATGCCCAAGAACTGGTATCGCTGGAGTTTTCACCCAATAAAGTTCAAGAGAACAAAGGAATGATTATGCGTACACCTTGAGGTGCATATGCCAGCAGTCATCATACTAGGGTTGTTATCCTCCGGGTGGGGCCTGGAGATCTCTGGGAAGAACACCTGATCTCCCGGCAACAGAGGTCAATTCTCCTGGAGAAAGTGACTCTTTTGGAGGGTGGACTCTTTGGTATTATATCTTGCAGAAGTCCCTCCACTCTCCAGGACCCACCTCCATATCTCCAGGAGTTGGCAACTCCACATCATACTTAATGAGTGCTGAATCTTCTATATCTGCTAGTGAATTATGTAACAAAGCTCTTAGTTTTGTCGCTTCTCTTAATTGGGGGATAGACCTAAAATAAATTAATACTGTGAAAAAGAGAAACTGTGTAAAAATAACAATGGGGTGGATCCCAACCATCTTCCAAGTAGCCTTGCTCCAACTTAAGTGGTTCTTCCTCCAGCAGAAGAACCACTTAAGTTGGAGAAAGACTGGAAGAAAGTTCAAACTTGAGCCAAAAGGAAAGGTAGGTTATAAATAAACTTTGCTGAGTGGAGTGGTAGGACTGGGATCCCCCCAATATTGTTAGTAAATGTGCAGCACAGAAACGTTGGTAGATATTTTGACTATAGATGTGAATAATTCTGGGGTGTATAAATACAACAAAAATGCATATTTAGCTTGCAGGATTTGAACTGCTGGGATGTGGAAATTTTCATTGGCTTTTTTTTTTGTATAAAAAAGAGCATGTAGGGAGAATAAATCAAGTGAGGTACGGTGTCCTTCCACTTGTTAGATTGTAATTTTTTTGTTTATAAAGTTGTGAATGGGAAAGAACAGGAAGGAAGCATATCATCCAGAATTTCTGGCTGGAATCAACATTGTTTGTTGTCACTCTGAACATTTTACACTGTGACTATACCATTTGAAAGTGTTTGGGGAAAAAATACCTGCCAGGTCTCTAAAACCTCTTTTTAATTTATATTTTTATTAGACTTAATTTTTTTTAAATAATGAAATTATGTATGAAGAAATATGTCTTCGTGTTGAGCTTATCTTAAATATAGGACTAGTAGCAAGGGGTAGAACAGACTAGAGTGGAAGTCTATTCACTGTCAGCCAGAAGTAATATGATTTCCACTAATCCAATCCTTAGATTTGTATTTAGTTGTTCCTTATTTTAATTATTTATCATTATTTGCTTGTTCATTATTTTAATTGAAGAAATCTTCTGGTAAGGGGCTTAATTGGAGTAAAGATTTGCAGGTTTCAGACCTAGAATTTATTTTGAATCTTCAGCATGACAAGAAGAGAGCACCTCTGCTACGTAGGAAGTGCATTTCCCTCACAAAACTAGTCTTCCTCAGGCCTGCAACCTCCTTTTGACTGTTGCAGAGTAAAAGGGCTCCAGGTCACTGTTCCATTCTAATGATGAAATTATGTTTCAGAGATTGTGAATGTGTGTCTTTCTTTTCCCCTGCTATAATTCCTCTGTTGTCATCTCAGAACCAGTTTCTTGTCATATCTTTTGCTGCTCAGTTAATGAGTGCATAACTTCAAAAATTTGTTTCCGCTGTTAAATATTTAATGAACCCTGCCACATGAAGAAAGCTTAAAAAGTGACTCTTTATTTTGTGTTTATGTGTGTTTTACATTTTTTTAAGAGAAGAAAGTGCCAAACAGATCATTGAGAGTACATACCCAGTCATCACCTCACAGGTCATCTGTACGGTGGAGGCTACCCCATTCTTCAGGTCTAAGAAGTCCACATAGATATCCAAGTTATCGCTCAGGATATGGAGAAAGCAACAGAAAAATGAGTTATATATCACTGCCAAAAGAAGAACGAAATGATGAGATGAAAAAGCTAGGTAAGTAATTTTTTATGATAATTAAGTGATCCCTTTTATTTCATGCACACTGACGCTATGTTATTTTGGAATGAGGAGTTGTCTGCATTCCTTCTCCCTGGTAATTTGTTTCAACCATTAAAACAGTTTACTGAATGAAATGAAAGCACATAAAATGCATATAGTGAGCTCTTAAAATGCTGCCAAGAAAGCAGTTATAGGTATTGGTGATGAGCAGTAGTGATGAACATCCCCATCCTGGGCCTGCCTTGAAAACCTTAAGTCCCTCACTCCCCACCCCCTGCAGTTTTCTATCTTTTGGAAAGGTAGTAAATACTACTGGCAAAATCCATTTGCAGATAGACTTGGGCACAAACCGGAAAAAAAACGAACTGGGAGGTTCCAGGTTCATACAGTTTCACAAACCACGAACTTGCCCCGGTTCCTGAACCGGTTTGTGTGGTTCGTGAAAATGTCACTTCCAGAGCAGCAGAAGGTCTGCAAAATAGGGGTGTGACCTTCCGGTTTCCCCTTTTTAAACACCAGCTGCTTTTCAGCTGATGGGAGGGGAATCCCCATCAGCTGAAAAAAGCTGCCGGCTGTTCTGCTTCCCATTTTTGCAGAAGTTTGCTTATTCCCTGCTGGCTTTAAAAGCCAGGAAAGGGCTAAATGGCTGGTTTTCCCTTCCTCCTTTGGAGTATACACACACACACACACACACACACACACACTTTCCCCCCCCAAAGGCAAGGAAGTGTAGCAACGTTGTAACGTAGCATTGCAATGTTGTAACATTACTGCACTTTCCTCCTGGCTTTAAAAGCCAGGAAAGGATTAAATAGCTGCTTTTCCCTTCCTCCAAGGCATGTTTCAGGCTTTGCAAAGAGAAAAACCCCAAGCATTTTGCGCAGCCCTTTGGAAACAAAGTGGCAGGTGCCAAAGGGCTGTGCAAAACGCTTTTTTTTTCTCTTTGCAAAGCCTGAAACATGCCTTGGAGGAAGGGAAAAGCAGCTATTTAATCCTTTCCTGGCTTTTAAAGCCAGGAGGAAAGTGCAGTAATGTTACAACGTTGCAATGCTACAATGTTACAACATTGCCACACTTCCTTGCCTTCAGGGAAAAAAAGAGAGAATGTGTGCATCCCCCAAAAGAGGAAGGGAAAACCAGCCATTTAGCCTTTTCCTGGCTTTTAAAGCCAGCAGGAACTAAGCAAACTTGTGCAAACATGGGAAGCAGAACTGATACTGAAACGCTTTAAAAGTTCCAGCTGGAATATGAAAGCAGCAACACTTTTCTTGCACACAAGAGAACTGTTGCTCCTTTCAAACGCCTATGCTTTTTTCAGCTCATGGGGGATCTCCCTCCGATCAGCTGAAAAGGTGCACACCTCTACTGCAAAAAGCTCATCTCTGGTTGCCTAGGAAACTGATGGATCGGTGCCAGGCTGTCTGCAGGACTTACTAAAAATGAACCAAACGAACCAACCTAAAGTTCATCCTGGTTCATCCGAAATGGGCTCTGATGAACTGCTGGTTCGCGAACCACAAACCAGCCAGATTCGTGATGAATTTTGGTTCGTATTTCAGTTCGTGCCCATCTCTACTTGCAGATTGTCCTTGCAGCACAGGTTGATTCTAATGCAAATATTGTTTCCAGTCTAAACTATACAGAATGTTGTCCTCAGTTTCCATACAAGAAAATTTAACTCACCGTCAAAAACCACTTGGGGTAATCCAACCAAGTCAAATTAAGATTTTCTGGTTTTTTACTGTTATTTAATATTAAGTTGCTGTTGATTCGTGATTGTTGATTTCTTCTCTAATTGTATGACAGTTTTATTAATATTGTATTTGGTGTGCTGTGAAACATCTTTTCTGTTTATTGTCGAAGGCTTTTACGGCCGGAGAATGATGGTTGTTGTGGGTTTTCCGGGCTGTATTGCCGTGGTCTTGGCATTGTAGTTCCTGACGTTTCGCCAGCAGCTGTGGCTGGCATCTTCAGAGGTGTAGCACCAAAAGACAGAGATCTCTCAGTGTCACAGTCTGTGACACTGAGAGATCTCTGTCTTTTGGTGCTACACCTCTGAAGATGCCAGCCACAGCTGCTGGCGAAAAGTCAGGAACTACAATGCCAAGACCACGGCAATACAGCCCGGAAAACCCACAACAACCATCTTCTCTTCTGCTGATCTGTTATTTAAATACTTTGCAATACAATCATAAACAGAGTTATACTCTTCTAAACTCAATGAACTTCAATGGATTTAGAAGGGTGTAACTATTTATGATAACATTGTTGGATAAGAATGTAATTATTCCACTGGATAAATCTAACTGTTTCAAACTGTAGCATTTGAACATCTAGTGTTTGAGTAATGAAAAACTCAGTCCAAAATAAGAGAAAAATTAAACTGAGAATTAGCAATTTGCTGAATATCACACAAAATACTGGCTGGGAAATACATCCAAGTGTATAAGGGCCAAATTATTACACAGTAAAAATGACTTAATACAGTTGAAACTAGTGTTCACATGCAGGCTTTCTTTATACAAATTTGCATTACCATATTGGATTGGCAGAGGACATGTGGCCCTTTCATCTCCTGCTAAATGAATTGTAGTGCTGGCTCACAATGCAAACTCCTTGTGGCTGTCATGAAGAGTTTGTATCACACATGTGCTGGGAGTTCTGTGCCTCCCACGAACATATGCCTGGCAGCTTGTAGGAGCAGGAGGAATGGGGACATGGGGGGCTAGGGATCCCATTTGCCACCTCTTACCTGGATGGTGGGGGGAAGGACATGAGGAATGGGCCCAGGAACTCCCAAGGTGTCCAAAGCACTTCCTTTCCACTCCAGGAATGATGTCATTCCCGGCATGACAAGAAAAGAAGAAGGCCTCTGCGTGCAGCTGATTTGATAAAAATTGGCCCCTAGTCTTTATCAAATCAGCCCTGAGCCTTTACTTCCTTGTCGCACTAGGAATGATGTCATTCCCAGAGTGACAAGGAAGTGCTCCAGAATGTACTTGCGAGATAAGTCCTCCAAATGTGCGTATCTCCCCCCCCCCCCCGGTCCCATGGCTTGGGCTCTGGGGAACCTGGCAACCCTATGGGGAGCACATACCAATGCATGCCCCATGACATCACTTCTGGAAAAAAAAAACAGAAATGATAGCTGATAGCTCTAGGAATCTCTGGAAATACTGGTTTTACCATAGAAGTTCTGTCGATTCCTTGAGCCGTATGCCATCGCTTTTGAGTTTTTCCTGGAAATGACATACTAGTGCATGTGTCAACAACGTTTTTAAAAAAATTTCTCCTGTTGCCACTTGGAGCAGTACTGGACAATACAGGTTACTGATGGGAAGCTTTCTGCCATAGTGCTCCCAGTATGGCAACTCTCTCGCACATGGAGAAAGAATGAGCTTCAGCCTACCCCCACCCCCTGTGCCATTTTCATGAACTGAAATGGCCCTGGGAATCTGCTGTTACCTCCATTGGAAAACGCAGAGAAAATAGCAGTTCCCTGAGGCCTGTTGAATTTGCAAAAATGGTGCAGGGTAAGGCCGAAATCCCTTTTTTCTGCATACCGCAGTTGGATTCAGCTCCTGCATGCCTAGGATGCACAGAGCTTTTGGCACACATGTGAAATAAAATTCTCATTGTGGCGACAAGATCTTTGTATCATGTGAATTCACCCTCTGATAGCAGGGTTGGGAGATACCTTTTTCTCTGCTTGAGAACTGGTACCAGGCAGAGCAGACCTTCTAGGCTAGATGTACCATTGATCTGCTGCAATATGTTACAGCTTCATATACTCAGAAAACCCCCAGCTACTATGCATTTTCCTATTTCTGGGGGAAAGGGCAAACAAATTTACAATTAGTTTGACGAGGGAGAGATGGTCAGGGTTTTTTTTTAAATTAACTTTTAAAAATTGTCTTTGGGTGAGTAAATCCTATTTTGAGATGTTGAAAACCAGCTGTTGATATAATGCAACTGAATTGCAGGCATTGCAGCACATACATATAATTAAAAATCTTGCACATGATTGCATTCTAAATTTGAATTACAGATACTGGTATCAGGATATGAATAATAGAATCTGAATCTAGACCCGCATTATGAATACAGTACTTGCACATGATGCTTCATATTAATCTTAACATTAGTCAGTGGTAACAAACTACATTTCAGTAAAATAAATGCTCCTCCATATCAATCAAGAATTCTGCCTGAAAACAGACATCTTTTAAACTATTGCAGTAATAATGATATTAGAAGTATGTATTTCTCTTATTGTATGCAGCATCTGAATCAGTATATATGGTTTCACTGCAGTCAAGGACTTCCCAGGCACAGAGTCAACCTGCATATCGGGCCGCTTTAACCAAGAGAAAAGTTGCAGGTATATTCTTGAAGTCAGAGCATAAAAATAGAATGCCTAATGATGTTTAATGATACATGTAACAATTTGCTTGGTTTTTTAATTTTTAAACCTTTGTCTTTGGACCCTCAATTCAGTTTCTCCTTACATTACCTTAAACTTGTATCTCAGGAAGGCTCTAGTCACAACAACATTCTTTTTATTTCCACTCACACAGAGCTTCAAATATTCTCTGCTTCAGTTCAATTTTAAGGAAAATACGCCTGCAGAGGGGCCTCCCCTTCATTGTCGCTCTGGGAATGAGGTCATTCCTGGTGCAACAATGATGCCTTTGGAGTGTGCACGCTTTGCACATGCACAGTAAGTACCACCCCCCTGAGCACACCCTCGCCAAGACACACTCTATCCCCTGGTTTGGACCCCAGGTGACCTGGAAACCATGTGTGGCAATGATAAAGTTTGCCTGTCTTATTGGGTTGTGAGCCACAGTTGCTAAAATACTGTATGTGTTTTAAGGACTCTATCTTCCCAGTCGCACGCATACTTGTCCATGTGGAGATCAGGTATTTATAACTTCGGAGAATAACAGAATGGTGGCACAGTTCCTATCCTACCTCCAAGTACTGCTTCAGTGTATTTGTAATACCTCCTGTATCTGATAATGAGAGGGGAGTTTTCTTCTGTGCTGAGAGGTGGCAAACAAATTTGATAAATAAATGTTCTGTCATTTCCATGCATGCTCTTATTTCCCTGATGTTTTTTGTTTTGTTTTTACCTCAGTGTTATATGTTAGTGCAGCATCTTCATGATCACACTTTTTCTTCTTGGAGCACATCTGGATAATAGGTTGCTATATTCCTGATCCTGCTCCATAACACTGATGGTGAGAGAGCTGCATCTACATTCTAATGGAAAAGACTTTAATTCCCTATTAGTGTTGTGGCCTGGTAGGTGCCAGCATGGATCCAAGTACCTACGGAGACCAGAAACTTTGAAATGGCATATATAATTATGAAAGTCATTGCTAGTTATCTGTGACGTTAATACCTTAATCAGTACGCTTGCAGGGAACATTATCAACACCAATGTTATATTTAATGCAATTCAACTAATTTTTAAATATGACGTGGCTACTTGAAATCTATGTAGATTTTCCATAGGCTCCCCTGACTTAACAAGGGAGGCAAGAACTCCTGCTGCTCATTGAAAGATGACAGAGTGAATGATACAGGAAAGCATCCACACATATCATCTATATGAAGGAATTGCTACAGTACACCATCCTGGTTGAATTCTTGTCCTCTCTATTCTATTTCTGTGTAGTATTGCTATCGTCTCTAAGCCTTTGGAATGTGGGTGGGAAGCATAAAGAAAGCATTGCCAGGAGAATTGTGCCTGAAGCAAAGTTGGATGCTCTGCCACAGTCAAAACATCTAAGGAATTTCAAGAGGTCAAGAGAGTTTCGATAAGTTTAACAATGGGGGGGGGGGTTGTACATTACCACCACCACCCCTAATTGCTGCTGGATTTTACCAGACACAAGATCCAAAACAACTATGGAGATTCCTTCTCTGATAAAACATCTTAAGAATTTTGAGGGAAGCAGGATTACCAATATTTGTCTGACAGGTTTTTTAGTATCATAGAAAAAAGAACAGGAAAGTCTATGGTTGGTTCTTCATTGAAAGCATTGCATATTATATATGTTGCTATGATTCCTTGCACATTATTGCTTCATACCTAAGCTGAGAGAGTGGGAAAAAAGCTTAATTTCCAAATAAACAGCACATGAAACCCAGCTGTAACTAGTTAGCACTGAAAATGGAACAAACAATGGTAAATGAAGCTGTAGCTTCCATCTTTAGTTTCAGTAAGAAGAGCAGTAGGTAGAAGATGAAGTTGGAGGCCGTTTTCTAAGTTTTAACCTCAGGATGGCTGTGCTATTCTGTCAGTTCATGTAGGTCTTTATAGGAAGACTTTAGAGTTTGCCCTGATTGAAGAGGATGCCACCCAGCATAAACATGAAAACTCATTTTGGCTACCAGTAGATAGCATGGCTTAATGGAATAACCTTATCTCCATATGATATATTCTTAAACTATGTGGTCTGATTTATCACTGGACAAATTTTAAATCCTAGATACTTGAGAACAGACACGGTCACAAGGGTTTTGGTTGGTTCTCACCCATGGATTTGTGTTAATACTATTTTTGGCGGGGGAGGGGGGGATATTTCATGCTGGCTTGAGTTCATAGCTCCAGGTACTGGGAAGTATGGCAGGGATTTCTGAGGGTGGCATAAGTACTGAAGAAATGTTTTCCTGAGGAACTAGAGCAGAGTTCCATAAGAACAGCCCTGCTGGATCAGGTTAGTGGTCCACCCATTCCAGCATTCTGTCTCACACAGAGGCCAACCAGTTGCTATAGAGGGCCAACAACAGGACATGGAGGCTAAGGCCTTCCACTGAAGTTGTCTCCTGTCTCTAGTATTCAGAAGTTCACTGTCCCTGAATCTAGAGGTTTTCTTTAATCATTATGGCTAGTAGCCACTATCTAATCCCCTTTTAAAGCTGTGTATGCCTGTGGCCATCGTTACATCCTCTGGCACATCTTAATCACTCATTGTATAAACAATTCCTTTTGTTTGTCCCAAATCTGTTGCCCATCAACTTCATTGAATGCCTTTAAGTTATAGTCTTATGGGAGGGGGAGAAAAAGTTCTCTCTGGTCACCTCTCTACCCTGTGCATAATTTTATAAACCGCTGCCATGTCTCCCCTTAATTGTCTCTTTTCTAAATGATAAGTCCCAGACTATTATTATTGTTATTGTTATTACTATTGTTCATGTTCATATCCCACCCTCCCTGCAAGCGGGCTCAGGGCAGGTTACAACAGAAGATAAAATATACAAGATAAAATCACAATAAATTAACACAGCTTTCTAATAAAACACCTGCTCACCGTATAAAAACCATATAACATCTGACACAGGTGGAGGTGCGGCTTGATCATGCGTGGTCACTCATATATGGGGGGTAGATGGTCAATACCATGGTCTTCAGCCTTTCCTCCTAGGAAAGGTGTACCAACACCCATCTTTATAGGCTTCTTTGATACTTTTTCAAGTTCTGAAATGCCCTTTTGGAGATTTGGTGACGAGAACGGTCCACAGTATTCCAAATGAGGCTGTATCGTAGGTCTATAAAGGGATATTATAATATTGGCCATTTTATTTTCAATCCCTTTCCTAAGAATCCCCGACATAGAGTTTGCCCTTATCACTGCTGCAGCACACTGAGTTGATGCTTTCGTTGAGGTGTCCACTACGACCCTCTTTCCCTCTCAAGCCAATTTTGCATGCTTACTGTGATGTTTCTATGTATTCAATTCAATTTGGCTTTCCAGCATTTCGCACACATCGTTCAGTTTGAATGTGTGTCAGACTTTGCTTTCTGCACTATGGTTGAAATCCCTGTACTGTTTTGGAGTAAATGGGAGAATTTCTGTGTCATAAGTAGTGTCAGTGACTGTGATTGTGCATGTGTTGCAACATATTAACATTGCAGTGGCCCTTTCCTCTGTCCCCTTTACCTACCCCTTCAGCTTCATGACTAGACATGGGCACGAACGGAAAATACCCCCGAACAAGCTGTTTGTTGTTTGTTGCCATCCACGAACAACGAACATTGAACAGTTGTTCATTGTTTGTGGCCCCTTAAAGATCCGTTTAAGGGAATTCCCTCCTGCTGCCTGCCAGCTGATAGTTTAAAAGGCCCTTTCCTGCCACGTGCAAGGGGCAGGGCCCTTTAAACACCCCACAAACTGACCTTCCCAATGTCCAATACCTACCAAATTTGCAGGGGACATAGTCCTCACTGTCCTCTGAAGACCCCCCCCCAAGTTTCAGAGAGATTGCATCCCAGAAAAGGCATGATTCATGTGCCCCCCCTTTGCTGTCATTTTCTCTTCATAGTGGCAAAAACGGAACTGCCTGTTGGAAGGCAGCTACTTTGAGGGGTTACAAACTGACCTTCCCAATGTCCAATACCCACCACATTTGCAGGGGACATAGTCCTCACTGTCCTCCAAAGACCCCCCCAAGTTTCAGAAAGATTGCACCCTGGGAAAGGCATGATCCATGGGTCATTCTCTACTGAAAGTACTTTGAAGGGTTAAAGCCAGAAGTAAAGCCAGAAGGAGTTCAGACAGAGTTCAGTCCCTGCCGTTGCCAGGGGAATTGATTGAAAGACCCCAGACTGTATGACTTGACGAACGGTTGACGAAGGCAACGGACGAGGCTTGCAACGACCACTTGTTTGTTTAAAATGGAGCCTCACGAACGGCTTGTTTACAAACAGACGAATGGGCTGTTCGTGGGTTTTTTCCGTTCGTAATGCTGGTCGTGCCCATGTCTATTCATGACTGGACATTGTCTTTCCTGCCACTGGATTAGGGTGGCTGAGGAGTTCTGGAGGAAAACCTAGACAAATAAATTGTGAGTTTTCCTGCATTCATTCTCTTACTGATGGTGTGGTTACTGATCTCTGTTTTTCTAGTTGTGTGAGGGACATCTTGAAGGTTTCAAACCTGGCTGTTACAGCTGTGTTACAGGTCATCCTTACTACCATGAAGACTTCCATGTATTTATGCTCCATGTATCTTAGATGGGTCTTCTTGAGGAGATGTTCCCTTCTTCAGAAGGCCCCAAGAAGGAACAGTGTCTCTGCTTTTCTTTACCAGGACAGCCTGCTATAAGGAATCGAACAATCGATTGGTGGGCAGTGCATTACATTTCTTTTAGAAATGTATTGTTATGGTCCAGTGGTGCAACTTTTTAAATTAAGTTTTTTTTTATTTGTTTGAGAGCCCTCAGCTTAAGAATGTTGCCACAAACCCACATCCAACTCAGGCTTAGGCTGACCTTCCCCTACCCTGAATGTAAAACTTCTCCTCTTTAAGCCTGTGAAGATGTACACTGGGCTGGGAAGCCTCTGATATTGTGGTTAATGATAAGTTTCAACTTTCCTTTTTGTCCCACCCTTAAGGATTATTAAAAATGGTTACCCAGCCACATCTTAATAGGGAACAGATAAGGGGTTTGCGCTTCCCTTTAGCAGAAACTGGCACACAAGGCTTGGGGAGGTTCAAAAGGTAACAGAAGGCTTATTTAAAGTCAAAAGGCAGGTAGGCAGGTGTTTGAACTGAAGAAACAGAAAGGTTTTTGTACAGGAACTTCACTTGTGCGAAGCACAAAAAACTTGGTTTAACACTAGGTTGCTGGCTTCTTTCAGAGGTTGACACTGCTTCACAGATGTTACACTTTATATACTCAAACACAAACACAGCACAACTTTCCCTCCTCTCCAGACCTTAAGGGTGCTCCACTGAGACAAATTCTTCCTAGATACTGGGCAGGCGTTATAGTTATGAGCTATCACCCTGTTCTTGGCATCGAAGGGGAGATTCCTCTCTACCCACTTCCTTGGCCCTCTATAATTCCCAGATCTCTTGAGTCTAAGTAGGAGTTAGTGCTGGTTTTCCCCACTTTAGTCCTAGGACTAAAAGTGTTTCACAAACATTATTTTCTCTCACAGAGGATTCTCTGGCTGACCCTCTCTGGGCTAAAGCCAGGCTCCAACTCCCTTTCACTCTCTTGTTTACTCTCCAACTCCAACTGACAGCTTCCCCCAACATTCCATCCCCAACTGCCATTTCAGGCTACCCCATGTGGCGGGTGGGGGAGGGGAACATGTCAATCATACTTTCACTTCTGGAAATCTCAGCATCTGAAGCTGAGTCTGTCACAAATGTACTTAAACGCAACTTGAAAA
This sequence comes from Eublepharis macularius, assembly GCF_028583425.1. Classification (NCBI taxonomy): domain Eukaryota; kingdom Metazoa; phylum Chordata; class Lepidosauria; order Squamata; family Eublepharidae; genus Eublepharis; species Eublepharis macularius. Next base: position 135,252,101 of record NC_072790.1, read on the forward strand.
ACTTTGAACTCCTGTTTAAAAACTCCCAACTACATTGAAAGGGCTTGATATCAAGAATTTATGATATTTTAAATTCAAAGGAAGGGCATCTTCCTTTGAAATATCAAGCCAAATGGAATAAGGACTGCAATATTTCTTTTTCTGATGCTCAGTGGAATACAATATGGACAATCAACATTAAAGACCTCTCTTTCAAATTAATGGAAAGATGGCATATGACACCCCTCCAGCTACACCACATTAATCCTGGTGTTTACCCATTTTGCTGGAGACGCTGTGGCTTGGTCAGAGACTGTCTTCATTCATGGTGAAGTTGTCCCAAAATTCAATCTTTTTGGGACTTAATTATAGTAGAAATCCAAAAGATAACAGCATATATAGTCCCTAAGCGCCCCGAAGTGACCCTCTTATGTCTCTGGGAGGATCCCACGATTCCGACTGTTAGAAAAAAAATTGATCTTTGCTATGCTTTCTGCTGCAAAAATGTTTTTAGCATCTTCTTAGAAACGAGAAGCATCCATCTCTATCAACTTAGAATAAAAAATTATGGGACATTTTCATCATGGATAAACTTTCTGATTGTCTCCACTCAATTGAAAACTCACTGTACCAATTGACCTTTTTTGAGCAATAGCTGCCTTTCATAAGTTATACATGCAGTATAAAACAATTACGCACTCCTGACCCTTTTGTTTACAGCGTTGTTGGCTTAACTTTAAAATCACACGATGTATAATAATGATGATGCTAGCCTTCAGGCTCTATAATAAGTTACTTCTTTTATGACAAATTTATCTCCTTTGTATTGTAAATAGTTTAATGTCTGTTGTTCTGTAATGTTTGGGAAAATTACAAAAATATATATATTTTTAAATTAAGTTTTTTTAAGGGGGGGATGGCCGCAAATGAATGCAGGAAGACAATTGCATGCAAACTGCAGTGATGAATGGAAGACAAATGATCTGAATCAGTGAGGAGAGGGGATGGAAAGGGTGTGCCAAAACGTTGCAGCTCAGCGGATCAGGGGAAGGGGGGGGGAGAAAGGCTGGTCCTGGGCTTCTATCAATGTAAACATTCTGTGCTGCTAAAATTCCACCACAACTTTGCTGTAAAGAAAACATCAGAGTATGTGCACAGGGAGAAAAGCTGGGGAAAGATCTCTTCTGTACAGCCTTTCTCCATGCAGAACTCATTTTACGATTTGAATCAGTTTGAACTTTAATTCAGGGTATTTAGACCATGTGGAATCAGTCTCAGCAATTTTAGACTCCATTAGCATATACTTGAAGTTGGGATTTTTTGTTCCAGTGTGCATCAGCTTACACTTGCCTACGTTGAACTTTATTTGCCACATTGTTGCCCACTCACCCAAGTTGTCCTGGAATTTTTCACAATTGGCTTTGGTTTTCACCATCCTGAATATTTTCGTGTCATCTGCAAACTTAGCCACTACACTGTTCATCCACAGTTCCAGATAATTTATGAGGACATAAATAGCACCAACCCTGATAACAATCCTTGTGGGACCCCACTGCTTTCCTCCATTGTGAGAACTGTTCATATATTCCTACTTTTTGCTTCCTATCATTTAACTGTTCCAGTAGTGAATGTCTAAAAGGGAAAATGCTAGGGGTCAGGCTCCACTCAGGGCCGGATCTAGAGGGGGGGGCAGGGGGGTAGTCTGCCCCCGGCGCCGCCAGGGAGGGGGCGCCGGAAGCAGCTCCCAGAGTGTGCAGGCGGCAGCATGGGCAGCCGCGCTGCCTTTTGCTTGCCCCGCGGGATGGGGCGGCTGGCTTGCCGCGCACCCCCTGTCCTGCAGGGCAGGAAAAGGGCAGCGCGGCCGCCCACGCCATTCACTTGCCCTGCAGGAGAGGGGGCAGCCGGCCGCCCCCTGTCCCGTGGGGCAGGTGCATGGCGCGGGCAGCCTCACAGGCTCCGCGCTGCCTTTTACTTGCCCCACGGGACAGGGGGCGGCTGGCTTGCCGCGCACCCCCTGTCCTGCAGGGCAGGAAAAGGGCAGCGCGGCCGCCCACGCCATTCACTTGCCCTGCAGGAGAGGGGGCAGCCGGCCGCCCCCTGTCCCGTGGGGCAGGTGCATGGCGCGGGCAGCCTCACAGGCTCCGCGCTGCCTTTTACTTGCCCCACGGGACAGGGGGCGGCTGGCTTGCAGCGCACCCCCTGTCCTGCAGGGTAGGCAAAGGGCAGTGCGGCCGCCCACACCACTCACTTGCCCCGCAGGAGAGGGGGCAGGCGCATGGCGTGGGCAGCCTCACAGCCCCCCGCACTGCCTTTTGCTTGCTCCGCAGGACAGAGGGTGCGCGGCAAGCCAGTCGCCCCCTGTCCCACGGAGCAGGCGAAAGACAGCATGGGGGGCTGCAAAGCCGACCGCGCCATTCGCTTCTGAAGCGCAGCTTCTCACCCCCCCCCGCTGCCTCTGGCGCGCAGCATGATGACGTCATCAAAATGATGTCATCACGCTGCGTCAGGAGCGCACGCGCTATGCACGTGCGCGAGGGCTGGCAAGCGTTGCCCCGGGCGCCAGGAGCGCTAGATCCGGCCCTGGCTCCACTAGAAAACATTATACTCTAATCTAGAACCTCATTACTCAGTAGTTAGAAAAAAGGCACAGTGCACATATGCCATGTAATTGCACTGAAACTAGGTTCTGGTCTAAAGTTCAGATTAAGGCCTTGGAAGATGTTTTGTGATAGATGGCATTGCCAGAGGACCATCTGGGGTTAGGAGAATCAGGAAAACTTCCCTGGGGTACAATGAATGGCAAAGAGATCTTTATTCCACTCAGGTAGAAAGGATTTTCTCCTGGAACATGGGTTGATTTTATTTTATTTTATTAGATTTACATCCCGCTCTCCCTGCGAACAGGCTTAAGGCAGCAAACATCAACAAAACATCAATAAACACAGACATAAAAACACATAAAACTGTACAATTTATTATCAATCACAGTAGTTCAATTCAAGTCATTTAAATTAGTCAAGGAAGTTGGGTCTCTTTGGTATAGCAACCATTGGTGCATTCGAAATACTGGATTAAATTTGTTGTTTTTCTTCTATTGGAGGCCTATGCCTTCTATAGAAAGTCTGGTACTGGTTTCTCAAGTGAATCTCTTGAAACCAGCTTCTTGTCAACAGGTACTTCAGACAGCAACCCCATGGCTATCCCACTCACAAACAATGGCGCACGACCTCTTCATTGAGTAGCATGTTGAACTAAGATAAGTGCCCTTTCTTGAGTGATCTATCAGTACTATGTCATATGTAAGCAGGACATGCTTCAGTAGAGAAATATATATAATTTGAAATCAGTGATAATACATTAGATCAGAAATTGTCATAATTCTCATTCTGTTATGGTCTCATTTCAGAGGAGGAGGAGCAGGAAGAGGCAAAAGATATCACTGTTCGAGTTATGTCCTCTCAGTCTGTGCTTGTTACTTGGTCAGATTCCATCTCTGAGAAACAGAAGATTGCTACTACCAGGTATTAGGCATTATGTTGTCTTTTATATAAGTAACATCTTTGTTCTTCCACTTGTGCAAATGGAAGCATAAGAGATGCTTTGGACCTATAATAGCAGTTTGTGAAGTCTTCTGCAAGATTTTGTGGAACAGCATTAGCAGTTTATATCATATACTAGCAACAGTGCCTGTTGTAAAAATAAATACAGTGGGCTCTAGCAGTGGGGCCAAGGGCCTGCAGCCACCATGGAGGCAGCAGGAAGGCTGCCTCCATGGTGCAGCCACCTCCAGCCTGCAGCCACCATGGAGGCAGCAGGAAGGCTGCATGGGGGGAGGCTCCTCCGTGCTGTGCCTCCCAGCCGGCTGCTCAGCCCTTCAGAGGCCACAGCACGGACACCCAGCATGGAGCTCCCAAGGCCCCACAGCAGTTGTTGGAAGGCCCACCACCCCTGCAGCCGGCTGCAGGGCTGCACTGCACCTCCCCACTGGCTCCACAGGTAGGCGTCTGTGGAACCACGGCACCGGTGGGGAGGCACAGTGCAGCCCCGCAGCCACCACAGAGGCAGGGGGCTCCCCCGTGCTGCACCTCCATGCTGGTGCCTCAGCCCCACAGAGGCTTGCCGCTGACAACTCTCCTTTTAACCTGGTGCAGGTGCCACAGGCCCTTAGTGCACCTATGCCAGGATGAAAAGTGAGTCAGCCCCAATACAGCTTGGCTTTTATGTACAGGGTGTGACATGTAGTTTAAATTAAGTCACCTTCTGGATCTAAGGAAACCTTCCCTTAATCCTATGAATTTACTTACCGTTTCATTATAAAGCAAGCCAGTGTGGTGTCTGAATCTAATAACTATGATTTCCCCTCTGTATTCCCAGACTGTACACTGTCCGTTATCGAGAGAAAGGTGAATCAGCAAGATGGGATTACAAGCAAGTGTCCAACAAGCGAGTGTTGGTCGATAAACTGATTCCAGATACCATGTATGAATTTGCAGTTCGCATCACACAGGGAGAAAAGGAAGGCAAATGGAGCGCCTCTGTTTATCAAAGAACCCCAGAAGCTGGTGTGTATTATTTTAAAGTGTGTATGTGAAAGAGAGAGACTTCTAACTACAGATGTTGGCTTAGGGTTACTCCATATATTAGTATACATCTCTCAACATCTCATCATCCAATGACTCTACACTAGGGGTGTGCAACAAAAAAAGATTCAGGTTTCCTGCTTCAGAATTTCTGAAATGGGAAAAAGAGCCATGCAGGATTTGAATTTAAAGTGTCCCTTTCTATGCCATTTGTAAGCGGCGTGGAAAGGTATGCTTTAAATTCAAACCCTGCTTGGCTTGCTTCAGCTGTCAGACGGAGGAGCCTCTTCCTCTACCGGTCAGCCAAAGCAAGCTTTGCGAGGTTTGAAAGCGCCCCTTTCAGGGTGCTTTAAATTCAAACCCTGCGGCTGGCTTCAGCTGACCGGCAGAGGAGGAGCCTCCTCCTCTGCCTATCAGCTGAAGCCAGCTGTGGGTTTGAAAGCACCCCTTTCAGGGCACTTTAAATTATTGATTTTTAGATTAGATTAGATTTATTTAGATTATTATTGATTTTATAGTTTTATGATTAATTTATTGTATTTTTATTAATGTTGTTGTGAGCCACCCTGAGCCCATTTGTGGGGAGAGTGAAGTATAAATGAAAATAAATAAATTCAAACTCCATGGCTGGCTTCAGCTGACTAGTGGGGGAGGAGCCCTCTCCTCCCCCAATCAGCTGAAGCAAGCTGTACCGGATTTGAAAGTGCCTCTTTCCAACCCGAAGCTTTCCAAAGCGATCCGAATCGCCTTGGAAAGTTTTGATTGGGTATTTTTGAATTGGGGCCGGAAATGCTGAGCCTGATTCGGGAATCCCAGATCTTTCTGATTTGGGCTAATTGGTTTTTTTCTGCAAATCGGAATCCCGAATTGCACACCCCTACTCTACACTTGATGACTTGCAAGTGCCTCCACTGAAAAGAGTAATGTTTGTGGCCCAAGATGGATATTCAGCTAACAGTGCAATCTTAAATATAGTTACACCCTTCTGCACTGCTGTGACCTTGTAAAATTTTCAAGGCATGAGACATTCAGAGGTGCTTTCCTGTTGCCTTCCACTACATAGCACCCCTTGCCTTCTTTGGTGGTCTTCTGTCTAAGTATTAATCAGGGCCAACCCTGCGTAGCTTCTGAGATCTGACAATATAAGGCTAGCCTGGGCATGCATCCTTTACCCTAACAGTTTTAAAAATTAAGGTCTCCCCCCACCCTACTGGCTTCTATACCTTTTAATTAAGTGCTTCAGGTTGTGTTTACCTGCCTTGAATTCAGTTCCTTTGGTCATTTTGCAGAAAAGCTATATTTTTCAGGTTCTTTCTTTTTGATGCTGCCATCTGGATTGTCTCTTGCTTTTTTGAGACATTGTGAAATTGGGTTCAGCAAAACAGGCCGTAGTTTCCTGGAATCCAGTTCAAGGCCTAGGTACCACACTGTAAAGGGTTCCTATTGCTTATAGAGCAATATGTATTTGTATACACAAGTTACATTATTTGAAATAGTTATACTGCAAAGTAGTGTGATGCAAACAATTGGAACTACTGAATTCTACTGTGCCATCTTATTACTTATTTTGTCCTTTTGGGGGTGGGGTCCATGTTATATTTCACAGCTCCCACGAGTGCTCCTGAAAACCTAGAAGTTTTGCCAATAAAAGGCAAAGCAACTTCTGTTGCTGCAACGTGGGATGCTCTTTCAGAGAGTGAAGGAAGAGTAAAAGGTAGGTAGAAATTCAGTTAATATGTAGTAGAAGAAATTACAGTTTCTTCAAAGCTCTAGACCAAATTGCTGCTGAACAAAAATGAGAAATCTGTATCTTCAATCCTGACATGGGTCACTGTCTAAAGTGCAATGTGTATGATGTTGCTTGAGGCCTTAAAATCCTGCCGCTATACCTTAAAGTAAAACTGTACTCTGCTATTTGGTGGCTTGCAGCCAATCTGAAATAACTTATTCTGTGATTAATGGAACACCGAAATGCTGGAAGAGTACAGTTCTACTTTCAGCTGCAATGCTTTTGGTTTCTGAGGGATTATCTTCACCACAGATCTAAATTGGTTAAATAGGCATTTTCCTCTTCGTGGAGATTAGTAGATGCTTGTCCTAGAGGACTTGTATTAGGGATCTGAATTTGTGTAGCACCTTCACAGACTACATTTTAGGATTGATACGTTTGGTTCCCATGATCGATGGGCATGCTCCAAATACCCTGTAGGCAGAAAGGGAGGGGTTGCAAGAATCTACAGGGAAGGAGAGGGTGGAACTGTTGGGGGTTGGCAGGGAAATTCTCCCTGCCTGAGGCATGTAGAACAGGAGTAGTGGGACTCTATGTCAGTGGGATGCTGGAAATTCCAGGGCTGGAAATACCTGTCCCATGCCTTCCATATCCACCCCCACCCTTCATTCCCTGTTTCTTCATATGCATGGGCTTGATGGCATTCTCCCCTCCCTTTCCATGGTGTGAGCAGATCTGTATTGTAGTTGTAATTTTATTATCAAGTATTTTTTTAAAAAATAAGTCATATAATTTCATTTATTCCATAATATTTTTGTTGGAGTTAAATACACATTTTTGTTTGTTGCCTTAAGTAACTCTGGTTTCTGGCTTTGAAATCATGGAAAGACATGCCAAAATTGAATATGCACTGATGCTTTGCCTTTGTCAGAAGGTTATTTTTGTCCAAATAATGCTCATTATGGAGATTGCATGCTTCATATACTTATTGCTATTGGGCACTAACATAATGTACTGCTCAGTCTTCTGAAGGTTTGGTACAGAGGCAGTTTCTTATTTTTCAAATATTAGTTTTCTCCACCTCTCTGTATATCATTTTCCAGTCATGTTGATGCTGGATATCACTTTTTAAAATAAGTCTGTCTCCTACAGCTTCTGCAAGACATTTAGTCTCCTTTCATTACCATCACCAAGGAGGAAGGCCAGGGAAGAAACTGATGCTTAGAGTCAAATTCTGAAGTAGTCATTCTTTTAGTACAGAGCAGTTGTGGGAAAGTGGGATTCCCATATTCTTTTTGGATGGGTGAGTTGGAGGAAGGACCTAGTTATAGTCTCTTACAATAGGCTCCATAAAAACCTAGCTCTGGATATTCAGAGAACTTGATACACAGATTGTTATAAAATAATAATAATAATAATATTCAAGTGCCAGTTTAAAGAAACCTGAAAAAGCCCTAGCTCAGGAGATGACTGCTGCTGAGGGACTAAGGCATGAAAATTATGGGGAAGCCTGCCACATGGAAACCCCATTGCCACTGCATTATATCAGCAGCAGCAGTAGGGAAACTACACAAATCTGTTCCTGTGTGGGAAACACTCAGTTCAGACTCTAGGTCTGGGCATGCTTTCCCATGAAGAAAACCCCCCTGCATAGATTACTTTATATCAGAAAGAAGCTTAGGCTAGAACTTGTCTCCCTAATATATACAGTCATGCAAGTTTTCAAACAATTCAAACTAATCAACCAATCACACAGAGAGGTTTGAATATGCATTTTAATAATTATAAGATATTGCGTTGAGGGTTTGTAGAACAAACATTTTTAATCATACTAGGATGTTTCCCTTCTGATAGAACAGTATAAAAGAAATCCTAGAAGCTATTATACTGTCCTACATGTAAATGTTGTATATCTAGATTTACATTTCCATGTAATGTTGTGTGAAAAGACTCGTAGTAGGCTTACTTTACTCTAGCAGTGCGAGGGCTGCTGTAGTGAGGCAGCTTCTTACAATGCTGAAGTAATGCTGAGAACCCATGGGCCTGTGTTTCTCGCTTCTCCCCACTCTCACTTTGCCCTGGTTTCCTAGAGTGGTGATACTGGAGTTGGAAAGAGACGAGAAGCCCCTGGGATGGGGGTTGTCCTGTTACTTCAGTGAGGCAGAATGAAGCCGCGTAGCAATGAATTCCATGTCTTTAGCTTGGCATAAAATGATGATCATAGTTTTGATGCTGAAACTATTATCTATCAGCATCTTTAGAGTTGTAACAATTGAGGTTATATTGTGTGATGTTACTTCTTAACTACACTGTGTAGCTATGATCTTGGGAGCCCTTTGTCTTGTTTTTAAAAATAGCTGATCCGTTATATTGTGTATGTGTATGCAAAATATCTTAATGGCTGTGGTAGTGAAGTCTGGGGCATTCATTTATATATTTTTGGACATCTGTGTCTTAAAAGGCTGATTAAATGTTTGTTCAACTTACTGTGTATTTATGTCTTTTATACCCCAGCTGTTGACTTGACGTGCATTGACAGTGTATTAATTTTAGTAATGCACGTTCTAATTCATCCTACCCATACAGTCTGTCCGCTGGAAACAGGATTGTTTTCAGTTTCCTCCTTCCAACCGTCTGCCAAATCATTTCAGAATACATTCTCTCATACGCCCCTGCTCTCAAGCCCTTCGGTGCAAAGTCCATTACCTACCCGGGAGAAACTACGTCTGCCATAGTGGATGATCTGGAGCCTGGGGAACGCTATATTTTCAAAATTCGTGCAGGAAACAGGAGGGGGCAAGGTCCTCAGTCTAAAGCCATCAGTGTTGTTTTGCCACCAAGTAAGCATGACATCTTTGTGGTTCAATCTACCAATTTCTGTTCTGTCCTTTTATAACTCTATTCCATTAATACTTTTTGGATTGTTTTGGAATGATGCCTTTTTATTTTAAGGGCTCTTTAGTAAAATGGTAAGTTGCTTGTCTAAGGAAGTGTACATGGACAATCTTCTAATATATGTAGCAGCAAATACGCATCTAAATGACATTTACTTCTTAAAACAAATGACTTAATGTGGAATTTGAGCTTAAAGGAGAGAACTTCTGTCCAGGGATCTGAATCTACGCAGCGCCAGATCCAGGTGTGCGGGCGCCCAGGGCAAACCTTGCCCGGGTGCATGCACACGCGCTCCCGGCACTGCATGATAATGTCACTTTTGTGACATCACCACGCAGGGCGGGAGCCATGCCCGCCTGCGCGGCAAGCTGGCCGCTCCAGCACCTGGTGAGCCGTGGAACTGGCAGCGGCACGGGCGTGTGCTGGGGCGGCTGGCTGGCTTGCCGCGCGTGCAGGACCTCCCAGCCCTGCGCTCACCCACCCCATGCGGCAAGCCAGCTGCCCCAGCACACGCTCTTGCTACCGCCAGCCCCGCAGCTCACCAGGTGCTGGGGTGGGTGGCTTGCCGCGCGGCCAGCTGAGCGTAGGGCTAGGAGGCCCTCCGTGCAGTTAGTGTGCCCCGCTGCCCTGTGCTGCCCGCGCGACAAACTGGCCGCCCCAGTGCACAGTGAGCCGTGGAGCTGGTGGCGGTGAGGGCGTGCGCTGGGGCAGCTGGCTTGCCGCGCTGGTGGCTGAGCGCAGGGCTGGGAGGTCCTGCGTGTGGCAAGCCAGCCGCCCCATCGGCGGGGCTGACGAGGGTCTCCCAACCCTGCGCTCAGCCTCCCAGGTGGCTGGCAGCCGCGCCCGGTGCCCCCTCTTTGGCGGCGCCGGGGGTAGGCTACCCCCCCTGCTCTCCCTCGATCCGTCCCTGAATCTACAGAAATCTACTATTCTTTTAAAATTTCCTCATAAGATATATTTATGCTACTTTCCCTAATGATGGACCATTTAATCCTTGTACATTGGTTCATGTCTCTGTGATTCAGCCATTTTGTGTTAATTCCCAGGGTTCAGTTGCATGGCTAATACGATTTCTTTAAGTCTCCACCTTTGGGAGCAGCAAGATCAACTGCATAGTGCCATCATGTACCTTACAATAGATTTTGCACACTGTTTTTTATTATTGTGATGAGTGATCATGCTAAGCAGTAGCAAACGTAATCTGTCTGCAGAAAAATCACTGAATTCTAAAGCATGCAGTGAACTGAGAGTGAAAAATGAGTTTAGGTAAAGTACATTAAGATTCTGTGTAGAACTGGAAAATTCCTCCAAATTCTTTCTTTAACTTTTGATGGCAGATATTATCTATTCGCTTGAATGTTCAGTCATTTTCAAATATTTGATGTCTGTATAAGACATGCAGTGATGTTTTATTTCAACATTTGACTTTGACACTTTATTTCAGTACACAATATCTGACAGTATTTTACAGTTTGTGGTCTGTATTTAGTATCAGAAATAATTTGAGATGTAATATTTAGTATTTGACAGTACTGTTTATGATGCTTCAAATCTGATGCCTGACAAACTGAAACAATCAAAAGATACTAGATTTCTTGTGCTCATATTTTAGCTAATATTTCATATTTAACATTTGAATCCAAATTGAAATTTTGCATACTTGTGGCTATTCCTTTCTGCTTTAATTTCCTGGCTCTGTTAACAAGCGAAGCAAGATTGTAAATTCAGGATATGTACTATTGATTTTTATGAGGTTGATAATTTAAATCATGGTTTTGGTTTGCTGACAGATTGGATTTCCTTAGACAATTTTTTCTGGATTTGTACTTTACTTTTATAGATATCTGTGTTAATGTAGCTCTTTTCCCCCCCAGCCAGTATACGTGAATTGAAGTCCAGTCAACAAACAAACACTGAAGATGTGTTGGAAATTAAAACATCTGGGAATATTGAATCATTACCCTCTTTGCAAACCTATTCTATCTTGTCTGAAAATACCTCTAAGCATACTTCAAGTCATTCATCTAGTTTCCCTCATGGAAGAGATTCAGAAAGTCCTCTTTCTGACTTCAAGAAAAAATTCTTATCTGGTAGTGGGATCCCACAAAAAACTCAGCAGCCCTCTAGAAGAAGAAAGGAACCGGAAATTGATTCTCATTCAACAGAAGGCACTGGTGACCATGATTCCTCCAGTGGAACAAAAATACAGTCCAAAACTCAGGATGTTAAGAGCAGCATTAGGCCCCATTCCTCTGTCAAACCTTCACATTCTGTCCTCTCCTCAGGTAGAACACCTTTTAGATCACGAACACCTGTAAGAACTGGGCAGATAAGTACTGACAAGCAAAAGTTGTCACCATCTTCCTCCTTACCACACACTTCCATCTCTTTATCAGCATCTTCCCCTCCTAAATATACAGAACGTGAAACAAAGAATATAAGGCATGACAGCTCTAACCATCATTCTTCCCCTCAAGTCACTTTAGATAATCTACCTGATGATAATGAAAGTAATGATAAAACTGATAGTATGGAGAAAGAATCAGTAATGTCTTCTAACACTCCAGGAGACACTCATTTGATTTTAAGTTCAAATCGACAGCCCTCTGCATCTCAGAAGGTGATTCATCCAACCAAAGTGCTTACTCCTTCGGTATCATTGAAGTCTTCCGTGTCATCTGTAGCTACAAATTCCCAAACAAATCTCCACTATCCCTCTAATAAATTAGTTCCCTCTAATACCAGTGATACCACTAGAAAAACAGAAGAAAGAGAGCAAAACCCAAGTTCCAGGCCTTCTTCTCCTCAGAGTGGGTCGCTTACAGCTGTGCAAAGAAAATCTCTTTTGAACTCCAATCGCCACACTTTAAGAGATTCAAGGCTAGCCACCTCTGCTGTTTCTGCTGCTGTTACCCATACTTTACCTCACTCATATGGCTCATCTTCTGCTAAAACTAAGCCTGATAGAAGAGATGGTTCTAATGACAATGACAATGAAAACAGTGAAAATAAAAATGAGAACAGACAAAGATCTTTATCTCGATCTAGTTCTAGATCACCTTCAGTCCAACCTGTACCTGAACATTTTAATTTGTTCAAACACAGACCAGCTCTCACTGCTAACCGATTTGCAAACAAAGCTGGTAGTACTCAAGTTGCTAGGACAAATCTTTCTAAAGTCCCCTCCTCTACACCATCATCAAAGGTGCATCCTCAGTCTAGTTCACATCTAACATCTGTTAATATTCACAAATTTAATTCCAGTACTGATAAACGTAAGGAACTGGAGGGTGAAGATGAAAATCCTCTACCATCAACTCCTCACCATGGTTATTCATCATCTTTTTCTCGGCAGTCTTCTTCAGTAGACTACTCTAGAAGGAGGAGTTCTCTGACAGAACAGAGAAATCCTCAGGTAATTGTACCCACTGAAAAAACTAATCCAACAAATGTAAAAGAGGAAAACTTTAACAAAGAAAGGGAAAACACAGATGCAAAAACATATTCTTCACACAAAGACTCATTGTCTTCAGTATCTGGCCAGTCTCCATCATTAAGCAGAATAAACCATCGCTCCAGTTATAGTACTTCTCATCGGTTAGCAAATGGCCAGAGTACAAGGTCCAGAGGCTCAGCCTCCCCTGCTGACTCTTTGTTAAGGAGATCTATGGAAAAGTCAACTCCTTTACAAATTCCTGTTTCAGAGGACCAACCTGATGATCTAGAGACCAAAGATGATATGTCTCCCAAGTTGTCAAAAAAAACATTAATCGGAAGTTCTCATGATTTATCACACAAAACACTCCATCCAGAACCAAGCTATTACCCAAAGACAGTAACTGATCAGTCACAACACCAACCCTCATTAAATTCTAGAAGCCACCTCATAAGGACTTCCTTCCAAAATAATGAAAAATTAGAGGATGAAGAAGGTGAAAGCTTAGCTGAAAACTATTATAAAGAAGTACTGAATAAAGAGGAACAGAGAGCTTCTGCTTCAATACCTACCAAAGATGTTTCTTCTAGAAGAATATCAACATCCTTATCTCAGGAAAGCACCAACTCCTTTTTAAAGCATTCCAATCCTCAAGCTGGTAAATCAGGTGAAAGAACCACAAATCGACGGGAATCTTTAACTTCCTCCAGAGGATTAAGCTTGTCACCAGAAAAGCCTGTTGCGTCTCAGGTTATTGCTTCTAATGAAGACACATTGCCTGTGTCTTTCCATCAATCCAAGTATGTTCAACCAGACTCTACCTCAGTTAGTGCCTTAGCCAAGGACCATCAGTATAGTAGAAGGATTTCTTTATTGTCAAAATCATCCTCAGCTACTCAGAAACAAACTCATTCCTCAGCACCCCACTATCAGTCAGGGTCCAAAGTCCCTACCAGAATAGCATCCCAAACAGACAGAAAATATGGACTCTTCCAGCCTACTCCAACAAAAGTTGAACTTTATCCAAAAACAGCTTACTCTAAAAAGCATCAGTCACTTTCAAACAATGATAATTACGAAGATTATGATCAGTCAGAAACAGAGGAAAATCCCACATCATCTTCAGTGGCAAGATGGTCATCTCCTTCCATTTTTAGAGACAGTAAACATATGAAAAATAATGTTGCTAATGATAAAAATAAATCACCAAGCTCAATTTTGCCACACCAAGTAAGAATTCCTGATGAATATAAAAAAGAAGAGGAGATGGAAGAGGAACGCCCTACCTCCAAAACATCAAATGCTGCACCAGTGGGTAGATCTGCTTCTTTAACTTCCAGGTTTCCCCAGTCTCTGAACAAATCAAATACTTTGCCTAAAATAAATTTGGCTTTGCCACACTCCTCTGGATCTGCTTCTGTATCTTCTCAGTTTCATCCCACTCTCTCTGTTTCTCCAACACATTCCTCATCTTCTCCCTCAGTGTCCCCCAATCAACGAACACAGCACTCAAGATTATCAAACCCTTCTCAACGGCAGCAAACTAGAATTTTTCATAGACAAGGTAATGGTTTTTTATGGTTTCATTAATGCTTGTTATTTGAAATGCCCCTCCCCCATTAGCTTAGTTTACAAATATTTTGTCAAAAGAAGTTCTCAGAGGAATTTGCTATGAGGAATTGATCTGTCTCATCTGTCAGATCTAATACCTCAACAGAAGTCTTTTGGTACATTTCCTGTCCAAACTTGTTAGCAACCTGCCAATTCTACCATAATTCCTTACTGGTGGGTGCCAATTCAGTATCTTAGGAAAAACTGCAAAGGATAATTTAATTTAGTATGTGTTCTGGTAGGTCAATTGAACCAAGTTTATTTATTAGATGCCATTGAATACTGAAGCATGTAAATGTATAACTTGCCAAAACAGGGATAGCAAAACCCCAGGTGAAATTAATGTTTTGTGTAAATAAGCCTGAAGTAAAATAGTGGAACAGTTGCAAAGAAACTGATGATGGAAATCAGTGGTATCAGTGTTAAGTGAGGTTACCAATGCAACCAGCTTATGCCTGTGGAAGATAATGAGACCAATGTAATGTACATTACTTTTCATATGTCACTATTAAAAATCAAGATATTTATGCGGGGCTTTTTTTCTGGGAAAAGAGGTGATGGAGCTCAGTGGGTTGCCCTCGGAGAAAATGGTCACATGGCTGGTGGCCCCACCTCCTGATCTCCAGACAGAGGGGAGTTTAGATTGCCCTCCTCGCTGCAGCACGGAGGACAATCTAAACTCCCCTCTGTCTGGAGATCAGGTGGCGGGGCCACCAGCCATGTGACCATTTTCAAGAGGTTCCGGAACTCCATTCCACCGTGTTCCAGCTGAAAAAAAGCCCTGTATTTATGCAAGTTGATTTTAACTTGCATTGCATCAAAGATCCTACTGTTTTTTAGGCATCAGGCCAAAACATTTTTTTAAATCACTTTCAATTAAGGGATTAATATTTTAACTATTTTTCTGGTATACTTCTAGCCTGAGAGTTGTTTTAAGAGACACATGTTAAGCTGCTTACAGTGCAACCCTGTGCAGAGTTACACCAGTCTGAACCTAGGCTGGAATAACTCTGTATAGGATTGCACTGTTAGTGTTTTATGTTGTGTTTATGCTCTGAACAGGTTTGTAATGCAGAGTTTTCTTAACTTTCAGTAACTTTATGCTGTTTGATCATAATCTGTAAGTCCCCTTGAACAGGTTCCCCAGTGAGGCAACATAGAACTTTTCTGAATGACTGAATTAATTAACTAATTAAAGTGTGTCCTGTGACGCATTGGCTGGTGGAAGAAGGCTTGTTCCATCAGCAGAAGGGAGTCATGATGAGACTCAACCTATATGTTAATGTTGTGAAGTGTAATTCCTCTCATTGCATCAGATGATGAAGGCTGTATGTTTTGTGCCTTGTATTTCAGGTAATGGTGGTAGACCCAACCTAACAACAAAACTGGATCTCAATAATAAAATGACACCTGGTGGTAATGGAAAACGAAATGGACAGAGAATAATAAATGGTCCACAGGGAATAAAGTGGGTAGGGTGACCTTATTTGAGTATATAAAACATTTGCAAGATTTAATTTTATATTTTTTCATATTGATGAACTTCTCAATCTTCATGTTACTTTTAGGTTGTAGACCTTGACAGAGGGCTAGTGCTTAATGTTGAAGGAAGATATCTCCAAGATTCACAAGGAAAGCCTCTCAGAGTAAAATTAGGAGGAGATGGGCGTACTATTGTTGGTAAGTTGTATTATTTGATTGATAGACTCTGGACACGAGCAAAGCGAGAGTTCTTCAGGTAAAAAGATCTCCTAGGTTAATTTTCACTCTTATTTCTCTGATTAGCTGCACATAGCTCAGCTAAAGAAATCATACATCATATAACTGACAAATGGGGAAATTTGCCTTGTCCATAGATTTTTTTTTATTGTACTGATGTATGCATTATATCCACATACAATCTATACTTCATGTACATATACATATAGAATAAATGTAACTATCCATACATCTAATACAGACTTGTTTCCCCCCTTTTCTCCCCCCCTCCCCACCCCCAAGAGGAACGACCACAAAAATCATCTACTTTATATCTTTAACTATGAGCGCACACTCTGGAGTTTCGTTAGTATAATTTGGTTGGTCTCTCCTCCTCTTACCCATCTTATATATCTAGACAATTTCTTCCTTATCATTAACGTCTTATTTTCCCATGTCTTATCCTGTTTTAGTATCAATAGAATGTCTGATTGGATCCATTCATATAAATACCAATTCCATCTTTCCAAAGTCCATTTAGAGGCATCTTTCCATCCAGACGCTATTACAGCATGAGCAGCTATAATCATGGCTTTTAACAAGTGCTGTATGTTTTCCTGTACTTTATTATTCCCCCAGATGCCCATAAATAGGATCTCCCCATTTAAATTTATCTCCACATCACAAAGCTCCTTCACCTTTCCCAATATCATTTGCCAGAAGACTGTTACTTTAGAGCAGGGTGGATTTGATTTAAATCAAACTGATTTAAATCACGATTTAAATCACGATTTAAATCACTAGTCATTAAGGCTTGATTTAAATCATAGTTTTCTACATAAAGACTAATTCTTGCTGGTATAACTTTAATATGCAAGTAGATGCCTGCCTTACCGATAGGTAAAGGAACTTCATTAAAGTATTCCCAAACTGGGTCTCTTTTACGGCCTGCTGCCATTATGTTTTTTCCTCCAAGGAAAGAATGTGATAAACCTCAGGTCATACACACAAAAGATCCAAAGACTTGTGCAGTATTGTGCTCAAAAAGTTTCACTTTCATTTTGTACTGCTTGCCCCTCCCTCCTCACACTTAGTTTATTCTTGTGCAGATCTATTCCACTCCAAACAATCAGAAAAATATTGTTTCTATTCACTGGACTTCTTGAAACTTAGCACTGGAGGGGTTGATTCTGTCTTCATAGGTTTGTAGAACAATAGGATTAAGGTCTTTTTCTCAACTCTGTTCATGTTATAACATTTTTGCTGTGAAGAAGAGGCATGTGATCTCTGCTGAGCTGACACAAATTCAGTTTTGAGAACTGCAAAACCAAGCATCTGTGATAATATCTTGTAGGCAGAGAAACGGCCCAATAATCTTACAAAAACCTCTGGAAGAGCATGACATTGTGAATGGATTAATGGAATTTATTTACCAAAAAAATTAAACATATACAGCCTTATTCTACATAATTAAAAACTAATATTTATTTCATGATGGAATAACCTTTGGATGGTAATATATTTTCCTCAAAAAGCATTTTATTTAAAAAAATCCAATTTAAATAAAAAAAATCCAATTTAAATAAAAAAAATCCAATTTAAATTAAAAAATCTGATTTTTTAAATTTTTTTTAAAAAATCATAGATTTTGATCCACCCTGCTTTAGAGCATTCCCACCATAAGTGAGTATAGTAGCCTTTTATTCTATTACAATGCCAACATTCCGATTTCATTCCCTTGATCATATAGGATAATTGGGAGAGAGGTCTATACCATTTCAATATTACTTTCATCTCCAGTTCTTTAAATTTTTCCATTTTTATTACCCTTATATCTTTCATTAATTTATCTATCTTCTGATCTGTTAATTTTAACTCTTTCTCCCATTTAGATTTTATCAACCTAATCATATATTCTCTATCCTTATTCATTAAATTATATAATTTCCTTGCTATACCCTTCTTATTGACAGCCGCCTTGTCCATAGATTGTTGCTTTATGTCTTTGTATGCATATTAGTTCTGGTTTTAATTGTTGTAATAATGTATTGTTCGTCTTTTTCATTGTTTTAAAATGTGAGCTTATTGTATATGTTTTAATTTGTTAGCCATCTTGATGGCCCTTTGAAGACAGAAAGGCAAGATACAAATTTTGTAAAAAAATAAAATAAAAATACCTCTCCACCAGGGGGTTTGGATAGAGATAGATAGAGCTGGATGTCATCTGCATATTGATGACATCCAGTTCCAAAGCTATGAATGTATTTCTCCTAAAGGCTTTACATAGAGGTTGAATAACATAGGGGATAAGATTGTGCCCTGTGGAATCCCATAAGACAACTCCCACACTCAAGATAGCTGATCTCCAGTTGTAGCCTTTTGAGTGCAGTCCACAAGGAATGATATAAATCAGTCCAAGGCACTACTCCTGATATCTACTTCTTTCTTCAAGCACCTCAATAGGAGGCATGGTCTACTGTCTCAAAGGCTGCAGATAGATCCAGTAGGAACAATAAAGAGGCATAGTCTTTGTCTATATTCAGACAGAGGCAATTAACTAAAGCCACCAGAGCCATCTCTGTCCTGTTGCCTGTCCTAAAACAAGACTAAAAAGGGTTCAGAGCACATGAAGTTATCCAGGAAGACCTGGAGTTGGTCAGTGACTGCTCTTTCAATCACATTTCCTGGAAAGGGAAGATTAGAGACTGGCAATAATTGACCGCATCATTTTTGTCTAGAGATAGTTTTAGGATCTTGAACTGGCTGATGCAATAGTTGTAGAGAAATAATTTTTATTGCTGCTGTCCCTGCCTCTTTTTAAGTCTTCCATTGGACTGTATAGCGCTTCATAGCACACTGTCAGATTCAGTTCAAGTTTCCCCCCAGCATCTTTTTAGATATTTTCCTTTCTAGATAACTTACTTCTTTAGGTCACCTAGCTTCTCGGTAAATCATGGAGCTGGTTTCCAGCTGTCTGTACTTTATGGTCAAGTGGTGAGGTCAGTGAGAAGCAATTCTGTCAATAGCTTCAAGGAGCTTCACATTCCAAATTCCCACTACAACCTCAACAGAGTATATAATCAGAATTCTAAAATCCCACAGAACATTTTGGAATGCAGAAGGACCCATGAGCTTCTGTGGGTGGATTATTTTAACTGGTTCTGCTTTTTTGTGGGGCGCCAGTACCATATTCACCCTTGCTTCCAGCACGTAATGGTCAGACCACGGTTCAGGCCAAATCTCAAACCTCAAAATAAGAACTCTTGTTAAATGCTCCGTAGGGGTGTGCAAGAAAAAAATTCAGATTCCAGAAAAAAGTCGGAAATAGTCAATTTCTGAAGTGACAAGCCACTTCGGAAATTGCTTATTGACCAGCTTTGGTATGCTCTGTAAAGATGTGGAGCACACCGGAAAGTTTTTAAACTTCCAGCCCAGCTGTCACTTACTTCATCCAATGGG
Organism: Eublepharis macularius; assembly: GCF_028583425.1. Classification (NCBI taxonomy): domain Eukaryota; kingdom Metazoa; phylum Chordata; class Lepidosauria; order Squamata; family Eublepharidae; genus Eublepharis; species Eublepharis macularius. Next base: position 135,271,488 of record NC_072790.1, read on the forward strand.
GGGCGGAGGAGGAAGTTCCCTCCTCCCTGCCCATTCTGGAGAGCGGGAGGAGAGAATCCCCTCCCCCCCTCCCATCGGGTGAAATAAGTGGCAGGGCAGGAATTTTAAACCTACACTTTTCTAGCCGCTTGCAAGCGGCTAGAAAAGTGTAGGTTTACAATCCTACTCCTGCTCACTTGGCCTACTGCTGGAATGTCCAGGGAATCCCCTGGCCCCTTCAGCAGCTGGCGAAGGAAGCTATGGGGCTGCAGGCTTAAGCCTGCAGCTGCGCCGCAGAGTGCTGCTTTTGCCCGCTACACAAAGGGCCAGGGAATCCGTGACCCCTTCCACAGTGGGCAAAGGAGGCAATGGGGCTGCAGGCTTAAGCCTGCAGCTGCGCCGCAGAGTGCTCCCTTTGCCCGCTGCTCAAGGGGCAAAGTAATCCCCTGACCTCTTCTGCAGCCAGCGAAGGAAGTGATGGGGCTGCAGGCTTAAGTCTGCAGCCGCGCCATATAGCACTCCCTTTGCCCGCTACACAAGGCGCCAGGGTATCCCCCGACTCCTTCCACAGCAGGGCAAATGGAGCACCCAGCGGCAGGGCGCAGGCTTAAGCCTACCTTCCCCGTTGTGCCCTTCACTTGATGCGAGAGGGACGACAGAATCTTCCCGCCTCCCTCGCACCAGGTGCAGCAGCCCAGCGGTGCCCACTTACCCGATGCAAGAGGGATGAGAGAATCTCCCCGCCCCTCTTGCATTGGGTGCCACTCACCCAATGCGAAAGAGGCAAGGAAATTCCCTCAGCCGTTTCAGACCGTGCAAGTGAGCGCCTGTGGCGGCGAGGTAGTTTTCCCTGCCTCGCCAGTGCACCTGCTTCATCTGGTGTGAGAGGGGTGAGGGAATTCCCTCACACCGGGCAAAACAGGCACTGAGGGTGCTTTAACACCTCCTCCCTCTAGCTGACTAGTGCTAGTCAGCTGGAGCAAGGGGTGTTAAAGTGTAAAGCATTTCACCCCCTGTTCACCCCCGCAGGCTGGACTCAGCTGCTTGTCAGGGAAACCCCTGACAGGCAGCTGATTCCTGAGGTTCAAATGCCCCTTTCCGTTCCGCTGCACAGTGGCACGGAAAGGGGCATTTCACCCTCACAGGCTGGACTTAGCTGCTTGTTGGGGAAACCCCTGACAAGCAGCTGATCCAGTGGTTTAAATGCCCCTTTCGAAGCGGCTGCGAAGCGGCAGGGAAAAGGGCATTTCACCAGTGCAGGCTTGGACCAGGCGCTTGTCGGGGAGATCCCCCACAAGCAGCTGATCCGGGTTGAAATGCCCCTTTCCCTGCTGCTGCGAAGTGGTAGGGAAAGGGGCATTTCATGCCTGCAGGCTTGGATCAGCTGCTTGTGGGGGATTTCCCAAATTGCGCACCCCTAATGCTCAGCGCTAAATATCCAGTTCAAGGTGTGGCCTCTTTCACATGTTGGGCCTGTCACAATTTGAAAAAGGCCCAAAGAAGTCAAGCATGCTATAAAATTGCAAACTGGACCTAGAAAGAAGCATTCAGCATGAATGTTGAAGTCACCCAAAACAATCAGTCTAGGTGTCTCAAGCACTACATCCAATAGCACTTCTGCCAGCTCAGAGAAGATGCTCACTAGGAAATTAGGTGGTTGGTAAACAAGCAGAAAGCCTAATCTATCTTTAGTCTCCAACATAAAGAGCACATAGTCAATGCCAGCTCTAATTTGAACCAGGAGCCTGTGGAAGTTGACGGACTCACAGAGGATAATAGCAACCTTTCGTATCTGGCCACTTGTATGGAGTTGATGGAGCATTGCTTAACTACATGTAGTGAATTGTGACAGACACACCACATCATTTTCTTAAAGAGGTTGGACACATGTTGGTAGTGAGGGCAATCCCATTGTTTTAGTTGTACTCAGGCATCTGTATATATTTTTTCCTTTCACAGAGTCATTCTGGATCCCTTTTTATATTAACTGCAATTGAAGTAATAATTCACCTTGTTATGTTCTTTTAGATTATAAGGGAGCTCCAGTAGTAAGTCCAGATGGTTTGCCTTTATTTGGACATGGACGATTTAGCAAGCCTTTAGCAAATGCACAAGATAAACCGATAATAAGCCTTGGAGGGAAGCCACTGATTGGTCTTGAAATGGTTAAGAAAACAACCACTCCATCCACAACAAGAACTACCACCGCCGCCACCACCACCACCACCACAACTACTACTACCACCACCACTCCTCCTGATCCAACAACTACTGAGCTACCCACAGAGAAACCATTGCCTACCTGTCCCCCTGGCAGTTATGCTGAGTATGATGAAGAAGGGAATCTTGTATTAGGCCTCAATGGGCTGCCTGAATGCAACTCTGAAGGTACTACTTATTGTTCTAGCTAAATAGTTAAACAACAATAGCTGTGCAGCAAAAATTGTGAAATGGGAAAGGCCTTTAATATTTTTATATTGCTTTGGAAGCACAGCAGGTAAGAAGCAGGATGCAGATGTCTCTAATGAGCTCTCATTGTGAAGAAAGCAAGCAGAGGCTTGCCCTTAGTCTTTCATAGCCGTGTGTGGTTTCCATTGCAGTGGTGAAAACGTTTGAATGTGTGTATGATTTTTCTCCTTTTTTGTTAGCAAAGCTGGAAAACAAATCAATCACACATTTAGACTTTTAAGCAAAACATGTAATATGTCATGCTTTGGAAATGGGAAAAGAACATACTGGATCTGAGGGGTTTTTATTCTCTGTGTTCAGAGTGGCAAAACTCTGAAACTCAGTACTAGGAGACAATATCAGGGGAAGGCCTTGGCCTGTGTTCTGTGTGATGGATAGATGGGTGGGTGGGATGGATGGACCATTGTTCTGATCCAAAAGGGTTCTTTTTATGTTCCTAGACTATATGTTCCATTTATCCCAGAGAGCCACTTGAAACAGCCTCTGCCACCATTGCTATAATATGTAATGCCAGTCTAGTCTTTTAACTGATATAGAAAGAAAAGAGATGTTCATTTATCATGTGGTACGTTATCATGGTGTGCCTTTAAACATTTGCTAAGTTGGTGGTCTGTACTTTATGGTCAAGCGGTGAGGAAAATCAACCCAATTTCCCTTGGATTTACAAGTATGGAAAAAAATGTCCTTATCACAGTCAGAACAATATAGGAAGGGAGCTGCTGTAGCACAGTGGTTAAGTGGTTCGGCTGTGAATCAGCACTCCACTGGTTCGAATCTCACTACTGCCATGAGCTCAGTGGGTGGCAGCTTTGGGTAAGCCACTCCTCTAAGCCCCAGCTCCCCAGCTGTATTGTGGGGATAATAATAACACTAACTTGTTCACTGCTCTGGGTGAGGTGGTCTAGAAGAGTGGTATATAAGCAGCGTTGTTGTTGTTATTAATTAGATGAATGACTGATCAAGTCGTTATGTGCACACTATGGACAATTACCACTTGCATGTGGATCTTTGAGAGGTTCCTTGGTTGCCATTTGTGATAAATAGACTTCTAGAGTGCTAAATATGCATTATCTTGTCACCACCTGTATTGTACCAGCTGTAATGTGACTTCCTTCACTGTAGAGTACCGCATTACAATATGACTACCTGTGTTTAACAGTTGGGTGAAGTACTTTCAGACCTTTCCTACAGAAACAACCACTATAAATGGATTTATTATCAAATAACAAGACTTGGGGCAGTAAAGAAGAGACTGATATGAAAGGACTGTGCAGCTGTTACTGAGCATGAAAAATGAACAAGAATTTTATCAGGAAAACTAGAGGACCGTATTTTCTTCCCTGCAAAATTGTACCACGTGAGTTATTGTTTGTAACTCGGTAATTATCCATTATCCAGTGAATTTTTTTATACATGTGCAGGAGTGTTCTGCCATTTTCCTCTCTGGGCCGCAGTGCAGACTGCCTTTTAAACTGTCTTCCAGCTTCAACACACTATGTGACTCCGTAGGGAAGGGGGTATAAAAATTTGGATAACAGAAAAGAAGAATGTCCTGTTTCCTGCCATATATATTTCTTTGAAACACAGACATCCTTACTAGTAATGCAATTAGTTACACTGCTTTTATGTAGCAGTCAGCGCTTTCTGTCCCTGCAATACTGAGCATGAGGAGCGAAGGATGGCCATTACTGGGTGGTTGTAATGGGGCCTTGTCGGTCGTGGCGCCACATCTCTGGTATACTTTCCCTCATAAGTGTTATCTGATACCTTCATCATTTATTTATTTAAAGCATTTATTAGCCACCTTTCTGCCTTCATAATTTATTTATTTAAAACATTTATTAGCAGCCTTTCTACCTTGGAAGAACAATCAATTTGGCACTTAGCTGCTTGACAAAATGTTTATTTTTTCATGCTTTTGGCTCAGCTGTTTTTTGGTCATGCTTGTTCTTTTATTCTGCTAAGATTTGGCTGTGGCTGGGTTACTATCATTGCCAAATGGTGGAAGAAAATGTCGTGCCCCTTTAATAGAGGTCTTGTGGGATGTAACTTACTTGGTGAAGCTATTGTGCCATGACAAGTTTCAGCTGCTCATTTCTTTACATTAGTCCTCTGTTAAAGGGACAGAACGTTTCCCTCCAAGCCTGCTGGCAGTGGGTTACCCTACGCAAACAGGTTTAGGTTAATTGATTCAGGTAAATTCAAATTTAGGTCAGATAAAACGGCCATTTGCAAATTTTTCTAATAGTCTTTTGATATATTTGTAGTATACAAAATACAGAGATAGAATTCTAGCAATATTGGAACAAATTGAAGATGTCATTGTAGCTCCCTCGGCACTGCTGAATATCCCACAAATCTGCTCTCAAATTTCTTGTCTGTGGTTCTGATCCCAAGTTTTATGTTAACTCTTATGGACCCATGGAGAGCCATTGAACTTCCATGTAGATTTCAGTCTTCAAAGCGTCTCTGTTTTATATTCTGTGTGTTTGTGTGTGTGTGTGTGAGAGAGAGAGAGAGGGAGAATGAATATGAAAGCATCTGTGAATATAATTTTCCATGAATTTCAAATGAGTCAATATGCATACAAAGTCTTTTTTACTTTCACGTCAGTGTGCTTAGATTCTCTCGCTAAATAATATTTTGAAATGTGATCTTTCTTTTTTTACAGTTACTACTTCTCCAGCTGCTCTGGCTCTAGTATTGCACTTCACACAATATCATTCATGGAATAAAGCAAATCTATAGAGACTGATGCACTGCATAAAAACAGCTGGGCCTTCTCAAAATTCCAAGATTTCATGGGGTTACTCTTCTAGTAATTCAGATGGAAATGTGGAAGGATGGTACGGAAGGCCTGCACCATTTCTGCTACTTACGCATTGACTCCTGCTTTGAATGCTATTCTATAAAGTCTTGGCCTTTCCCCCCCTCAAGTTTCACTGAACTTGGGCTGATTGGCTGACTGACAAATCTGGGACTGAAATGGGGACAGCCTTGTGAAAAAACAATACTTTCGATACCTATAGAGTGGTGCCTGAAGAAAGAATACAGCCTTCCTTTATGCATATTTTTATCCATATGCAGTAAATAAAAACCGGCTAATTCTAGAATTTTCTCTCATGGTGGAAAAATGCAGCAGCACATTCAGCAGAAGAATGCAGTGCTATTTCTCTGGAATATGATACATTAAGTTCATCGGACTTGGTTTCCAGACAGGCTCAGGAAAATATGGTGTGAAAAATGTTGCTGTGAGTCCTGCTAACCTTTTGGTTCAATTTCCTCTCTGTAGGACTTACAGAGATGAATTTACCAGACTTGGTACTTTTTTTACAGTCAGAGAATACATGGCTAACCCAAGTTCATGTGTCACAGAAACTCCAGACAGCTCAACTCTTTGAAGATCTATAGTCAACAAATCCATTAAGAGCCATTTTTATAACTGCTGCTATCATATTACTGGAAAATATAGACCTTTAAACTTGAGGAATAGTAATACGATTGAAAATATTAAAGAACTGATCTTTCCAAATTTCCTGAATATCTGAGCTTCAGTGATTTCCTGGCTTTTCTAATTTTTTTAAAAAAAAAAGCAAAACAAGGCATTCCTGGTAAAGCTAGTGGTTTTTGTGAATTCATTGCATTCAACGTTAAGTGGACTGCTGCCTGTTAGATGTTCTGCAACTCTACTGTGTTGATAGATGCATAGCTGATGGAGGCATATTGAATAAAAATGTGATTTTAATATGCCCTTAAGAAGGAAACCTGGCAATGCTTTTACAGAAGGCTTCTGAATAAACCACTTTTCTGTGTCTCCAAAGTCTGCTTTGAGATGGAAACTACATTTTTCAAGCTGCTGTTTTACAATTCTAAAGTATATAAGGGTATAACTGGAGGAATGGTAGGGATTAGGCTTAGAATCAGCACTACTATTCAGATTTTTTAATATACATTCATTTGATATTGAATATTGAGCTTGATCAGTATGTTGTCCCATCCTGTTTTTATCATGCATGAGATGACTGTTAATATTTTTCTAGCAGTTGACTAGTTCTTTTTTATGAACAGCAGTCATAAGATTTATGAGATACTGCTATAAAATCATGTGATAAATATTTCTAGGTGATCATATAGTCAGTATGTATCATATCTAGAATGATATTTTTTATTCATTACAATATAATTTGTTTTAGATGGTTTCTTTAAAAGGGGTTAATAAATCATGGGACGAAAGAGTGTCTGTTCATTGTTTGGATGTCTTCTTCCTTCCATAGATGTATTCTCAGGCCATGATGCTGATGTGATGGCAACTACAGAGTCATATGTGGTATATGATGAAGGTACAGATAGTGGACATTGCTGGGTTTTTTTTTTTAAAATGTATGGTGGGTCACATTCCTTCATTGTTCTCTTCCAGAAAAGTATTCCCTAGAAGCCCTGGGACCTGGAATACTAGTCCCAGCAAACAAACATAAATGTACCTGAAAAAGAAAACTTGGCCAACTGTTTTGTTTTCAGTATTCCCATGAACAAACTAGGTATGACAGTGGCCGATCCGATGCCTGGGAAGAGAGGGATGGAGTCCAGTTTATTAGCTAAATAGGCACGCATGGTTGAGAAATTCATAAGCCTCTTTTCTTATCCCCCCACTCCACTATCCTTTTGTGAGGAGAAAAATTCTATGGTAATGGTGGGGACAAATGATGGGAGAGATAAGCTGTAAATAGTCAGAGAGGATAGCGCTACCCATGTGCTCCTTTGGTTTTAAAATCTGGATCTGATCCAGCTTTCTTTCTTTGAGTACAACTGTGACCAGTCTGTGCTTAAAACTATAACTTGAATTTTCTCATAGTTTGGCCACAAGTTAATATTATTTACCGTTTTTTGTGTACTGCCCAGTCTCCAGAGAGTGCAGAATGATGTATATAGAGATCATCCCACTTTATTTGCACAACTCTGTCTGATTGGCTAGGCTGATAGTGGCTTGTCTGAGATCACCCAGTGTATTTCATGGCTGAACAAAGTCTTGAACTCTGATATCCTTAGTCTAAGCCAATACTTTGTCCATTAAACCACACTAGTTCCAGATTGCCTTACTAGAAACATCACTTTCCTGTTCTTTTTGTTGGAATCTAGCCACAATTCTTTGCTCATATTACCTAACATTTGTCAAGTAGCAGAGTATGAAAGACAGCTCTGTATCTACCCAAGAATTATCTAAGGTACATGACCTTTTGATATTTTGCATGTGTTATAGACAGTCAAATTTTGTCTCATATGAAACTCAGTTTAAAGAACAAAGTAGAGACACTTATTACTTTAGCAAAAGATGTGTTGTGATGCCAACTAACGTAATTGCCAGTCACTGTTCTAGAAAATACAACTATGGTTGGGAAAATGATTGGCTAACAACTGTCCTAATGCTTGAGTGTATGCTAGCACTACAATGAGCCAGGGTGTAATGGTTTGCTCTTTGTTTTAAAATTTGCCTTGGATCTTCAATTCAGCTCCTCCTTACATTACCTTAAACTTATATTTCAGGAGGGCTCTGGTCACAATGAAGAAAAGAGTCCAGTAGCACCTTTAAGACTAACCAACTTTACTGTAGCATAAGCTTTTGAGAATCACAGTTCTCTTTCGAGAATCACAGATTCTCGAAAGCTTATGTTACAGTAAAATTGGTTAGTCTTAAAGGTGCTGCTGGACTCTTTTCTATTTTGCTACTACAGACTAACACGGCTAACTCCTCTGGGTCACAATGAAGACTCTTTTTATTTCCACTCACACAGGGCTTCAGATGTTCTTTACCCAGGCTTTTACTTTAAGAACACCTTCCCTTTTTTGTTTGTGTGACCTATATATTGCTGCCTTCCTGACTCCCTCAAAAGGTTTTCACTGCCACCAAAGGCATTCGCCCTAGACCTCCTTGATTAACTGGTAATATAGGAAGGCTTGTTGGTAGTTAGACACTATAGTCAGTACATGAGGGTGGTTATGAAATAAAAAAGGATCTTAAAACTAGAATTTATTTATAAGCACGTATGTGCAGAGAATTGATTTCAGAATATTTCTTAAGCTTGATAAAACCCTCATCTCATCTACACAGATATACATTCAATTAGGCCTTTCTACACAGCTGCCTGACCTAGATAGACTAACATTTCTCTGAAATATGGAGTGATTCCACACACGTTGGATAATGCACTTCCAATCCTCTTTATAGATCATTTGGAACAGATTTTTTTGTGTGCAGAACAAAAAATCCACCTCAAACTATTGATAAAGTGCATTGAAAGTGCATTATCCAACGTGTGTGGAATCAGACTGACCAAGGCTCATACACTGATTTAGACAGAATTTCTCAGAACTCCACACACATTCACTGAGTTTCACAGAAGGAGACCCCTTTCAGGCTTCCACACAGTTTGCTTAATTTAGTCAGAATAATCTTTCTCTGAGATATAAAAAGACTGACTGAAAACCTTTCCCTTAGCTCTCTGCCTAAAAACTCCAGTTTCCCCTGCCCATTAGAGTACCACTACCATTGAATCAGAACAGACTCCATTTATCCATCCAGTCCCCCTCCTCATTTCCACAGAGGCCTGCATTTAAACTAGGCTTGCCAGGTCCCCTTACCCTCCCACCTTCCAGGAAGGACCTGGAGCTTACTGAGAACATTTTCCACACCCACTCCTGGTGCCAACACGATGACATCATTTATGAGAGTGACATTGTGCTGGCAGTGGGAATGCTCCTGCACTTCATGCCGGGCCAATTCTTTAAGAATCAGCCCATTTGGGGTCTAAATCTGCCCCAAGCGAAGCACAGGAGGATTCCCGCGGCCAACACTATGACGTCACTCCTGGAAGTGACTTGGCCCACCGCTTTGCCGACATGGGGATCCGTGGGACCACCTTGCAGTGGCTGGTCTCCTTTCTCCATAGGGACAGAGGATGGTGTTTGGGGAGCAGTTTTTGCCTTGCCACCCCTTAGTGTGTGGTGTTCCTCAAGAGGTGATACTCCCCAAATGATATTTAACATCTACATGCACCCCCCTCACCCATCTGGTGCGGAGTTTCAGACTGGGTTGTCATCAGTATGCTCATGACACCCGACTATCTGTTGATAGACAGATGGCCAGACTCCGCCCTGAATAATCTGGTCAGAGCTTTGGAGGCCATAACTAAGTGGTTGATACAGAGACAACTGAAGCGGAATCTTATGAAAACAGAGGTACTTCACCTGGGCCATGGACTCTCAGGCTCTGGGATCCGGCTGCCGGGCCTTGACAGGGTGCCGTTTGCACCAGTGCGAGTGGCGAGGAGTCTGAGCATGGTTCTGGATACTTCTTTATCAATGAAGGCCCAGGTCATGACAGTTGCCATGTGTGCATTTTTTCATCTCCGCCAGATCAGGCAGCTTGTCCCTTACTTTTCAGCCCACAACCTAGCTGCGGTGATCCATGCAACGCTCACCTCCAGGCTGGACTATTGCAACTCACTCTATGCTGGGCTGCCCTTGGGCCTGCTCTGAAGCTGCAACTGGTCCAGAATGCAGTGGTGCATGTTTTGACCAGGACTCCTTTCCAGTCACATATAACACCAGTTTTGCAACAGCTGCACTGGCTCCCAGTGGAATTCCAGATCAGGTTCAAGGTTTTAGTTTTAACCTTTAAAGCCCTTAACAGACTGGGACTGGCTTACCTATAGGACTGCCTCTCACCATGTATTCCCTGGAGGGCACTTTGCTCAGCAGAAAATCATCTACTGGTGTTTCCCACCCCCAAGGAGGTTAATCTCACCTCAACCAGGCCATAGGCTTTTTGACACTGGCACTAACCTGGTGGAATTCTCTGTCTGGAAACTCAGGTACGGCAAGAATTACTATACTTTTGCTGGGCCTTGAAGACAGAGATGTTCTGCCTGGCATATGGTGGTTGAGGCAAGTGGGCCACCCAATTGGCCTCCTGCCATAAGGAGGTCCTTGCCCCCCTGGTCTGCGATGCATCTGGCAGCTGGCCACCCCACCCTATGGGATCTTTTGATGTTGAGGGATTTGTATAATATGTGCGCTGCTGTGTTTTTACTAAATTATATCATCATAGATTTTATTGTTATGCTGCCTGTTTTTATCTTTTATATTGTACTTGTCAACATGATCCACTCTGGTCCTGTTCACGGGGAGAGCAGACTATAAATATAATCAAATAAATAAATAGTCATGCCCTGCCAGGAGCGTGCTCGTTATGGGCTTGCCCATGAGGTATTTTGCCTCCCTCGCCGGCTCCTTGCTCCTTTCCCCCCATCTTCCAGGTGAATGGTGGAGGGAGGCTGAGGCTGAGAGTGGGGGATCCACTGCCCCCACCAGGGAATGTCGGCCCTAATTTAAACCTACAGTAACAAATATTTTAAAAACCATATTAACAAGCAGAAATAAAATCCAAACTTTTTAGATGCAGAATATTACACGGGGCATTTTAAACATTGCACTCTTTAATCTATATTATATTAATAAGAACTGATGCTTCCCATCTCTTTTGCCTAGATTATGAGTTTTTTGAAACCACTTTGCCACCATCCACCACTACCACTACAACTACCACCACAGAAGCATTGTCTGAAATTGGCTTTCCAGAGTTCAGTGATTTTGGTTCTGATCCTCTGTCAAAATATGATGCTGCTGGGAAAAAACGCTTTAGTGGTAAGTTCAAAACTTGCTTCTTCTGAGCAGTAAAGTATATTCTCTCCTGTGTTATAGACTTATCATTCAGGATCAAAGAAAAGGCTAGTTCACTTGGTCATCTGTGATTGCATTTTATTTCTTACCTATAGAAATTAAAGCACCATATGAAGCTGTTTGGGGATATAGTGATAGGGCTCTGTAATGTAGGAGCAGCCTCCTCAACACCAGTCTGACTCCTGAAACACTGGATGAATGATTTGCTCCCTTTTTCATGCGAGTTAACTTATGTTCCCCTTTCCACCCCCTCTAAACAGATTCTGAATTGTCCTTGGCATTCCATTCCTCCTAAAAACATGCTCTATCTTCATCAGCATATTTTCCTTCTTCTTTATGATGTAATTTTTCCTGCATGCCTGAAGCATCTCCTGTATATGAAGAAACTCTTGTCTTGTCTGTGCATTGCTCTATTTATCTGCCTTGAAAGAAAACTTGATGGTTGAGAGCCTTTTATAAGGAACAAGAAGTAGATCTACAAATACTCGTGAGGGACATCTCATTTTCCCTTCCCCCATTATTTCTTCTTTCCCTTCCCTGAAGGACCCTATAACCTCTTCTCTTTTCCTACTTCCTTCTCTCCTTCCCAGTGACCAACCGACCTACCTTTATATGCCCCACCTGTATCTGTCTTGAGATTTCCCTCTTTTCCTCCCCCTGACAGCCTATCCCCAGGAAAACTCTGGCCAGGTTGCATGGTGCCAGTCACCAGGACAATCGGGGCTCAGTTGTATGGTGGGGAACCTGCAAGGATTTGTGGGGGGGGGGGCTTCACTTTTCCTTTTCATCTCCTCTCCAAAGTCTTTCCTCTTTTCTTTCCCCATTGCAGCATCCATACCCCCCTTTCCCCACTTCCTTCTCTCTATCCCACCCATCTTCTTTCAGCTCTCCTTCCCACTCCACCATTTCCAGCTATGTTTATTATTTATTTACTTCATTTATACTCCATATTTCTCCCCAGTGGGGACCCAAGGCAGTTTGCATCATTCTTCTCTCCTCTGTTTTATCATCACAGCAACCATGTGAGGTAGGTTAGATCGAGCGTGTGTGACTGACCCAAAGTCACAGACTGAGCTTCCATGTCAGAGTGGGGATTCAAACCTGGATCTCCCAGAACCAAATCTGAAACTAAACACTGTACCACACTGGATTTTATGGAATGACTCCTCTTGAACTGTAGCAAGCATGCAGGCTTGGATGTGACATTGTGATGGACAGGACCATTTTCAGCTCTGCCTCTCGTGAGGAACAGCCAATGAGAGCTAATGGAATTCTGGGGCTTGTGACAATTGAAAATCTGTTAAGACAGTTAGTGAGAAGAGGAGGAGGATTTTATGCAGCTAAGTGGAAGCAGCAGAAATAGCTGGCTATTGACACCTGTTATATAATATTGTAACCATCCACAGTTATAAGAGCGTGAGGGTTATAAGTTCAACTCTTAACAGCAATGTTTCTATGTGTTTTAATAATTCACTCCTATGTTATACATCTTGCAAATAAAAGTGGGTTTTTTTCTGTTTAATTTTGGTTGACCAGAAGTTGTTGGCTGAGGGGAAGTAACACATACACAAACATCAAATGTTCCAGTCACGATCAGTGAGCTTAATTGACTAAATAGTGGCAGCATATAAGGGAAATAAACACTGAAGCCCTGGTTCTGATGTGTCCTCTCTGAAAGACCAAAATACCTCTGGAAATCTGGTTCTGCCCCCTTCCTCTGCCCTTTATTGACATAGTCTAAGGCTTGAAGGCTGGCAATATTGTTGTGGTTGCTTAGCAATCACTACAGTAGCTACAGCAGAGGACATTCATTTTTAAAAGCTATAGATGGTGCTTCTGTCATTTACGAGGGTTTTAACCCACATATTTTGGGGGGGGGGGAAGATTTCAGATTTTTCTGCAAACCTAAATCTTATTTCAGGTTTGTAGAAATATCTGTCTTGTCTGTCTGTGCCCCCCTATCTTTGAATTTAAGCATCTACAAGTGGGGGCACGTTAAGAATTAGATATATTAATGATAAAATTGGTGGCAAGTTTATCATTCCTGTTTTCTGCATTCACGCTTACACTGGGATTTCTGGATATTTGATCCATGAGGATCAGATCTGTTTTGAACCTCTGTAATTCTGCACTAGAAAAATGCCCTGTTCTTGGTGCAGGGTTTCTGGGGAACGTGTCAGGTTTGTCAGTTCATCAGCTGAGGAAACTTACTAGGATTTTGAGGGGGAGGGGTTGAAAGGCAACAGTGTTACAATGTTTCAACATTGCTGTTTAATTTTTTTAAAAAACCACCAAAAAAGAATGCACTAAAAAGGAGAGGGGAGGGCAACAGTCAGGGCCAGCGCCAGGCCTCACATTGAAGCATTCTGCACTTTAAAAAAGCCATAGTTTGACTTTGCTGGGGGGCAGGGGGGAGTGGGGTATGTGTGCAGGGAGAAAAGCCACAGAAAGATTGATTCTGAATCAGATGCAGCCTTTTCCTATGCAGAATGCAAAAAAAGTCTGGGAAGCTATTTCGAGACTCAACAGGGGTATTTTGACAGTGCATGCAGAACTCTGGAGAGAAATCAATGCAGTATAGGGCCAGAAACGATGAAGATAGGGTTGCCAGGCCCCCCTGTACTCCCGCCGGGAGGTGGGGGCCATGGCTCCTACTTGTGGTTGTCTCCTTTGTGCACGCAAAGTGCGCATGCGTGCGCACCCCTGATCCTGTGCAATTGATGTCACTTCCGGGAAGTGACATCATCATGCAGGCCGTGGCCACCCCGGGAGCGCTGCCGTACTCCATGGGGGGGCGATTCAGCCTGGATCAGGTCCAAATTGTTCTGGAACAGGCTGCTGCGGTGGGAGGAGCACTCCTCCACCTGGCAGTGGCCCAATTTGGGCCATTTTGGGCCCAAACTAGGCTGAATCGGGCCCAAAATGGCCCATGCCTCCCCCGCCAGCCAGGTAAGCAAGGGCGGTGGGTGGAGGGTGGGAGCAGGGAATCCCCCGCCCCCAGGAAGGGAATGGGAAGAAGCACCATGGGGGGAAAACCTATGTAACTCAAGCACTTTTTACAAAAGTGGGTGCTGTGTTAGTCTGTCTGTAGCAGTAGAGAAGAGCAAGAGTGCAGTAGCACCTATAAGACTAACAAAATTTGGGGTAGAGTATGAGCTTTCGTGAGCCACAGCTGGTATCTGAAGAAGTGAGCTGTAGCTCATGAAAGTTCATACCCTACCCCAAATTTTGTTAGTCTTATAGATGCTACTGGACTCTTTCCCTTTTCTACTTCGTATAAACAATTTATACTTCTTATTGTTGATCAGTTGTTTGAAGATCTGTCGTTAAAACTGACTTAATGGTTGCTTGAATGTTCTTCTAGTATCCTAGCAAGCATCTCCAACCTTACTCAGCCTGAGGGAATAGAGGAAAGGAAATTTGGGGATATGAAGAGGCTGGGGAGTGCCATTGTTGGAATCTTGCACTGAGTCAGACAGAACATACTATGCAGGCAGTTTAAAGGCTGCGATGTGGGGGGTGGATAATTGCAGCAAAAGAATGTTTTATCTTCTGCTACCATTGTTTTTGGCTAAATCTTGTCCAGCAAAACTATTTATGGCTGTTTAGCACAGAGGACATTAAGCCTTGAACATACTTTCTTCTGATTTGGAAATTAACTGTGACAATTTTGCTTGTTTCTTTGCCAGTAACATCTCTCTGATCTGATCTGATTTAGATGCCAATTTGGGAGTAGATCCTGTGCTAGGGATATTGATAGTGACTTTTTGTCAGTATGCCAGATCCTGTAGTGGTTAGAATGTTGGACTAGGATCTGGATGACCCCAGTTTGAATCCCCACTCTGCCATGGAAGTTTGCTGGGTGACTTTGGGCCAGTCAGATGCTCTCAGCCTAATTTTACTCTCAAGTTTGTTGAACAATAAAATGAAGGAGAGGAGAATGATGTACACTAATTTGGGTCCTCATTGGGGAGAAGGCCAGGGTATAAATTAAGAAAGTAAATAAATAGAGTTCTGTGGATAGCTTCTTCAATTTGGTTTCTCTGACTGACGCTGAGAGTGTGAAGATCACTTCCTACATACTGGATCCTTACCAATCCTGGCTTTTAAAAATCTGCTGGAATAAGATGCTAAAACCTTTGGGTTAGGTTTTGGGAAAGATTATTAATATGCCACACATATTAATATTATTAATATGCCACTCTTTCTTCTCAGTTAAAGGGAGTTGTTTATACCCTTTTTAAGAAGTCACCTTTAGATAAGAGGGATGTGTCCAATTTCCCCTTTCTGGGCAAAGCAATTAAGCAGGTTGTGGCAGGGCAACTGCAGGCATTTTGGGTCAAAATATCTGCCCTTGACCTGTTTCAGTTTGACTTTAGGCCAGGATTCAGTACTGAAACAGCACTTACGTCCTTGTGTTATTATGAGCCTGGGCCTAGCTTGCATTAAAGTGACTGCAGGGCCTACATTTCCCAGGTTCCCTTGGGCTCCTGTGATTGGGTAAGAGGGGATTTTGGGGGGAAATTGCACCAGCAGGAAAGTAGGGAGATGGTGCCTGAGAGAAGGGATAAAAGGCCGCACCGCAGGGGGAAGGTGTTCGCTCCTTCAGAGCAGAGCTGAGGAGAGGCTGCTGCAGATGGAGTGATCCCTCATCCTGAAGGGGTGAGACAGTTGGAAGCCAGTTGCCAGGAGACAGTTAAGAACAGTCTATTTAGACATGTTAGGGTGTGTTATTTTGTTTATTCATCAACCTTTACTATTCTCTTTATTTTACAAAGTTCTGAACACCAGTTATTAATAAAACTTTTAAATAAAGTTCTTTATTATTCTACCTGGGTCCTCACACCTCATTCAGTCATGTAATAAATCAGTCCTACTGGGAAAGAGTAAACAGAAGGGGTTGGTTGGGTGCTCTGGGCCCTTCCGAGGAAACTTGTACCAGAGTAGTGGCAGCCTATAGAGAGCTTCCCTGGCTCCAGCCAGCTATGACACCTTGGTTGACTGTCTTCGCTTACAGCTGAACAAAGACAGCTGTTGATACTATTAGACCTATAAGCAGTATTTGATACAGTCACCCATGATATTTTGTTGGACTGACTGCAATTAAGTGTTTAGGACATAAGTGACCACCCTCCATTTGTTTTGCTCATTTATTGTTAGGAAACAGAGAGTTACATAGGAGAGGTAGAAACAGCTAGCTGGGACCTGATGTTGGGGTACCCCAAGGGTCCATTTTATCCCCAGTATTCTTTAATTTTTGTGTAAGGCCATTGGGTGAGATCATGAGGAGCTTTGGATTGGGTTATCACCAGTATGCTGATTGCTGATGACACCCAAGGGTATAGCTCATTATCAAAACCTCCATAGAAGCTGTGCAGGTCCTGAGCCCATGTCTGAGGTTTTGGCGAGGAGGCTGAGGGTAACATACTGAAGCTTAATCTAAACCAGGGGTTAAGATAGATTTCAGGGGGTCTGTGAACCTGGATGAGTCCATAAACTTGGATGAGAAGGGTTTTTTTTTTGATAACTTTATTTCAATATAATTAGTTTCCCTTGATAATACTATATATTTTATTTTATGCATTTAAAAGCATTGTTCTGAAAAGGGATTCATAGGCTTCAGCAGACTGCCGAAAAGGTTAAGAACCTCTGATCAAAAAATAAATTTTAAAAAAAGTGGAAGGCAGAATGCTTGGCTGGTGCTGACTGACGAAACTTAGATGGGGTTAAACTTTCCATAGTCGATCAAGTTAAGAGCTTTGGGGTGCTCCTGGACACAACCATGCAAAGGGGTAAGAAAATAAGGCCAAATAGGCCCCTTAAGCATAGTGTCTGTATCTAACACATTTCTGTGGTTTCATTAAGGGAACATTCAAGCAAGGAAAAGTGATTGTTATAAAATCCAAGTCCAGCTTTTGTAGCAATGCCATCTCTTTGTTTAACTTTCCCACTGATTGAGAGAGTTTTAAATATGTTGGACACTGACTATTCCAGAGAACCACATTTTAAAATAAATTGGATTTGGGGCACAACCAAATAAGAAGCTTTTACCTCTTGTTTTTACCATGATGTATGAGAAGAGTTTTTTCTAAACAAAATGTGCCTCATTTGCATGTGTTTGACTTACATTATTAGGTATATGTTTTAAAAATATCAGGTCAGTACATATGATTGTAATGTCTGAAATGGTGCTCATATGAGCTGTGAATTACAAAAATATACAGTAGTAAATTGATTTTCAGTGTTTACATTTTGAAGTTTACAAGTACTGTGTTTGCTTAGTCAAACACACCCTTTTAACAGTCCCTCCTAAATAAATACCACCTCTGCATTGTGAAATACAATTGGAGCTTCTTTCAAATCTATGTGAAAATTGGCCAGAAATATGATGGGGGCGGGGGGGGGGAGGTTGGTCTCATTGCAAGACATCTCTTTTTTATATTATATTTTCATTCACTCTTAAAACTGAATCACTCAAAACGCTGATTTCAAAAAGCAATAATGCCAATACTTTTGTTTAATAGTATTCCCAGAATGGTACATAAAAATTCAGCAGGCAAGGAAGAAATAGGTTATCATATATTACTTCTGAGAAGGATGAAGCACATCACGTAGCAAATTTTCTATGTAAAATTGCCCTGCAGGAGAGAAATTGTTATATTAATTTATGTTTTGCCTCTTAATATAATATAATATAATATAATATAATATAATATAATATAATATAATATAATATAATATAATATAATATAATATAATATAATATAATATAATATAATATAATATAATATAATATAATATAATATAGAAGCTAGTCCAGGTGGGACGAATCATTCTACCAACCCCCACTGTTACTCTGTGTCTAGCGAGTCACTTTCTGTTTTGAAGTTGTTCCAGTTTCATGTGGACCAGTGACTTTCATAGTGTTTATTGCTATGTTTCTGCTCTATAGTCTGCCACCTGGAAAGGAAAAGGCTACAAAGAGAAGAATTGAGTTTTTAAAAAGATTTTCTTAACAGAAATATGAGAGAGAAAAGAGAAGAAAAACAAAGAGCAATTAATATTACTTTAAGTGCATAACACTCTCCTTCTTGGCTGTAATTACAAACATACGAGTTCCTGGTTTATGAAAAAAGAGATATTTGTTTCATTAAAGTTAATGAAGGAAGGGAAGCTGTCCTTTAAACTGAACTTTTGGCATAAAAAGTCACATTTTAAAAATATGTATGCCTTGAAATTTTTGCAGCTGCAGAAAGTAGAAATCTTACCTCACTTTTGAAATTTTACTGTACAAACAGTATAACAGGAGGGCAGCAGAGAATCTGCCAGTTACCTTTAGAAATAGATGCAAAGTTTGCCCCCAAGGAAGTTTGTTAAAAAAGCATTTGGCAGTGTATTTGAACCAATAAATTCTCTTTCTTTTGCTAGTTTGGGGTTTACATCTTTGCTTCTTTTTTATTATGTCCACAAAGCCCATGAAAATATCCTCTGCAAACCTGCTGTGCGTTAGGGTTGGGAAATTCCTGGAGATTTGGGAGACAGATCCTGAGAAAGACAGAGTTTGTGAGGGGACTGAACTCAGCAGAGAACGGGATGTTGATGGCACAGAGTTCAACCTCCAAAGCTGCCAGCCTTCAGGGGAACAGATCTCTGTAGTTTGGAGATCAGTTGTTATTTTGGGAGATCTCCAGGCTCCATCTGAAAGTTGGTAACTTTGTTCAGCAGTCTGTGACTGTCATAAGCAAAAGATGTATTCTGAACAGTATACACCTTGGCAACAGTTTCCTGAAGAAAATAGCCATGCTCACAGAACATGGGGACCCATCTAGACACAATATGTCAGTGGGGTCCAGCACCCAGCATTTCCTCTCGTGCTGGAAAATGACATTTTCCAGCATGAATTGCTGTGGGTGAAGCTAAAAATCACTCGTTTGGAGGCTTTGGTGAAACACCAGGCTGACTGAAGCCTCCACATGGGCGATTTTTGGCTTTAGCTCACTCTGTGGCTCTTCCTTCATGCTGGAAAATGATGCCATTTTCCAGCACAATGGAGGAGATGCTGGGCCAGTTCAGCAGGGATGGGGGAGCGCACACACATGCTCCTCCCATGCCTTCCCCTCCACCAGCAAGGTGAGTGGGAGTGGCAGGTGAGGGCGAGAATATGGCATGCCTAGCCTCCATCCTTTGACCCCCACCCCACCCCTAGCTTCATCCCTTAATCTCACTGATCACCTGACATTGCCATATTTGTGCCTTCCAAGAGTTGGCAACCTTAACTGTGCCTGGTAATGTTAACAGTTTCATTTTCAAAAAGGGTTTCAATGATGTGTTTTTATGCTTGACAAGGTTTTGATTAGATGTTCAGTTCACAGAGTTATTCTAATTTCACTGACAGTGTTTTTCAGTCAATCTAGGCTAAAAAGTGCTGTCAGGGCCTGCAATTAAATAGATGACATAAGCTGGAAAATCTCTGGAGGGTATCAAAACTAACAAAACTAAAAAGATAAACTAAATGCATTGCTGAATAAATATTTCCAGAAGTTAGTAGTAAATCTTCTTTCAATATTAAGATGACCTTTGAGATAAAAAATTTGCATATTAATTCATGAGCTATATTTGAATGAACTTTTTATTGTTATACAATGGATATATATATTCTCTAGAGCTGTGCTTAATGTTCACCTGAGGACATTTTCTGGTATATATATATGCTTTTGAAGGTACAAAAAGGGTCCCTGTTAACTTAATAAAAGATAAGTTTACTGTTGTTGCAGTTTTGATGTCATTTCCTCTTTAGGTTTGTCTTTCTTTGAGCAATTCCAGCCAATCTGGGTTCACGTGGTGAGTGTGATATTATTGTGGGTAAACATAGTGAAGCTAGGGTGAGGTCAGTGCTGCTGATATTTGTTACATGACTGATCCTGACCAATCAGGAGTACACTGCTTCTCTTGTAAATTACTAAAGGAAATTGGGCTTCAATTAGCGTGGTTTGAAATAGCTTCCAAGCATCCTCTAGGGATCTAAATATCTTAACTTTCCCTTTCAACGTTCTTCTAAATAATCCTTTCATTTTTGTGAAGTTCCCTTATAGAGGACCCACCACGTCACCTCCAAATTCTAGGCAATGATCACAGACACTCTAGCAATCAGGCAGGCAGAACATGTTCCTTTTTTGTGTGTGAGACCAAAATCTCTTCCTTTCCCAAAGGCTAGGTAGGATCTTCAATCTCAGGGGTCGCTTCTGGGGTGTACCTAGAGACTAGGGTCGTTTCAACATGGCTTACCTTCCCTTGGAATGACCTGGAACATCACGTAAAACCAGCGGAAGATCGCGTTTTCTCATGCAAGAAAACCCAATCTTGCGTGATGTTTCGTATTGTTCCAAGGGAAGGTAAGCCTTGTGGAAATGGCCAAGACGTGAATTCCAGACTCAGCTAAATAAAAGATAAGTTTATTAGTTAGGGAGTGTCTCCAGAACATGAGTCACTCTTTCTCTGGCAACAAACATTAAGAACAAAAAAAAAATCTGTTGCTATTAAAACTGCCTATCTAAAACTTGAGAGCTAGCTATCTAAGCATCTCTAAATGGTTTCCATTGTTGCATATCTCACCCATCCGTTAGAAGGCAAGCCCTCTCTCAGGCTTAGCTGGTTTGGCATAAGGGCATGCTGAGGTAAAGAATAGCATGCAGCTTTTAACTTCTCTCTGGCATACTTGCATCAAACTAGTTGAATTGGATGAACTGAGAAGACATCTTTTTCAGGTCTCAGTGAATCACTCGGCAACTCAAGAACCATTCAGGGCTGAGCTGCTTGAAGTGGTGCAGGGTGTAGGGGAAAAATTGCTCTGGAGTTGGCTTGATCAGGATCAGGCCCTCTTGGCATTATAAAATCTCTTTTAAAAGACAATGGCATCCTTACAGTGGCCATGAGGATTCCACCACATTTTGTTTGACTCTTTGTGACCAACTATTCCAGTACACAGTCATTTATGATGTCTAGGAACTTAATTTCTACAGCATGATTCAAGCACATGTTTACTCAATCAATGTGGAGTTGTTGAAGTCACCCAGTGTCATAACATTACCTGCTTTAGTCATCTCCCTTCTCCACTTGAGATCAGACTTAAGGATTTGATAAGGCTGGCAATAGTACACCCCCCATTTTAAGTAACCCTTAGAGCCTACTATCTCTATCCATAACAATTATCTCAGGGAGTTCATTCTTATAATGTTTTCTATCTTATATGGCCCTGTGCCCTCTTTGATATACAATGCAATATCTCCCCCAACATGTCTCTCCTGTCCTATTGACTGGAGAAGCTGAGGGGGAGAGAGAGGTATGTGGATAAGATCTTCAGGGACCTACTAGAACAGCCCTGCTCTTGTGCAAAGAGCTCCTTTACTGTCATGGAGAAACTTGAGATTGGAGGGTGTTAGGCTTAGGAGAAAGGACATGATCTCTCCTCAGGTGGGACCCTTTCCTTGGGTAATGGACAAATATTCTCTGGTTATACAATTATTGATTGACCAAAATTTATGTAGACTAAAAGATAAAGGGGTGAGCATTTCTGTGATTGCTGTGTGGCACATTGCAGCCAAAAAGTTGAGGCTGCGATTTCCCACCTTCCAGAATTCTTTTAAAATATCAGACCTAGGATTCTATATTTGCCTCTTATGGATTTTAAATCCCCCTTTGATACTTATGCCTTCAGAATAGTAGCTTGGGCTCATTCTTATAGGACACTTAATCCCCCTCCTTCCTGGACTACTGATGAGTTGCATGGCTCCACCCCTGCTCTACCGCATACCCCCTTGCCCCCGAGCTGAAATTATGGGAGGGCGAGGGTTCCTTAAGGGGCTAGATTTGGCTGAGTAGGGGGACAAGTTGTTTATCCTTGACTTACGACAGTACTGGCTTAATCACACATTGCTTCTGAGCTTTGTAAAGCTGCACAAAAAAATGCACCAGTGGCTCATTGTTCTCTGTTCTATTGACATCTTCAGACTGTGGCTAAGTTGCAATGAATTTTTGTCATGCTGGTGGTTTCCAATTCTAATACCATTCTAGCTGCTTTCCAGATGGCATTGGTTTACAGGTTTGAAAATTGTAGCAAATGGTAGGAAAATATACAAGTTCTAAGTCCAGGAAATGAATGTTCAATTTACTGTGTTTAAAAACAAAAGTGTACTTTATTGGCTTTGTTCTTTCAGTACTCTTCCTATCCAAAGGCTCCTTTACCATACTTAGATTTTTTAAAACTGTTCCAATATATAGGAGAGCATTTATGCTTGCTAGACTAAATGCAAAGGATTCCATATTCTTTTTTTTTTTTATTAAAGAATTTTCAACATATAACATATAACAAGAACAACAGTAACTGCATAAACATAACATGGTGCTATACATAGTTAAGCTAAAGCAAGAGAGTAATAACAGCAGTTTGCACGGATAAGTTAGATAAGAGGTGTCCACCTTTGTCAACGTTCAAATACAGTACAAGGTAGGCGTTAGCTTTGTAGGGGGAATGATAAACAAGCAAAGCTAGTATATTACATAACAAGCCTATAATTCAAATCTCAGGGTTTATAACCGTGTAATAGGGAAGCTTAGAGACCAGCCATGAATTCTGGGATAGAAAGTCCAAGAAAGGATACCATTTCGAATAAAACTGTGTAGTTTTAGAGGGGTTCTGCAGCAATCTGATTCTGTCTGCTATCTTATCCATCATAAGGTGATTCCACACCATTCTGTACCATATATCAAGATTGGGTGGAAAGTGCGATTTCCACCTGAGTGCAATCGCATTTTTTGCAGCTACCAAGAGAGTTCTGATCAAATCTTTCCTTATTTGGGGAATTGCCAAATCTTTCCAGAGATCTAGGAAAACAAGTTCCGGGCGTAAGGGTATCTCATAAGCTGTAATACGAGAAATTTCACGGAGAATCGTCTGCCAGAAGTCGGCTATATAGGTACATTCCCACCAGCAATGCGGGAAAGTACCTTGCCCTCCGCACTTTTTCCAGCAAAGGGAAGACCTGCCAGGATATATTTTCGCTAGCTTTTGGGGGGTGAGGTACCATCTGTGGATAAGCTTGTAGGTTTGGAGTCTCACACTGGTGACAGGGGAATTAATCAATGCAGATGCCCAAACTTGCTCTCTATCTTCCTGTGATAATTCTGTCCCGCAGTCATGTTGCCATTTGTTCAACAGTGCCTCATTGCTTGGTTTTTTGGTATCAATCAGTATGTGATAGAATTTTGACAGGAGGCCTTTACGAATAAGTGATCGGGAGTCTAGAAGAGTTTCAAGTGTAGTTATCGGTTTGGCCATTATGCTTTTTATATCCAGTGCATTTAGGAGATATCTCAGTTGGAGATAGAAGAACCAAGGGATTTCCCTGCCCACTTTATTGTTCAGTTCTACCCTGCTTATGATACCGTCCTTAGTAGCTACGTCTAGCAACCTTAAGTCTCTTAAGTCTTCCCAAGAGCGTAGCGCTGTTATATTGTGCTGGTGGGGCATGCCCTTATGGGCTGTGAGTACTGAAAAGCGGGATATAGCCGGGAGGGTATCTGTCCCAAAGTTTTAAAAGTGCCTTGAGGAATATATTGTGGTGTACTGAGGGAGGACGGAGGCTCGGCGTGGACCAGAATGTTTCCCTCAATGTTTTTGGCTGGGAGAAGACTTGCAATATATCAGTCCAATCAGAGTGCCCGGTAGGATGTAGGATTTGAAGGATATCTGACAGCCTGGCTGCGTCGTAATAGAGCCCTATGTCAGGATAATTAAAGCCTCCTGCCGCCCTAGGGGCACACAGGATCTTAAAGGCTATTCTGGGGCGTTTGTTCTGCCATAGGAATCGGTTAAAAATTGTCTGCCACTGGTTGATAATTTTACTAGGGACGTCAATTGGAATCGTTCGGAATAAGAAGATCAATTTCAGGAGGACAAAGGATTTTATCAAGTGATATCTTTCATACCACGCCAGATTTTGCTTGTTCCATTTGAGCAGGAGGTGTTTAATTTCTTTAAGCTTTTGAACATGATTCACTTGGAGTAGCTGAGCCGGATTAGATGGGATATTTATACCCAGATAATGAAGGTGTGTTTTGACCCACTGGAAATCAAATTGCCGTTTTATGCTACTACATGTTGCCTCGGGTAGATTTACAGGCAGAATGGTGGACTTGCTTGGATTTATTTTCAAGCCAGATACTTGCCCAAATTGAGAAAGTTCGTCAGTCAGAAATTTTAGAGAATCAAGTGGTTTTGTGATAAATAGTAAGATGTCGTCAGCAAATAAACATAGCTTAAAGCTGTGGTTATTAATTTCAATGCCTTGAATTCTCCTATCAGTCCTTATCGCCTCTGCCAGAGGCTCTATAGCCAGAGCGAAGAGGATAGGGGATAGGGGGCAGCCTTGGCGCGTGCCTCGGTGGAGAGAGAAGGAATTGGATGCTATATCATTTAGTTTAATTCTCGCACGGGGGCCCTCATATATTGCTTTGATTATTTGTAAAAATTTAGAACCAAAGTTCATTTGGGAGAGAAGCACTTGTAGGTATGGGATCTCAAGGGTGTCGAAGGCTTTTTCTACGTCCAGTGAGAGGAACATGGACTGTATATTATGATGTCTACTGAATGTCAAGATATTCAGTGCCTTGTAGATATTATCTGAGATGTCCCTATTGGGAATAAAGCCAATCTGATCCGTACAAATATAGTTTCCAATAAAGGAGTTAAAATGGTGGGCAAATATAGAGGTGAAGATCTTATAATCAACGTTTAGTAGGGAAATTGGTCTGTAAGATCCAGGGTTTGAAGGATCTTTACCCTCCTTGGGGATCATAGTAATTATTGCCTCAGACCAGGTTTTGGGGAGGGTCCCTGAGATATATACATCATTACAGGCCAGTAATAAGGGTGGGGTTAAGACCAGGGCAAACTTTTTATAGAATTCAGCCGGGTATCCATCTGGCCCTGAGGCCTTATTGCCCTTCAGTCTTTTAATAGAGTCCAGTAGCTCCGTAGTGGAGATTGGACTGTCCATTATTCTGCTATGCGCCAATGTCAATTTTTTGATGTTTTTGTGGTTTGAGAGATATTTTCTGATCGCCATATTATCAGGTTTAGTTGATGTATATAAGTTCGCGTAGAATGTTTTAAACACCTGTAATATTTCGGGGGATTTAGAGAATACCTGTCCTTTGGCATCTTTTATGAGCCTGATATAAGGGATTCCATATTCTAACAGACTTTGCAACTGTGCTACTGGCCAGATAGAAAATTTGGAGCATTGTTTACTGAAATGCAATATTTGGAAGTAAGAATTACTCCTCTTTTTTATGATAATGAAGGGTTGGCAATACCAAATAAGGTAAAAAATCTTTTGGAAGATGTGGACTTGGAGTTACAATAGCTGTTGCCAATTTTTTTGCCTATGTAATTAAATTTAAAGGATTTTAAGTGTGGTAAATGTTGTTATTTTAAAACTATTATTTGGTATAGTGTTTAGTGTGGCATTGCTCAAAGCCTGTTGGTCAAATGAGTAGTATAATTAAAGTTTCAGTACTCTGTTGATTTTTTGAATTTTTTTTTTAAAAAATCCATCCTTTGAACAGACTTCTGGAGTAAAATCTCCCTTTCTGTATCTATTCCAGCTCCTTATGTGACCTATCTAAATAAGGATCCAGCAGCTCCTTGCTCATTGACAGAGGCTCTAGAACATTTCCAAGTAGAAAGTCTGGATGAAATCATACCCACTGACCTAAAAGACATGGAGATGCGTCCTCAGAAAGCCCCTCACAACATCACTATAGTAGCTGTGGAAGGCTGCCATTCCTTTGTGATTATAGACTGGGCTAAACCTACACGTGGTGATTTGGTAACAGGTACAAACCATGCAAGCTTCTAGCCCTGGCTAGTGGATCGATATTTTGATGCCATTTGTATGGAGAAAATTCATTTCTCTTGTTGTAAAAAGTAAATTCTATCAATAGAACATTCTAACTTTTTATTTTCCTTTTTCTTGCTCCTTTTTTCTTTTTGGCTTGTATTATGGATGTATCAGTTATCGAGAGCAGTTATTTTTCAAGTGGAAGGGTTGTGCACTTGCTTAGAACAATTTCTTGTTCTAGTGGCACAGTGAGATAATTTTAGAGCCTGGATTTCCCATGATCTTATGCCTTTTCTTTAGGTGGCAATGTGTATTACTTCTTCAGAGGCAGATGGGTGGTCAGTATGTTCCAGGAGCAAGCCAAGCAGCCCTGGCTGGCAACAGTGATCGGTGTAAGCTTGCCTAACCTGCATCATAGAGTGGGATACAGTGGAGAACCTGAGCTTCCTTTAGGAAGAACGGGATAAATATGTGATAATTACTTCAAACACAAATCAGCTTACCATCTCCACTGATAAACATATGTGGTGTAACCTGAACTTATGTATATTTCCTGAGAAATTCAGGGCTACTGTTCCATACCTCTGAAGTATTATTACTTGGTCTTTTAAAAGTTGCTACTAATTTAACAATACCACATGGATTTCTTTCCTCTTTTTATTACTTTCCTTCTGGAAATGGGTTCATCTGACTTAGAATTGGTTTGTGAAGTTCATAATTTCCATCCTGCTCACAAGTTCAAGAAAAAATATTAGGTGTATTGACTGAAAGCCAAATAATGTAATTCAGAACAACGCAGAATGTAAACAGAGTTCCAAGCAGATTCATCTAAATTTACTGAGTGAAATGCCTAGTCATATCTTCAGTTTTGAATGGCATGAACAGGTACTATTCTTATCTGATCATTCTTGTATGTGATGATGACCTGAGTTCAGGCATGTCCTGACTTGAGACTTTTCTGTTCTGTGCTTCAGTGCACAATCAGAAGTATGGAAGTAGGAAAAAATTAAACAATGGCCGCCATCAGAGATTTGCCTCAGTAGCAGTGTTGAGAAGTCTTTCAGCTCCTAGCTGTTGGGCAGTGAGGATGAATACAACAACCAAAGTGCCTTTTAACACTGTGAGGCATTTAACCAAAATTATAGATACTTCTTATGTGAGGTAGTGTATTAAATATCTGGTATGATATCTGCTTCCTAAATTCAGTTATGCTGATAAGATACACATGCTT
Organism: Eublepharis macularius; assembly: GCF_028583425.1. Classification (NCBI taxonomy): domain Eukaryota; kingdom Metazoa; phylum Chordata; class Lepidosauria; order Squamata; family Eublepharidae; genus Eublepharis; species Eublepharis macularius. The sequence continues at coordinate 135,298,803 of NC_072790.1, forward strand.
TTAGTCTGGAATTATGAGAAGTGCCCAGAGAAATTTATTGACAGTATCTCCAATCAATAGTATCCCCACTTAAACAAAGATCAAGTAGTGGGTGATATGGCAGACCTTTACTTAAGACCCTGGAGAGCTGCTCAGTCAGGGTATACAATACTGACTTGGTCTAATTCATTATAAGGCAGCTTCATGTGCCCCCCAGAACTGGCATTCAGAAGGTTATGGACATTGTCCAGCTCAGCAAACTCCCTGATCCAGCAAAAGCATCAAATATATTTCCCACCATTGACTACAGAGAACCTGGACTGGAGAAGATCTTCTACCAGCCTAAAGTTGTGCAAAACCACCCATGGTGGATTTCCAGATTTTCACCACTGTGGATTTGCCAAATAAATGGCATTACTTACTTTGTGTGCAATAAGAATTCCTGTGCTGATCTTTGGACAAGTGCACTGTTATCAAGTTGGAGAGTGGCCAGTGCTTGTTTCTTCATTTCACTTTGTTAATAGAGGTTATAATGCTATGTTGAACTGGTAAGCCTGTTTGATTGCCTAATGTGTTATTTCTTTTCTTTTGCAGGATATTTAGTTTACAGTGCATCTTATGATGACTTTCTTAGGAATAAATGGTCAACCAAGACTGCAGGAAGTACCCATTTGCCCATTGAAAATCTGAAGCCAAACACAAGGTACCGGTTTTATTTTGTATATGTAGCTGATTTTGAAAATCAATGGCCTAATAAATAAATAAAGTAGATCGTTAGGATGCTTTACTTTGGCAGTAGCTTTAAAGGGACAAATGCAGTTCAGCTCCCATAACTTCTTGCTCTTCTCTACCTGTCTGCACTGCAAATAGTATTGATTGTAATTCCACAGTATAATTTCAGTATTAAATGTGTTCAAAATAGTCCAAGTTATCGCAAGCTAAAGAGCAATGTGGAGACTACTTAGCTTTCAAAGGAGCTGAGCTGGGTTATAATTTAATTTAATTTTGTTGAATTTCTAACCCGCCCTCCCCATGAATGGACTCAGGGTGGGTAACAACATTGTTAAACTATAATAACAGGAAATACAGTATAAAATTAATAATACAGTACAAACTACAGAGAACAGTTTAAAACAATAAAACCATATCCAACAGCAGCGAAGATGACCACTGGGGTGTGTGATCTGGGCCTGGGATCCAAGAAAGCCTAAATCTGGCTTTCCATGATCAGATTAGAGAATCCTGACTCCAGTCCAGGAATTCGGATCAGGAAGCCCAGAAATATCTGGGTTAATCTGGGAAATGCAACATCAGCCTCAGGCTGGCTCTTTCCTGGACTTCTCCTGGGGGTTTTTTCCCAAGAGGGAGGAGGGAGGACTGAGGCAGTGGGAGAGGGGAGTAAGTGGCCAATCTGTGCAGGAACTCACCTTGTCTGGCCAATGGGATTTTTGGAAAAGGAAAGAGACTTTTTCAAAGTGACTGCAAGGAGATAAAAAAGCCGGCTTGGCTCAGAGCAGGCTCCATTTTGGGTGATCTGGTCTTGGAGACAAACTGCTATGGAATGCTGCTGGATCTCTTGCCCAGCCTGCTTTTTTTCTCTTTGCCTTTGGGATTTACCAGTGGATTTGCTGCCTGCCTATTACTGCTGAACACTGCCTGGAGGAAGAGATTGTTGCTGCCTGCTGGAGGATTTTGAGAGTCATAGTAGAATCACTAGTTTTTCTTGTCTTTTGGGGATGGGAGGAGGGTTGGCTTGATATCTGGGAGGTATAGGGTGATCTTAATATATTTCAATTATTACTATGGAGCTGATTATTTTCTCTGCAAAGATATATCAATAAAAAGGGTTTTCAGAATTGAGCAGACTGCTAAGAAGTGGCTAGCTACTTTTATGTGTAAATTTTTGAAGTGCATCTTCTGAACTAGCAGTTTGTCCATCCTATAGCTTAATAGTGAAGTTTTGCATTTCATGAATTTCTAGTATGTGAAAACTTTCTTGCAATCTTGAGTAATTTAATCATACAAGTCATAACCAATTAAATGAGCAGATCAGAAACCAAATATGTTAGCAAGATATGAATGGCTATAACATAAATTATATAATGAAGGGACTAAAATAGATTAAGCTGGATACTACATCTGGGAAAATGTTTACATGCTCTTCAGGATTATACATGATACTGTTCTTACCTGGATGTAAAGAGAAAGTGTTCAGAAGATTAGATTCTTAGCATGTGCAGCTATGGCAGGCAGGGTAAAATAGACTTCACAGTATTGAATTTATACATACTTTTTGCCTCTCTTGTCAAAACATGAAGCAAGATGAGCTGATATATAGTGCAATGATGTTACACTGCACATTGTGTTAAACTAGTTAGTAAGAGGAAGAGAGGGAAAAGAGACATACAGCTGCAGTGCTGAGTCTCTTGTAACATTAACTTCTACCCACAAGCAATGATTTAAAACAAGCAATGTAAATAAGTGCCTGGATATATGCCTACAAAGCAACATGAGAGGTCTTGTTTGCCATTTCTAAAAAAGTTTATTGGAAGTTCAGACTCCCTGCTTTGAGGTGTAGTTTTGTGGGTAAGTCATAAGACTTGGAAGTTAAGAGTTCTGGGTTTCACTTCTGGCAACCTTGGAGACGTCTAGTGTGCAAGTCACTTGGAGCTCTATTTTTAAAGTTAGGCATACACAGGTATTTGTATAATTGCACCACTTAATTTTGTGCTTGCATGCGTGAAAATTGGGCAGCTTTAAGCTGCCAAACAGCTTTCTCATAGGTTCACCCTCTGGTCCCACAAGGAATTTTGCCTTTTCTCACAGACGTTTAAAACTTTGAGGAAATATTTGTCATCCATTGCAAGTCTGTAGCCAGTCATTCCTTTCACTTATAGCTAAGTCACTAATTTTGATTAAATTCAATTCCAATTTTTATTTTTTAAAAAAAAATTCTGCAAAATCCTGCCTAAAAATCATGGCCCATGATGGGCCCATTCTTCATGTCTGAGCCAATTACTTGGCCATTCTCTCAGACACCTGTCTGGGTTTATTGAAATATATATATGTGACAACTTAACACTCTTTGTTGCTTGGTCATACTTAACAACCATTCATAAGAGCAGCTATTTTTGCATTCTTCTTACAAAGAGCTTGAGCTCCAGGGAGTCAGTTCCTTAAATGGCTATATTTGTTTTAAGATGTAGGTGGCAGGAAATGGCCTGAAAAATTACGGAGGTTTTCATCACCTCCTTAATTTTTCAAGCAAGTGACTTGAGGGAAATTTCATGTAAGCCAGCCCACCTCCTCATGGAGCCAAGAGGAAGAGGGAAGGAACAAGGCCATGTCCTATTTGGTCACTCCACTAGGTCTTCCTCTTTAGCTGCATTTGCATGCCTGGAGCTTTTTCCACTGTTTACTCTGGACTTGGAGGGCAGGGAAGAGAGCACAGGTGATTTTGGATAAGATTTTTGCTCCCAGTTTCAATTATTTCACAACATTGTTAGTGAAAATAAAATGAGATAATCTTGTAGAGCACTTTGAACTTTTTGAGGAAAGGCAACTTATCAGTGTGATAAACAAATCCAATGGTTTCCATTCCTGAGAGTGTAACTGGTTGCTTTGAATCCTAGCTTGCATTTTTGTATTTGTCAAAAGCTCAAGAGAAGGAGGGTTGGTATTTAAACCACTGATTAATACTTTCAAAAAGAAAAGACATTGCTTTCCTAAATTCTAGGCGTTCATGTGGGTTTTGCCACAGGGAAAAGAAAATTGTGAGGGTTTCCCCCTCTCCGACATCACAGGTTCCTTCTTTGCATTCAGAAGACTTTGCAGGCAACAGCAGCTTAATTGTCGTTAAGTTTTGGGCACAAGTAAAGGAGGGAGAAAAAGACTCATGCCACAGAAATATAGAATTCCTTGCACAGTGTATAAATAATAATCCTGTTGGATGTGCTTTTGGATCATCATTGGGCCAAATTTTCAAAATCCTGCCTGTGACTGGGGAATTTCAATTCCTCTGTGGTTGGAAACATTCTGAGGTCCTTGTTTCCATTGAGGAAAAAGCCAAATTCTGCAAACCTTGATAATTTATCATGGCCCAAATTTTGATCTATCTTCAAATAGAGCCACTGTCAACGTGTGTTCAAGCTCCCCGGAGAACCTGGCTACTGCCATGTGCACTGGGATCTTGATAGCAAGTAACCTAATCTTAACATTTAGGATACTTAGATTTGATTAATGCAATGTGTTCTTTGTGTAGCTGCCTTTGAAGATGACTTGAAAACTACAGCTGGTTCAAAATGTAGCAGTGCATTTGTCAGGGGTCAGACATATAAGTAGTAGTTGAATCAGCTGCACTAGTGGTTGCCCATTTGTTGCTGGGTTTCTCTTGGGGTTCTGGCTATAACATTTACATTCCTTTAAGGCCTGGGACCCACTTACTTGAAAGATCAGTTCTTCCCACATGGACCCAAGCAAACCTAGAGGTCTTCTCACCAGGACTTCTTCAGTACCCTCTGTAAGAGAGAGATGATCATCGCCTCACCCTGGAAATAATATTTTATGTGGCAGCTCCATCCCTTTGGTACAGGCTAGCAAATGATGTGAGAGTTATTCCCTCTCTTCTGCATGTTAAGAATCTTTGCAAGGCTGAGCTTTATAGAAGGGCCTTTGGCTGAGTTGGACTCTATTATTTTGCAACTACAGACTAACATGGCTAACTCCTCTGGATATTAAAGAGTGTATTTGTAATATATGTAGTTCACTGCCAATTCATGTGGCAGTGCTAGAGGGTATTAGGGACTTTCAAAATGATTAGAGAAATGTGTGGATGAAAGATCTGTTCACAGTTATTTTAGCATAAGAGTTAATGGGCAGTATAGCCAGGCTAGCCTTATCTTAGATCCTGGAAGCTAAGTAGGTTTTGCTTATGATTGCTTTTCCAGTGCTGCAGTTTTGCTGGTACATAAAGAAGAATGATAATTAAAGTATTGCAAGCTACCCTGCCTTTGGGATGGGGTGGAATAGAAGTCCAATAAGAGAATAAATAAAGACAAAGCTACGGTGCTTTTGTATTATTGCACTTTTTCTAAGTGTAATAATGCTTTGCATTTCTATAGCAGTTTCATTGTTCAGAGAGCATTGCAGATATTACTGGTAACCCTTACAATGGCCCTGTAAGGTAGGTTAGTGTTGTTCTCATATTGCAGATGGATGGTTGAGAGTACCTAAGGCCACCTTGTGAGCTCCTGGCAGAAGTGAGATTTGAACCAGTGACCTCCTGGATCACAGCCCATAGCCATTATGTTACTTCAGCTTAATAGAAAACCCTAGAGCAACAATATCTCATGGCTTAGATTGGCTTGTCCAGATACCATAAAAGATATGGCCACCCATCACTAGTTTATAACTTTCCACCTAAATCCGACAGAAAACAGTGACATTAAAAAGTCCCCATTGACTGACCACAGACTCCACTTGACCACTGAAGCTCCACACCACTGAAGTTGACACCAGATCATGAACTGATCTCTGCTGAAACATTTCATCTTTTTAAATTCCAGGTTTCTGAGTGTTTTTACTTTCAATGTCTAATTTGTATTCATTTGTTCTCTTAAATACTCTCAGACCCCCCCCACCCCATAGAACAACCCCTTCTACCAGGAAGAGGGGGGCTCATAGATCTCTTCGGAAGAGGGGGGGCTCATAGAACAACCCCCTCTTTCCCCTGTGGGACTGGCTGGCCGGACAAACAAGAGCCAGCCGTGAGCTGCAGCACTGTGGCTTGCCACTGGCCTCCGTCGGGGAGCCTTCCAAGAGGCTCCTTAGCTCCCAAAGACCGGGGCAGGGAGGGGGATGGAAGTGGCTGTCTGCCCCATTAATCCCAACAAGAGCCAGCCCAGGTGGCTGCCTCACCTGCCCCCTGCAGGTAGCAAACAAGCCCCAAGACTCACCTTCGCCCCCATTTTGCTCCATGCAGCTGTTCTTGGCTTGCCGCCAGCTGCTTCCGCCTCGTCTGCTGTGGCTCCCACTGCTGGGCTCTACCCCTGGCTCCTCTAGGGGTGGCAGCGGCGGTTGTCCCCCCAAGTGCTCCTCCTCCTTCCTCTCAGCAGGTGCCTCCACCAGTACCGCCATGAAGTTGGTGGGCTGGACAGGGGCCCTTTCCCTGCGAGGTGGCTGAGGGGGGAGTGCCTCACCGAGCTGCTCCTTCGCCACCGCCTCCAGCCAGCCGTGCGCCTCCTTCCTTCTCTCACCCCTTGCTTGGCGCGATGGCAGCGGCAGGAAAAGAAACAGGAGAGTGGCTTTCTCTTCCTTTCTTCTCCCTCCCAGCCTGCCTCTCAGCTAGCCAGGCAGTGGAGCCTCAGGAAGGAAGGTAAAGAAAGGGAAGAAGAAAAGACATGGAAAGAGAAAGGGACAGAGGGAAAGGAAGAAGGAAGCAAGGAAAGAAGGAGGGGGGGAAAGGCCAGGGAAGCAGGCGGCCCAGGAGAAGCTCCACCAGCAGAGATGGTCCACGGGTCTTTAGGCACCAGGGGCAGGGCCACTAGTCACGTGATCTTTTTTCAGAGGTGCTGGATCTCAGATCCGGGAGATCCAGCTGAAAAAAAGCCCTTTTTGTATGTTTGCAAATTTGACAGCAGATTTAACTTTGCCATTGGATCAACTAATGTGAAAGGTGGTTACATGACAAAATTCCTAATCTTCAGTACACTGAGCTTTTTTATTCTCAAAAGAATAAAGTGTGATATTATTATCCTAACTTCTGATAGCAATCATCCTGTGAGGTGGGTGGGGCTGAGAGAGCTCCAGAGAGCTGTGGCTAGCCCAAGGTCACCCAGCTGGCTTCAAGTGGAAGAGTGGGGAATCAAACTCAGCTCTCCAGATTAGAGTCCTGCGCTCTTAACCACTACACCAAACTGGCTATGGAAATCAAAATTTAAGTAAGAATGCTTGCACAGTAATTAGTGCTAATTAATTTCTTTTCCTGGCAGAAGTTGGTATTTGTGAAAATTCTGTAACATCACAGCAGCCAATGGTGTGAGGAGGGGAGAAGAGCCTTCTCAGACTTGTAATAATGAACAGTTTTTAACATCATATCTCTCTATATTTACATTCCCCCAAAAGCTCACCTGTTTCTCTTCTCCTTCTGTTCAGCTTTCTGTCCATTCTGCCATGCTGCTCCCACCTCTGTAAGGAGACATTTCCCAGGCTCTATAACAGGACTTTAGTGTAAAGCAAAACTTTGCAGAGGAAATCCTTATTAGAAGATGGCCAAAAATACAAAGTGTATTCCTGAATTCAGTGGAACTCCCAGAAACATTCTGTTTTAAAAGTATCTACTTTTATTAACAAAGTCTAAAGCATTTAGTGCAATTCTAATGGACGTTTGATTTTTTCTTTCTCCTTTTGTTTGATACAGGTATTACTTTAAAGTCCAAGCAAAGAATCTCTATGGCTATGGACCAATAAGTTCATCGGTCTCCTTTGTCACAGAATCTGGTATGATGACATAAAATTGTATTTTTATTTTAATAGAAGTCAAATTTGAAGCAGGTGCAAATTCATACTTGTAAATTTTCTGCTGCAGTGATTTTGGAAGCCTCACTACATGCCATGATTTGATTCCATGCAGTTGGCTGCACCCTACCTAAGCTCTTTCTTATGAGCCTTCATAGACTTCAATGGGTCTAAAGCTTATAACTAATTGTATTTGTCCAGAACTGGGCCAAGTAATTTTTCAGTGATTTTTCTAGTATTGTTAGATTTGTTCTCATCTTTGTCTAGGGTAGGTTGCTACGGTTTAAATCTAGAAATGTACTTAATAACATAATTTATATAACAGTATGTTAAAAAGCCTAGAGGTCAGCTAATGGCTAAGGAAACAAAGACAGGAGAGAAGGCTGTTTTCAAGAGTAGGAAATGTTAGTACAAATCCCAAAATAAGGGAAGAAAAAAAGGCTGCAGTTTTATTAATGTAAAACAAAATAAGATGCAAATTGGGATGACTGCAAGGATATATTCAAGACAAAACTGTATTTCAGGGTCAGTAAACCAAGTTTTGCAGCAAAATTGTAAGAGTACAGCCATACACTGGCTTGGGATTTGTGCCAAAGAATCAAAGCCAGACTCTGTGTGGAATATGGTCAAGATCATACATCTGGAGACTCCAATGAGGCCAGCTTTGAGAGCATGCTGGGCTGTTGCTGGGCTCTCAGCTAGGAAACACCCATCTGTGAACTGTTGCCTCCAAGTGGGAACAGCACCTACAGTGCTGTGATCTGTATAATAGTGGAGCCCTGGGCCACACCCCTTTTTGCAGTCATGCCAATTATATAGCAGTCAGTTGTGCAACTCATATGTGAAGGAGTTTTTTTTGTAAATTATTTTTATTAAATTTTTATAATGGGAAAACTAACTAACTAACAAAAAGAATTTCAAAAGCAGATTTGTGCACAAGACATATATCTACAAATCCATGGATACAGAAAGCCACTACATAACCAGTTAATGCCCCTTGTACCTTCAAGCTTTTAATCTCTCCAATCATTATTTAATTTCTATGCTTTTTTATCCACTTGCTCTATTTCTTATTTCATTTCTAATAGATCTTCCTTTTGTATATATTATGCATAAGTCTATTTCCCATCCTCTGCATTTTAGCCAAAATTGTTAATCCATTAATCATTCCAGGAGTAGAAGATAGAAATAAAAAGGTAGAAGGTAAGAGCAGAGAAATAAGTGATCCTTATTATATATCAATATAAAAAAGAAACATTTTTACCAGTTTTCCCTCATTCTTTCATCTGTTTTATCCAAGCCATCAAAACTTGTATATTTGAATTTTCATAATAGTGAGGCTGGGAAGAACAGATAAATATTTATCTTAAATACTAATTTATATTCTAGAGAGAGTATCTAAGGTCTAGGAATAATTGAAGAATTCCAAAGACCCAATTGTCACATTATCACTAGTCCTTTAACAGTGAATATACAATATCTAAAATGTTATAGAACATCTGGGCTTTCAGTAAGTCTGCATTACATATCATTAAACATAGAGAGGTAACCTAAATCATAATCTATGTTTCTGCTTCTTTCTCTCTTTCAAAAAACAATAGTGAAACCAGAAGGCTCTATATCTCCATCAATCCTCCTCTCTCCTATCCCTTCAGAGCACATAAACAGTATAACAGGTTAAAGAAACAGATAGACAAAGAGGTTAAACCTATACTATTGGATCGTAATCTGGATTTCATTCTCGTTTTTCGTCTTTCTTCCTGTAAAAGTCAAGGACATCGAGTCCTTTTCCCATCTACACCCCCAAAGGCAGCTTTTCTTATCTTATAACCAATTCTGGAGGGGGTCAGTAAAAATGCAGCTGTTTCTCTGTTTATTTTTCTTCTTTACGATATGTTGCATACTTTTTTCCTCATTCAGAAATGGTACGTTGGGTTCCTTCTTCATAGGTCTGCTTCGTTGCCCCTCCCCTCTCTTGCTTGTGCCTTGTATTTTCACAGAGGCATACTGGTATATTCCACCATTTTGTAAACTGGACTTTTGCTCATTCCGCTCTAGTTTTCTTTCAGCTAAGTCTGTCCCTTTAGAGATTTCTTCTGTATTGTTATCTTTTATAGTGTTTTTATCCACTTCCACTCCAAATATCTCATCTGCTTTAGTTAGTAATTCAGTCATAAATTTAGTAATTTCTTGCAAGTTGGAAAATATTTCTTCCAGGAAAGCCATTTCAAAGTTACTTATTGATATTGTATCCAAACTCTCGTCAAAGTGGTGAAAAGCTTCGCATATAACTGTTTATGTTTTCAAAGATTTATTGCTTTCCAGCCCCTGCTGGGAGAGTTTTCTTTGCAATCACTCTTCCGTGTCTGCCTCCCTCCTCCCAGCCGCCTTGCAATCAAGCTGGTTAGCCCTCGTAAAGTCATAAAACATTCTTTTCGAACCAGCGTGGGGGCTTCCCAGGGGTTGCCAGTCCCCTTGAGCTCCTCCACCTTGTTCCAGCCTGCCCCCCCACTTTGTGGGGGGGACTTGGGGGCCCAAATTCTCGAGTCCCAAGGAACCAGGGAGATCACGGCAGAGAGCTCGTAACTCAACTGCCGTGCGTCACTGCTCCATCCCGGAAGTCCAAGGAGGTATTTTTTTATACAAAAGGTGTATCTGCCTGAGCACCTTCCTGTGTGAGCCCAGCAATGATATTGAGTGAGTAGTTACAGAGATATTAATGTAAGAGTTCCCAGATGTATCAACCAACCTTATGTTAAAGACTAGAAGATCTGGGCTAGAGTTAGAATAGAGCCAGGCTCAGCTGATACAAAAGTGCTAGACAGGTGAAGGTGCAGAATTCAGGAACAAAATATTCCCAAGAGCAATATAATTTTGAAGAATGGAGAGTCAGGGCAGAAGCAGGTATCTGAACCAGGAAACAGCTATTCGCAGGTTCTAAGGTAGCACCCAGACAAATGTTTTAACAATACATTTGGAAAAATACGTCGGAGCCCTCAGGAGGCAATTGTAGAATCTGCAGTAACTGTTGGTAGTTCATTGCATAATCAGTGGCCCAGCAAAACCAGGATGACCCCCCCAGGATTTCCATCTTCCTTGGTCAAAAAGAAGAGTCAGCGGGTTAATGGAACTCCTGCAGATTCTAAAATAGCAAGCCAAGTTTTAATTATTGTTGCTGAATGGCTAAATTGCTCTCATAGTGGTCCTTGCTGTCCTTATAATGAGCTAAATTCAGAAATGGAAAAGAGGAAGTTGCATGGGGTTTTGCTAGATTGGCGAATCATTAGTATATTAACAAATAGGGACCCACAAGGACTTTTCCCCTATCCCAACATGTGATCTCTTTTCCTTCCCTGCCTCCCATAGCCTCTCCCCTTTTTCCTGCTTCCTTTTCTTTTTCCCACCCACCTTTTTTTGCCCCCCCTGTATTCACTTCTCCCCTCCCCCTGGCAGCCTGTCCCCTATGGCCCAGTTGTGTGATGCTAGCTGAGCTGGGTTCAGTCGCATGGTGGGGAACATACAAGGATTTGCTGGGGGTACTTCACTTTCCTCTATATTCCCTTGCCCACACTATTTCCTCTTTCCATCCTCCTGGAAGCCTCCATACGTTCACCTTTTCCTATGTCCTTCTCTCCTTCGAACACACTAAACTTGAGTCTCCCAGAGCCTACTCTGAAACTTGTAACCACTATATTACACTGGCTTTGGAGGGAGGGAGGAGCTGCTGTTAAACAGTAGAAAGCAGCCAGACATGCGTGAATCATGTGTGTTATCAAGTCATCTGGTGATTCCTTCTTGGCCTAGCCCCCATGAGTCCTCCTTCAAAGGCCAAAGCAACCTTGGAAAGAGCCCTGCCTCCTTCCCCTGCCTTTTACTGACAGAAACCAAGCCTGGAATATTTTCATTTCATAATACTGACACTGGCTTTTAGATGTTAATGGCTTTTAAAGATTTTTTTTTAAAGCATAGCTTACTAAAGTCTTATTTTTCCATCTTATTATTACACGTTCATTTGGCACTTTTAAAGAACAAAATGCATTCTTTCCTAAACTAAATAGACATACTTACTGGCTTCTCCTGTCATAGCCTCATGTCCTACAGCACTTCGTAAAATCCCCCTGCTCCAGGTTATTATTTGGTTCTAGACTTCCTGCCTGAGATTTCATGCATACATTTATCCCTCAAAATTGTATTTGTGAAAGTAAAAGCCCTTTGTAATTTATAAATGCATTATGGAGGAATATTTTTATCTTCAAAAACATTATAAGGACATGTGAAAACTCCCCAAAACATTTCCATAAGTATCTTGGCCTCTCTGAAAAGCAATATAGCAGTTGAGGACAGTTGTCCATAAAAGTAGGTAGGTCATTTTCATAAGAACAGGGTTTTCCAAATTATTGTTTTGGCTCCTAGCTTAGCTAATATACAATACAATTAATCATCAGGTTGCAGACTGGTTACCAGTTGTGCAGGCATTCTGGCCAATTGTCACTGTCCCTCATTCAACTTACTGCCTGTCTTTGCTGTTTCATATGTACAGGGCTATTTCTGATTTTAATTTTCCCCTTTGACTTGCTTGTCATCTCGGTGCTGGGCTGTTGCTTATCATCATTCCCTGTTCAAATGGCTGGGGTGCTTCCTGCTGTGCTTGGTGTGTGGCTGGACCATCATCTTTCCTCGTTCACATTTCAGACTGACTTGCTGTTTTGTATGATCCCAAGTTGTTGATCAATATATCAAAATTTTGTGCACCCTCTCAGTTCTGTGCCATCAGTGTAATTGTGGTAAAGTCACCTTTCCATTTATGCCTTTATGAATCCATTGAAAATGTTGGGGAGGGTCCTTTTCATAACTGTGGACATGCAAGTTTCACTCCCAGAAATAAAAGTCAAAGCTGTTTGTTAGGCACCTAATACTTTTCCTTTTAAAAAGAACAGTATTAAATACTTTTCTGTAAAATAACAGAATTTTGTGGATTGACTGTGGTATATTTTACTTGGAATAAGGAATACCCCATCCAACCATTTTTTTCATGTACAAAGTCTAGTTCATTTTGGCTTTAGGAGATATAAATCCTCAGAATAAACAACTCAATTGCTTTCTTGTTCCCTTCTTACAGACAATCCTCTGCTTATTGTCAGACCACCAGGTGAGTCTCTTTGCTGTTTTCTGATAATTGTTTTTTTCATGAGAATTGCAGTGGTTAGGAGTTATAACATGGAACTGACAGAAACGGAAGATAATTCACGGTGTGCTATTCCTTAGACTACATACTTTCTACTGTTTCTGGTGCTGACCAGTGCTGGAAATAGGATTTGGGATTTAAGAGATTTAAACTATGACTTTAGAATACAATTTTAGCTTTACATCTTTTGGACAGTTAGGTTTCACCTTTGTGGGTCCTGTATCAAACCCTTAAAAATATATCATTGGTAAAATTGATTGGGCGGGGAGGGGGGAGATGTTTTCCTAATAGCTTTCTCAGTCGATTTTCTAAAACTTGTTGAGCATCAATATGGAACAGGAATTGGATGTACTGGAAACATCATCAGCAAAAAATTATTTTGGTGTCATTATGTTGGTTGGGTCCACTTTGTTTTGCTCAGTTCAAATGTCCCCACATGAGCTGAGCATACTGAGAAAATCTATCTTGCCTACTTGGGAAAATGTAACTCTTTCCCCCAATTGATGCTAGGAATGCCATGAACTTCGTGGTGAACTCTTTTGACAGCTGAACATACTGTATTTGGCTGTTCCAAACAAAGGTGAGCAGATCACCCAATCTGTTCAGTTTCCAATAGGCAACTTGAACAGCTGCCAAACAGAAACTGCCTCCCAAACTTCTTGTTGAGTCCCCCCACCTTGCAGGGACCAAGCAAGAAGTGTGGAGGTGGAGCTCAAAAGCCAACCATCAACCAATATCTTCTGAGCTTCTCTGTTTTCCGCCCCACAATGAAGAGGTCTCCTTGTGAGTTGTGGGAATTAGTGTGCAAGGAGAGGCAGCAAGAGGAAGGTAACTTAGGATCTTTTACGCCTGTATATATGAGGATCCCTTTCTCTAGAGAATTCCTTCAATAAAGAAGCAGGTGTTCAATGAAAAAGGAGTTTTTATTTAAAATAATAGAGATCAATTGCACACAAAACACACAACACACACACACAGAGCTAACTAGAAGAACAGGGGAGAAAATTGGAGAGGATTGTAAGAGTTGAACTGTAATGACCAGTTCCAGAGGAACATCCCGCTTCAGGGACAGCACTTTGCAGCAAAGTGGGGAGCTCAGACATGCAGTCTGAGGGTACAAGAGTGGGTTCAAGGCACGCACACAGAATGAGGCAGCAGCAGTTCAATTATTCTGTGAACATATCCTGAGGCAGTACTGCACTTTCTGCCCAAAACAATGACTTAATGGTTGTGTCAGGATCTCTCCTGTCATACTCTGCAAGGCCTGTTTTGATTCTGTGTGACTCTGATGCTAGAAGCTGTTCGCTGGAATGTGACTGCCTGTACTTATCTGTTCCTCAGCCTGCGGTTTCTATTTCGCCTGGAAAGGCCTTAGATTTTCTCACATCTCATCTCTGCTGTGTTCTTCTGTTCATCTATTAAACTTAGCTAACTGTTCTCAGAAGAGAGGTGGGGCTGGGGCTGGGCTTAGACTCCTATATACTTTATGTGCTTGTAGAAAAATGCCATTCCTAGCAAAGGATGTAGTAGTAAATTCCCTAGTAGCTTATCAAATAAAATGCTTTAACTCATACAGATCCTGAACTCATGCAGTGAAGTTTTTGAGAGTTACTTGGCAGAACCTTACAAGTTGTCCCCAGGATGGGACAAAGGAATCTGTCTCCAGTGTGAGACAATAAAACTGAAAGGTTTGATTGGGCCTTCCTGGGAGGAACTACAGGTGTAATAAGATGATTGATGACCCACAATGGCTAGATGGGTGAGACTATAATAGATAAGGATAGGATTGGAAGGGTGTGTGAATAGATTGATTCAAATACTTCTGGAGACCTCTATTATTCTATGGTTTTGCACATCTCCAGGCTGTTGGGCTGAAAGCTTGTCGTACCTCTCCGCTCACATTCCAGTATTTTTCCATTTCCTGCCTAGTCAGGCAGCTTGTCTGTGTTTTAAACACATGAGGAAAAGGGGCTTATGATATTGCCATATTCATAAGCTTTCTTAATATCATGAGGGCAAGTCTGACCACTAACCCCACTACCCATGCTTCTCTCTCTGTTTCAGAAAAGCTGGAAACAGAGAAACATCCATATGCCCCTGCAAAGTGTAGCCATAAGAGACTATGAAGGGTGTTGTAATGAATTGTGGGCTTAGAGGCCACATGTTCATTGTTCTTTTCCCCATTTTGTTACATTTCTGTCCTGTGGCCGTACTTGGCCTCAGAGTGAGTTTTTTATTAGCTCCCTCTACGAGGGAGGAGGAATGGGAGGACTATCGCTTCTCTGCCTGCCTGGAGCTTCAAGGAAACAGGGTGCAGGACTGGGCCCCCCTTGGGCCCTGTGAATATGGGAGGTGTGCCTCCATGCTGGGGAGGCATGGGCCAGGTCAGCTTGCTTTAGACAAGGATATCTAGCTTCAAATGCATTAGGGTGCTTGTATTTTTGTCTCTGCTTGGTAACCATAACTCTGTTAGAGTAATTGTTTCTTTGGGACTATTTGAACCTTTTCTGTTTTAAAAGTAATCTCTTAAAAGGGGGGTTTCAAATCTTACTGGGGGGTTTCTGTATGCCTCAGGCTCAGTGGGTGAACCAGGCTGCTTCCCCAAAGAGGTTCTGCCAAGGGAATCAAAGGGCAGGGTAACCTGTGTTCCACATTCAGTAAAGCAAAACCTCCAAATTCAGATTGGTGGCAGTGGCACCACCCACCCAGTGGTTAAATGGAGGGGAAAGCAGGAAAAGGTGTATGGGAGGCAGGGCAGTCAGCAGCCCAGGGAAGAGGCTCTGTGACTGATTACTCCCACTCCAGGGGTCCCTGCTTCTGTGACAGGCGTTCAAAGCTTGTTTGTCAGGTCCAGAACTACACATGAACAGTGGCCTGTTGAGATAAGGGAAAACGTCTGATGGAAACCACTGAGAATGGAGAGAAGGTGCTTATTGGGGAAGAAAGGGCCAACCTGAACTCATTGGTGGGCAACAAATGTACTGGGTATTATATTAACTTTTGCCTAACCTGCTATTTTCCTGCTCCCAGCATTTTTTCCTTTGTGAGGCTTTGGATATAAAGAAAACATTCCCCCAGGAGAAAAGCCCCTTAGAAATTAATTAGGAGTGAGGAAGAGGATCAACAAGGAAAGGATTAAGCTTCTCTCTTCCCCATTACTCCCTTTAGAAATAGCTGTTTCTCATCTAAATGGGCTAGTGGGCTATTGCATAATATATTTTCATGTAATGCGGAGTTTGGGCCTCCGTTTTTACGATATGAGGCCCAAGAATTCCAGCTAATGCCCTGTTGGAACTTATGTGCCTGATCTGAAAGTGTACTGCAGTCTGCTGGTGCTGGCATGGCTGACAAACATGTCATCCTTGGTGTAAGGTCTTTATAGGTTTCACAACCTCCAGGTGATGGATGCAGCTCTCTCAGGATTACAACTGATCTCCAAGCAAGTGAGATCAGTTTCTCTGGAGAAAATAGCTGTTTTGGAAGGTGGATTCTATGGCATTATACCATCTGAGGTCCCTCCTCTCCCCAAACCCTGCCCTCCTCAGATCCAGACTCCACCCCCAAAGTCTCCAGGAATTTCCCAAACCAAGGCTGGCAGCCCTAAGTCAGAGGGATAAATTGGGAGTAAGCTCCTTATCTCCTGATTGGAATGTTTTGCTGTGTATCCAGGATTCCTTGAAGGAAGAAGATTTTTTAACCCACCCCTTTTAAAGTGTTAATCAAGTTGATATCTAATATGGCTTTTTGCAGGAGGGACTTTCCAAATGAAAATGTGAAACAAAATATGATGTTATACTACATTGTACTATGGTTTAAGATTATCATTTGGAATGTTAAAATTGCCCAGTGTTTTCACATTTAATATTGAAAACTTTGTAAGGGCCAAATAATTCTCCCAAGCAAGCTTGGGTATATAATAAAAACCATATGGCATACTTCACAGCAGCAACTGTTGCAAAGTTTGGTAGATTTCAGTAAGATTTCTTCAGGGGTCTGCTATGCTGATAAATAGCAAGAGAATGTTAAGTGCTGTGATTCAAATACATTGTATAGTTTTCTTTCCATGAACACTTCATTGTTGTATTTGCATAGAAGCTACTCTGACTGAGATGCTGGCAATAATAGTGCATGTGAGAAACTTTACAAACAAAGGAAGTCTTAATAAGCTCAAACCATTTGCATAAAACTCATTTCAGCAGAGTTCAATGGGACTATTCCTGCATGTTATTTCTGATTTTGTGTGTTTGTGTGTGTGTTTACAGCATTATAGCAGGATTATAGCATGCTTCTTTGTAGGGACAAAAGAACTGTTTAAGAGAAAGGACAAAGCATTTCCCTGCTCCCCTTTAAAAATGTGGTTCCCATGCACTGGAACAGTTGCCAATAACAAGAACGAACGAACACATAGGGAAATACTTTGAAAGAAATGAAGGAACAACTTTCATTCATTCCCAAATTTTCCATCCAGCTGATTCCCTTTTCTCTTGAAAAGAGAATTGCAAAGCTATTATAAAAACAAGATAGACTTTACCATTTGTTCGGTTTACAACTTGAGCCTACACTGCCTATTTTTAACATGATCCACAGCTGAGTAAGCTGAACTGATTACATTTAAAAATCCGTAGAAGCTATTATCTGATCGGAAGACCTGTTGCAGAGAGAGAGACCCTGATGCTGGTATGCTCTAGAAAAAGTAAACATTTTACAACTTAATTTTAAAAATTAAAATTAAATATGAAAGAAATAAAAAGACCTACTTCTGTGGAAGTTCTGGACAACAATAGTTATAATAATAACTGAGCTTATATACCACTCTCCTAGATAGATTAGTGCCCCATTCTGAGCGGTGAACAGGTCAGTGTTATTATTATTCCCACAATATAGCTCGGGAGCTGGATCTGAGAGTAGTGGCTTACTCAAGGCCACCTGCAGAGCTTGTGGCAGTAGTGAGATTCAAACTAGCAAGAGTGCTGATTCACAACCCAACCACTAGCAGCTCTCTTTCCCTTGCTCTTCAGATTCCACCTTGCCTATAGATTAGCATTGGTGCAGCATACATTCCTTCCAATGGGCATTCCAAGCCATTAATGTCCACAGTTAACCTAACTCTTATAAAACATTTATTTGTCAATGATCCTATGCTGAGTATAGTGCCAGGCCTTGAACAAAAATATAACAGAGTCTAAAGGGCCAGGGAATGTAAGTTGAAAGCAAGCACAAAATATCAGAGAATAATTCTCATTGCTTATCACACTGACTCCTCCCTGCCTGTTCTCATGACTGCTATCTCACCTTATGGCAGGGAAGCAAAGTTCCCTACAGGCAGATGTCCAAGATGAAAGGAGTTCACACCACTTGTGGTTCACCATCCACTGCAGGGTGGAGGAGGACTCAGCATCAGTAGCAATTAGGCTGGCTAAAAGCAGAAAGGAGCAAGAATGACATATTATATATGATCATTGGGTGGTAATCCTAAACATATTCACTTGGAAGAAAAGCTATATTAAACAGATAGATGTTCAGGATCCAGATACTGAGTATGATTTTTTTTAAAAAAAATTAAAATAGAATATTAGTTACTTAATTTGATGAAGGAACCTATAGGTGTGCTCTTTAATGTTGCTTTTCAGGTGGTGAACCAATCTGGATCCCATTCACCTTTAAGTATGATCCCACATACTCCGAATGCAGTGGCAAGCAATATGTGAAACGGACGTGGTATCGGAAATTTGTAGGAGTTGTTCTGTGTAATTCATTGAGATATAAGATATACCTCAGTGATGACCTAAGAGGTATGTATTTGGATCATTTTACACTGCTGTGATTTGATATGAGAATGATTACTTAACTAAGGGCTGGCAATACTGCCATGCACGAGCATATTGAATCTAGGCTGTGTGTGAACTATCTTGCTTCGTTCCCGTGTATATTTTTGTCTGCTGTGTCAATTTGTTTTGCATATAAAAGGTTTGTATTTAACTGTTAAGTATTGATTGAAATGTGTATCATATTTGCAGTGGTTAATTCCAGTGTGTGCTCAGGCACTTTTTATTTTAGTATACTGCCATGCACAAACATATTGAATCCAGGCCCAAGAACTGGTGAATTGGCTTTATTCCACCTCTTCGTAGCATCATATCAGCTGCATATTTGGGTAGCGTTCTTATTGTTCCAGTGTTGCAGTGCTTCTGTGCTACAGTACTAAAGGATTCTGGAAGTCCAGTTGTACAATGAATTCCATGGGAAACTAGCACAGGGGCAATTCATCATGTGTGAAGGGTGGAAACTTCAGTAAAAACAAAGGTGTATGTCCCCCTTTTGGTCACCACCTGTATATGGAGGTATGTGTGTGTTGACTTGCAGGTGCTAAGCACTCACATACCCATACAGTTCTTTGAGAATGGAAGTGGAAGTGATGTATGTTACTTGGTGCTGTACTTCTAGTTACTAGAGAAAGTGGACTGAGGGCTCAGGGTCTCTGTGGTAGGTAAAGACCAATGATGATGCTTTACCAAGTGGGGTCTATTTGTTTATTAGTGTGGGATGGGCTGACCTCTCTGTATGTATGTACACATGTACATATTCATAGTCTGTGATACCTATGGCTGAAGTTCAGGGGCTTGAGGTATTAACCAGATGGATAGTACTTTATTGTGACTTTTGTGCCCCATCAGATTTAGTGGTCTCCCAAAGCTGTTGCCTACCATAGAGCCTCAATGATAATTCTTAAAGCATATTCCACTGTTCTCCTCAATTCCCACTGTTCCCAGTGTAGGCTGTACTGCTTCATATGGCAAGTTGGGGTTCATATGATGGAGTAGTCTGTCACACAAAAAAATTCTTATGTTTTGAAAGTCAGCATGTCAGGAACAGCATCTACTTTTCTGTTTGAAGGGAATTTTCATTATATGAGCTGCACCTGCAGTATAATATGATACAAATGGAACACAGGTTTACTACCTTGATGACAATGAGGCCATTGTGACTTTGAGTCTCTCTACACAAGACATCTTACATGGGTACGCCCAAGTGTAGGAGACGCAGTGTTAGCCAGGAAGCGTAGTTTAAAAAGAGCCAGTGGAGATCGCTCCTCAGAGGGTTTGTTAATTTCATCGCCTCCCCCAAGGCTTTGTTAGTTTCACATCTCCTCCTCTTTGTAGGCCCTGAGTAATTGTACCATCTATATAACAGTTGAAGTTATTAAAAGAGAAGTACATTAATGTGGTTGAAAAATATGTAGGCTTACATTTCCTGGAGGCCTGCTCCCAACTTGGCAATTTAGTATTATTAAGTGAAGTACTGCAGTAAAATAAACACATTTTTATACAGAAACATTTCACAATAAATGGAATCCCACCAGGGAACAATAGATAGGGTTCAGTTCAATTTTCTAAGGGGATGAGAAAGTGCTGCCCTATATAGCATTTGCACCAAATGCAATGGTCAGCTCTTTAACTCTGAAAGCAAAGGCTCTTAACAAGCAGCCAAAGAATAAGTGAGCTTAGAACAGACATTGAAGTCAAGTTTCGCAGCCAGTAGCAGACCTGCAAATCTGTTTTATTGCATACAAGAATGTTGGCAAAGCCCCATTGGTTTTTTAACTTTTCAAACTGTTCCAACAGATTCTTTTATCTTCTTTTTGAAATACGTATAAATAATAAATCTCACTTCAGAGATCTCTACCCATCATTTTGAGATTAATCTTCTGTCTGAGCCTCTAGTTGCCCTTCATTAGGGAGAAATCTCTATGTTATGATTGGCTGTTGAGAGAAACTAATTATAGTTTATAGTGTCTTACATTCTCAAGTGCAGATGAGGATGCATCCAAGTTTGTATAGGGCTTTTTAATGCATTTCTAAATGTTAACAGAGCTAAGCTGCGTCTTACGTAAAAACCTACTGCTGCTAACCTCAGTAGGATGTTTTTACTTGGTGCTTTTGGGGATATTCAGAGTTAGGTAAAACAAGGCCACAAGAATTCATTGCCCCAGTCCAGAGGCTTTGAAGAGAGGATCTTCTGTAGCAGGTATATGTTTGGTAATGCCAGTTCCGATCACACGTTGAAGGGTGACGAGGAAGGATGTGCACAAACCTGTCCTATTCTCAAACAGATAACAGGCACTATCCACTTTTGTAATGGTTTGTGTAGTGCAGGCTCACACACACAGAGATTTTCATAAAAAACACATTTTTGCAAGCATGAGAAACTTCATCCAGTGTAAGTTATTATGAGTAGAAGCTTCTTTCTGCACATTCAACAAATGCAGTTATTGCACTGGAGCAGTTGTAAGTTGTACTTACCCATATTATTTTTCAGATACGTTTTACAGCATTGGGGATAGCTGGGGAAGAGGTGAAGACCATTGCCAGTTTGTGGATTCACACTTGGATGGAAGAACGGGGCCACAGTCATATGTAGAAGCTCTGCCTACTATTCAAGGTAAAAGAGAAAGTGAAATGAAGTATATTTAGTGCTGGAGAGGTGCATTACACATCTTTCAGGCTGAGCAGCTTGCCCTATTGTTCTCAAGCAAAACTGTAGTCAAAGAACACACCGTGCCATTCATTAAGTTAGTTCAGTGCTGTAAACTTGACTCAACGTCATGGGACAATACAGTGCTTTGCTATCTAAACAAGGGTGCTTAATCCAGCTGTGCACAGAGAGCCCAAAGAAGCAGAAATATGAAACACAAGAAAAGTATGGAATTGGCAGTGTTCACCATTTCAGAGAGTGTACCACATATGTGAAAAAGAATGCTGACAGTCTGCTAATGCTTTCAGCAGTCAAAATTCTCTCTACAGACAGGGGAAGAGCTATCATTTTTTTCCAGTTTTAACCTATACCAATTGATTTCTTATCCTAATTTTACCGTCAAGTATAGAAGTTTCACCATCCTTCTTGTTGGTCTGCTGCTTGACTCAGCCAGTCAACTTGCCTCATATAAGTATTTGTTGCCAGTTTGGTGTAGTGGTTAAGAGCGCAGGACTCTAATCTGGAGAGCCAGGTTTGATTCCCCACTCCTTCACTTGAAGCCAGCTGAGTGACCTTGGGCTAGTCACAGCTCTCTCAGAGCTCTCTCAACCCCATCCACCTCACAGGGTGTTTTGTTGTGGGGATAATAGTAACATACTTTGTAAACCGCTCTGAGTGGGCATTAAGTTGTCCTGAAGGGCGGTATATAAATCGAATGTTGTTGTTGTTGTTATTGTTATTTGTTGCAAGGAAATCACATTTTCTGAGCTGTCAAATCATGTCTTTTTGTCACTTTTCCTAACTAGTCTCATAGAAAGTTATGTGGAATGTGGCTGAGCTGGAATCCTGGGCACTGAATGCTACTGTCATGCCATCAGTGATGGCAAGCAATACAGTTGCTTCAATGCCTGTGCTTGTTTTTGAATTTTGTAAAATTTTTGAAGTAAGAAAAACCCACCTTTTGGCCCCAGTAACATCTGTCCCTCCACTATGCTGCTGTAGCATTCAGCTGCCACTAATCTTAGGGGGAGGGGAATGAAAAGTAACCATCTTACCCACTTCCACTCACTCCGCCCTTCCATTTCATGAACTTCACTAAAACTGATGAAGGGATAGCTGTGTGAGTGCGTGGGGGAGAATGGTTTGCTTTGAATCAGTGATGAACCCATAAAACAAAGTGAAAGATTTCAGACTGGAAGAGTTGGTTTTCATCAATTTTCTTGTGTTCTGAGCCAGACCTTAGAAGGGAATAGAGATGGCAGATCACTAAAGTATTAGTGCCAAGATTTGTATATGGTTGGCAGTAGTGTCCTCTTGGATTTTTCCTAGCAATATATCCTTACTTTCTGTAGTACAGTGTTTTAATTCCTGCCACACCACTGAAAGAGCCAGGTGAAGTCTAAAATATGCTCTTGTTACTAACTGGCGTAACTGCAAGAATGGGAGAGTTGGATTGGGCTGGCAATTGTGTGTACAATGGTAACATCAAGGTGTACCACTGATTGGACAAGGGCTGTCTGGACAGCAGAGTAATAGTAGGATGAGAGTAGGGGAATGTGATTTGGTATAGTGGTTTGGTGTAGTGGTTAAGAGCGCAGGACTCTAATCTGGAGAACTGGGTTTGATTCTCACTCCTTCACTTGAAGCCAGCTGGGTGACCTTGGGGCAGTCAAAGCTTTTAGGAGCTCTCTCAGCCCCACCCACCTCACAGGGTGATTATTGTTGTGGTGATGATAATGGCATACTTTGTAAATTGCTCTGAGTGGGCATTAAGTTATCCTGAAGGGTGGTATATAAATCTAATGTTGTTGTTATTGTTAATATACCAAATATATACCTGTTGAAAGGTAAGTAAGTGGAAAAGATAGCAAGACAATACGACTAAGGGTGAGATGAGCTATGAAGAAGAAAATGGAGGGTAAATAAGAGCAGAGTGCTCAAGAGAGGAATTACTAAGAAAGTAATTCAGGCAGACTTCCCAAGAAAGAGATCTCCTTTTCCTGGACCTCTGTCTCTCCAGGTACAGGAATTACATTAAAGGCACTTCTTCAAACATTGGCATAGAAGGGGCCAGTTAGTGTGCTGTGTGCAATTGTATGATGACATGACCCAGTAAGGCAGGATATGACATTTCAGATGATGACCAGTACATCTAGACTTTGTTCCTCCTCATATATCTTTATCTCTTCTGTCATAAGAAGATAGTTCTTTTGCTGCTACTACTGTCTTGACATTTTGACTCTTCTGCAGGTTATTATCGGCAGTATCGACAAGAACCTGTATTATTTGGTCGCATTGGATATATGACACCTTATTACTATGTGGGCTGGTATGAGTGTGGCGTACCCATTCCAGGGAAATGGTAACTGTGCTACAGATTTCCTGTGGTTCTTAAGCAAAGTACACCAAGCTGTGCCTTTTGAAAGACTTGAAGGACTCTGAGCAGCTGATTTGGAAGAAGATGGGGGGAAGCATGGAAAGAAGGAAATAAACAGCAACCTAATAGACACTCATGAAACTCAATACAATACTGTATTAGGCTTTTGTCAACCTAAGACTATGGTGTTGCTTGATTACTCTGCTTCAGAGCACAAAATTGATTTAAATATGGTGTCTTGTCTTCCTTCTCTTTGCCTTTAAAAGGCATGGAGACATGGCTGCAACGGGTGCTACATGGTGCTCAGTGAACCTAATGTATTTGGCTAGCCATGGAAAATTGGAATTGTGTTATATCTCACAAGGAATGACTTAAGCATGATGTGCTTGCATTATGGAATGCTAACCACTTTCCACTTCTACTAATGGAATTCTCTGTTGCCTTACATGGGGCAGAGTCTTATGCTTGAGAATATTGTTGTTCAGTCATGATGTGTTACTAAATATCCATGAATGAAAACCAGTCAGTGTCACTCAAGACTTTTCTTGTGGGTTTGCACATTGTAGGCCAAAACACCAGGTCACTATGTAAATTCAACTTTAAAAAAAATACAGTACTGTATGCTTGCAGAAGTATTTTTTAGGAACTGAGGTTTTCTTGTTGATTTAGGAAAATATGTTTATGGGATGATGATTTATGTAAAAGGTGCTATTGATTAACGTCTTTTAAATTTTTATTCTGTGAAAAATATAATATGCACAATACAGTAACCATGTCAAGAACCATGCTTCTCTTCTTATGAGTATTGCTGAGTTTTAATGATGCGGATATTTGTATAAAGTAGAAAAATTCTTCATAAGGCTTCTTAACAAGTGATGTTTCAAGATAGTTGAATTATTTGCTTCATATATTAACATGATTCAGAGCCCCAATCAAAGTGTCACTTCAGCAACATAACAATGTATAAATTAAATTCATATTTAATACTCTTTAATAAAGTTCACCAACCACTGAAACTGCAATATAGTGAGAATGACGCTCACTGATATTAATTGTGCACTTACTTGGGTGTAGCTCACATTGAACTCAGCAAGATTTGCAAACAGACCTCGGTGAGATTTGCAACAGATCTGGCTGCATATTTGTTTAAATCTGAGGCTTGGTCATAACTGGGTTGAAGATCTAAGATCTTAGTCCTTCTGGTCTTTTCCCTTTGTGTCTTGGCCTAAACAAACAACAAAGTGGTATGAATTTTTTCTGTGATCCCATGGGATCTTCAGACTTATTTTTCTTGAATAGTAAGTCTTATGCCACGCAGTGAATTACTTTTGTAGCAGAAAGGAGCTTTATGACATACAGGTTGGATGTCCAAATTTCAATATATGCTGAGCCAGTGTAAACTACTTGCATGAACTTAAGTAGCTCTTTAAGTGAAGGAGATTATTAAAGATCAGTCTAGTTAAGCCTGAGGAGACAAGGTAGGGTATAAATATTTTAAATATTTTAGATAGATACATGCCATTGAATCCTGAAGCAACTGGGTAGAGTATATTTAGGTCTTTTTGTATTAATATTACACATGCAAAAATGGCATGAAAAATGGTTTCTTATTTCAACCAAAAATGTAAACCAAATGCCAGAGTAGCTCTGCCCATGCCAAAAGTAGCATGTGAGAAGCTGCTTCTGAGTCAATAGCTCCCTAGCTCTTCTGGGGTCACAGGTGAGAGACCAGTGGCCTCTATGGCATAGAGACCTCCATGTAGTATCAGGAAGATTGAGGTGCTGCTTCCACCTGTCTAGCTCATACACTATGCACAAAAAAGCTCCAACACCCATTTCAGAGCCAGTTAAACACTTTCTCAGCTCTTAGCAGGGTGATAAGAGTTTTTTTAATTAAACCCGCCACTTTTCCGATCTTATCTGTCTTTGCTCAGGATTACTTTCAGTTCTTTTCTTCTGGCCTATTACTAGTATCAGAGCTAGGCTGGAAGACAAATGCCAAGAGCCATGGAGACCAGTGACATAATGCTAAGAGACTGCAGGGTTTAGTTCTCTTTTAAACATGCCATACCCCTGCTTTAGACTGCACACATGTACAGTTATATCTAATTGACTTGTCACATCTAGTTTAGCTCTAAGTAATCTTGACACTGAATACTAAAATTGTTTTCAAATATTTTTCAGTGTAGTTCTAAATAATGCATGATGTATAAATATTATTTGTCCTCTAAAACATAAAACAGATTGTTCCATTTCAGTTTCTGGTTATGCCTGATTACTCACCATGGAGCAACAAGTCTTGCAAGCATCATAAAGCCAAACTGCTTGGAAGGAAAGTTAATAATTCAAAATTGTATTTGATATAGGAAAGCTGAGAACTCAGAATTTTATTTCATAAAAGAAAGCTAATAATTGTAGATGTTATGTTTAATGGGAAAGTTCAAGAAAAACACTGCAATAAGAATATTCCTTAAGGAAATTTATAATATGTCTATGGTTTTGATATAGTGTAAGTAGCACTACTACCCCATTTTCTCCTACCTTTGAAATGAGACATCTAACCACAAATGTACAGAGTTTGCTTCACCTTGTAATGAGAAATGCAGTTTTCTCTTCCAACTTTATTTCCTTTAAATGTTCAAAACGAACAAAAGAGAGGAAGTTGTTATTTCTTTAATCTATTTAACACTATAAACAAATCACTCCCTCAAATAAATAGGTTTAATAATTCTTTTAGAATCATCTGACTTAGTAGTTTCTGAATATTATGCATTTTCATTTTTCTGTAAGACACAGGAGTGTGTTTTTATGTGTGCACACATGCACTTGTTAATCTATATATATAAAGACAAGTGTCCTGACTGACTCATCAACGCCCAGCCCAAACCCCTGGACCTAGAAAAATGAAATTTGGGGAGAACATTCCTCTCATGATGTAAACACCCACTAAGAAGGGATTTTAAGAAATTTGCCCCTGAAGGGGGTAAAAAAGGGTAAAATG
Organism: Eublepharis macularius; assembly: GCF_028583425.1. Classification (NCBI taxonomy): domain Eukaryota; kingdom Metazoa; phylum Chordata; class Lepidosauria; order Squamata; family Eublepharidae; genus Eublepharis; species Eublepharis macularius. The sequence continues at coordinate 135,325,332 of NC_072790.1, forward strand.
TGTTTTCCCAAAGGGATACAGCTTCTCTGTGTAGCAGGCAGGCTGTTGCCTGCTTGCCCCCCCCCCCCCGCCCACTGCCAGCTTGGCCACTCTTCCCTGATTGAGCCAGCCTTTCAAGGTCATTTGCATATGTGGGCTGATTGGTCCTCACTCCCCACATTCTAAACAGTATGCAGTTGCTACTGCTACTGGGAGTCACTGAATGTGTCCTGAGGTAAAATGCACTTCCCCTCAAACTACCCTAGGGCTGCCAATCTCCCTGTGGGGCCTGGCTTTCCTGTGTGGCTGGCAGGTTCCTGCCAGCTTGCACCCCCTCTCTCTAATTGGTCAGCTGTGGAACTCTGTGTTCTGAGGTAAAAATCAATTAAACGAAACTGCAGACTAGAGATGGGCACGAACCGGATAAAATGAACTGTGCAGTTCGTAGTTCATCGCATTTCACAAACCATGAACTTTCACAAACCTGCCCCAGTTTGCGAACCGGTTCGTTTGGTTCATGAAAACATCACATCCAGGTCAGCAAATCATCACTTCTGGGTCAGCAGAAGGTCACTTCCGGGCCAGTAGAAGGCCACTTACAGGTCAGCAGAAGGTCTGCAGGAAGTCCATCCCCTGTTGCCTAGGAAACTGATTGATTGGCGCCAGGCTGTCTGCAATGATGAATCAAACAAACCAGCCTAAAGTTTGTGGCGGTTCGTCAGAAATAGGCTCTGACAAACCACTGGTTCACAAACCATGAACTGGCTTGGTTCATCATGAACTTTGATTCGTATTTTGGTTCATGCACATCTCTACTGCAGACAGTTGAAGCAAACCAAAAGTGTTACATACCTGTAAGTATTATGACTGGATTTAAAGTAGTTAAATACTGTAGCGAAGCACAGGTATCAAGCTAGTCTATATATATAAAGACAAGTGTCCCGACTGATTCATCAATGCCTAGCTCAAACCACTGGACCTAGAAACATGAAATTTGGGGAGAACATTCCTTTCATGATGTTAAACACCCACTAAGAAGGGATTTTAAGAAATTTATCCCCTAAGGGGTAAAATGTGTTTTCTCATAGGATACAGCTTCTCTGTGTGGCTGGCAGGCTGCTGCCTGCTTCCCCCCCCCCCCCCCACTACCAGCTCGACCACTCTTCCCTGATCGGGCTAGCTTTTCAAGGTCATTTGCATATGTGGCCTGATTGGTCCTCACCCCAAGCATTCTAAACAGTATGCAGTTGCTACTGGGAGTAATTGAATGTGTCCTGAGGTAAAATGCACCTCCCAGTCTTCCCTTCAAAGCTCTCCAGGGTTGCCAATCTCCCTGTGGGGCCTGGCTTTCCTGTGTGGCTGGAAGGTTCCTGCCTGCTCACATCCCCCTTTCTCTGATTGCTCAGCAGTGGAACTCTCTATTCTGAGGTAAAAAGCAGGTCAAAGAAACTACAGACTGTTGAAGAAAGATGGTACAAGACTCCTGAATAGGGATTTTATATAAAAGTCCGTACGGCAACTGAGCTTTAAAATGTTCATGGGGAGATAGTGCACAAACTTTTTAGGGGCCATTTCGATGCAAACCTCTCACATGAACCTGTCGAAGTGCCCACCACACCACCCTCAGTCTAACTCCACCTCACACCTCACAGCCATCACCTCTTACTGCCACCAAGAAGCCACCTGGCAGATGTTGTGTAAGATAAACTGATGCTAAAAGGAAGAAGCAACTTAGAGAGGCGGCAAAGAAATATGCACATCATACTCCTGCGGTGCACCAAGCAGCAGTGGCCAAGTACCAACAAAATCACCCTGAGGTGTACAGAGCAGCAGAGTCTCTCTATGAGCAAACCAATCCTGGAAGACAAGTAGAGAGGCACTCACTTCCATGGAAGGTCAAGGCTCGCTCTGGCATGGCAGATGATCCTTCACTACCTTCAAGCTGCCTCTCAACCTCATCCATGCAGAAACACCCCTGTTCAGCATCTCAAAACAAAGCAACATGGCCCAAGTGCTGCGGAACTGTAAGCTCATTGTTTGGGATGAGAGCACCATGGCACACAAGGGGTGTTTTGAGGCACTGAACATAACCCTCAAAGACATCAGGGGCAACAAGAGAGTGATGGAGGGAGTCACCGTGCTGCTGGCTGGAGACTTCTGGCAGACTCTGCCAGTAGTTCCAAGGGGAGCTCGAGCTGATGAGGTTACCATGTACGTCAAGACGTATCTCTCACTAAGAAAAAACATGAGAGTTCACTTGAGAGGTGATGTGTCTTCTGGGGAATTCTCGGAACTCCTACTAAAAATAGGGGACAGAGAGTATCCCGAGTCCAAGGGAAAGGTGACCATCCCTGCAGGCCTGGGCACAGTAATGATGACCCTAGCAGATCTAACAACCATGATATACCCTGATATCATCACTATCATGGAGAAGTCCATGGACTGGCTGTGCGAGCATGCCATTCTGACCCCCAAGAACGACAAGGCTGTCATCATTAATGAAACACTATTTAACTCCCTCAAGGGGGCAGAAATGGAGTACAGATCTGTGGACTCGGTGGTGCAAATGGATGGTGTGGTCCACTACCCCATGGAGTTCCTCAACATGCTCAATCCTCCTGGCTTCCCAGCCCACAAGCTTCTCCTCAAAGTGGGGGCTCCAGTGATGCTGTTCCGGAACCTCAACCCACCCAAACTCTGCAATGGCACAAGACTGCAAGTGAAAGCCCTCCACAGGACATCATCGAGGCCACATTGTTCACTGGCAGTGCTCAGGGAGAGTCAGTGTTCATCACTCATACCATCACTAACACCTTTGAGTTCAAGAGACTGCAGTTCCCCCTCAAGGTCTGTTTTGCTATGACGATGACCAAGTCCCAGGGGCAGACAATGAAGGTGGCAGGAATTGACCTGAGGGAGGATTGCTTCCTACATAGGCAGTTCTACATGGACTGCTCCAGAGTGAGCTCACCCAGCAGCCTGGTGATCCTGAGGGGAAAATCACCAATGAGGTCTACAAAGAGGTCCTTCAGTAGAAAAAAAAAAGGTTGTATTTTTCACTTTATTCATTGCACTACAATCTTTTCTTTTTAAAAATCGCTTCAATAAATGTTACATTTCGAAATTCACTTCATCAGTTTTAGGCATCAACATGCTTCGCTTTATTCAAACACTTTTGTGAAGCTCGGGTACTATGCTATTATACTACAAAACCAACTCAACCTGCCCCCACCCCCACCAAAAATGTTACATGCCAATAAGTATTATAGCTGGATTTAAAGTAGTTAAATACTGGGATATCAAACTAGTGTATACATAATACAACAAGCAACTTTTTCTTTTAGGCAAAATGGCTCCCTATGTCTCTAGGCATTTGTATGACATGCAATGTATGTTTTTTTTAAAAAATACTAATAATTAAAATGGAAGTGTGTGCTGACCTCCAGGTTAGGGTTGCAAGTTCTGGGTTGGAAAATACCCAGAGATTTTGGAAGTAGAGCCTGGGGAGGGCAGGGTATGGGAAAGGGCTGGAGCTCAGCAGGTTAAATGCCATACAGTCAATCTGCCAATTTCCTCTAGGTGAACTGATCTCTATTCTGGGAGATCTCCAGGCCCCACCTACAGGTTAGCAACTCTACTCCAGGTGGGCCTGAAGATCTCCTGGAATTACAATTGATCTCCAGACAACAGAGATCAGTTATACTGGAGAAAATGGCTTCTTTGGAGGGTGGATTCTAGGGTACTATATCCAACTAAGGCCCTTCTCTTTTCCAAACTCTGCCTTTTCTAGGATCCAACCCCAAATCTCCCAGGAATTTGGTACCCTATATAGTGCCTATTCCCCTAATCCTTACACTATCCTTGTGAACTATATCTTATTTTAAACAATAGCACAAATTATTATTATTCCCATCTTATGGCAGAATGACTAAGGCTGAGAGAGTGGTTTATCTTAAGCCATCTAGTGAGTTCATGGCTGAATTCCAGTGCTATTAACCACAACAGTACATTAGCTTTTACATAATAGTTTCCATTCTTTTCTCTGTTAGAAGAACAGCTGCCTACTTCTCAACTCTGGGAGAAAGGGGGCACGCAAAACAGTGCCCAGATTCAGATGTACTTAGTGCATTCAGTTATACCTCAGCATAAGTGTAACATCCTTTCAGTTTTCTTCAACCTTCAGGCTATTGTGTATAACTTATTTGTGCCCTGTAAGCTGAGGAGGCCCCCACATAGAGGCTGCCTGAATGTACTCCATGTGGCACATTTCCTGTATACTGTCCCATATGCTTGAAGCATTTGCAAGCTAGTCTTGTAGAAGGCGTGTGTGTTGGTGTGCAGATATTGCCTCATGGCTTAAGAGGCCTTTATTTTTAAAACTGATATCTCACAAATGCTCAGCCTCTTAAGGTTTCCATGGCTGCTGGCAGCATTAAAAAATCAACAGAAATGCATACTCCCCCCCCCCCCACACAAAACTAGAATATGATACTAGAGCAACAAGCAGTACATTCTCTTAAAGGGGAAGGTCTTATTTGATTTCCAAAAATTTACAAGAGTTATGTCCCGCCCCCCATGGCAAGCCAACATGGCTAAGTGCTTTTTGACAGGTTCTATCTGAGACTGTATTGCTAAAGTAATTCCATAATCTCTTAAGACCATTCACTGATTTTGTCTTGCTGACAGACAGCAGCTCTTTCAAGATACAATTAGCTGACTCCAGGGGACCATCCTAGTTCAGAAACAATGCAAACTCTTTCCATTGAATAATATTTTCCTATCATACATAGCACATGATTCACAACATCTCTACTACTCTCCAAGTGTGACAAATAGAACAGTAGGACTCCTGGAGAACAATGTATTCGTGATGGAATATCGTTCAGCTATAACAAAAGCAACAATAAGCAAGCTACCTCCACTAATTCCTCCTAATTTTTATCTCTTTCTTTTTTTAGAGGTGCCCTGACTTTAAGTGTTCACGTATTTTCTAGCAAGGAAACAAACTATTCCCTTTATCCCTTCTTCCATTGTCAGCTTTGTGCTGTAAATTATGAATGACTAAATATATTCTAGGACAGGCCATCCACCTCTGACTGCATTTAGGAGACCTTTGCATGACTTTTCATCATCATCCCAATATTTTCCACAAGTAACTTGCTGATTTTCAACATGACCTTAAATACCAGGGTGGCTGAGGAGGGTTATGGCCATCATGTTTGTGGCTAATGCCAACTGTTGTTTTTCTCTCAGTTCAGCTCTCCTTTTGATCCTGTTCTCAAGACTCCCTGGGATTTCGGTGAACTGTGCCTCGCCCTTCCCTTCCCAAGGCAAACATGTCACTTGACTACAAATTGCTGCAGTCTTTGACAACAGAGATGCCATTTGGACTGATCAGCTGGTTTTCATTGTTGAAAATGTTTCTGTGAAAGGTTCCTGGTATCAGATGGCTGTGAATTATAGTACGGCTTGGCTTGTGTGTGAGATGATCTGGCGCTACACTTGATGTGGCTTGAGTCAAAATAATTCCTAATTAGGCACTGGGTAATAAGACCCTGGAAAACAGTCAGCATACAATTAATATTTCTTACTCCCACATTTAAGAACGCCTTCCAGTTTTCATTCAGAAATTCAATACATTCCACTTATCTGGAACAACAGGCCATATAGTCACTGTCACAGAACTTCAACTTTTCAGTATAGAAAACCATGACATGTTTTTTTTATCACCTTGTTCATATACACTTATGCTTTCATTTTTTAAAATTTACTGACTAGTTGATCTTCAAAAAAGGTTCTCATTTTGTTAAACAATATTATTGGATGAACAACAATTCAATAAATAAAATTATCTCCCTGTACCCTTGTGGATGTGCCATAAAGAAGGGTGTTTTCTGTATGGCATTATTGTATCAGTTCAGGTCCTTTACTGCTTTGATTTATTCCCTGATTTCTACACATTCACTTGAGCCTTTAGTTATCACCTCACATTTTCCTAGCTTTATTCTGGTTCTTTTGGGACCACTTGTACCCCAGTCTTTTACTAGCATAGCATCATAGAGCTGGAATGTACTTCAAGAGTCACCTAGTCCAAAGCCCTGCACAATGCAGGAAATTCACAGTTACACCCCCCCTACACCCCCCCTACACACACACTCCAGGGACCCCTGCTCTATGCCCAGAGGAAGGCAAAAAAAACCCTCCAGGATCTCTGGCCAATTTGGCCTGAAGGAAAGTTCCTTCTTGACCCCAAAGTGGTGACTGGAATTACGCGGGGCATATAAGAAAAGGCCATGAGAGGCTAGCGCTGGCTCATTCTCTCCTGCCCTCCCTCTCACAATATATCTAAATTCATACTGAAACATAGAATCAGCATTGCTGACAGGTGGCCATTTAGTCTCTGCTTAAAAACCTCCAAAGCAGGAAAGCTCACCACCTCCTGAGGAAGCCTATTCCACTGAGAAACTGTTCTGTCAGGAAGTTCTTCCTAATGTTTGGCAAAAAAAACCCTTTTGGCTTCATTTTAATCCAGTAGTTCTGGTCCAACCGTTTGGAGCAACAAAAAACAATTCCACTCCATCCTCTATGTGACAGCCCTTCAGATATTTGAAGATGGCTGTCATATCCCTTTATCAAGGGAGGCTTCCTCCTGCTTTGGGGGGAGGAGGTAAACTGCTGAGCTAAGCTTGCAGGAGTAGGGAGGAGATTACCCTGAAGATCCTATGGAGGGAGGTGGAAGGCCAAGGTATGTTTTAAAGCAAGAAACAAATCTCATGGGATTTCACAGGATTAAAAAGTACTTAGATCATTTGGGCATATTTTTCTCCAGGAGAGGAAGAGAGAATCTATGCAGATCTTCTAGACCAGGGCTTTTATTCAGCTGGAACGTGGTGGAATGGAGTTTCGGCACCTCTTGAAAATGGTCACATGACCGGTGGCCCCGCCTCCTGATCTCCAGCCAGATGGGAGTTTAGATTGCCTTCCACGCCACGGTGCAGAGGACAATCTAAACTCCTCTCTGTCTGGAGATCAGGGGGTGGGGCCACCGGCCATGTGACCATTTTCGCCAAGGGTGATATAAACTTTAAAAAACTCTCCCCTTGTTCCAGCTGACCCAAAGTGACATCATTGTTTGGTCCTGGGAGTGTGTGTGCACTTTGCACATGCACATGTGGTACTAGGGGCACCACCTCTCGCCAGGAGTTGCCCCCTGTGCTGGCAACCCATTGAGTTCCACCACGTGTTCTCTCAGAAAAAAAGCCCTGTTCTAGACAGATTGTGGAAAGGCAGAAAGGTGTCTGGAGAAATACAAGGCATCTTGATAATGAAAGGCAATTAAATGGTGTAGTGGTTATTATGTCAGACTAGGATCTGAGAGACCCACACACTTGGGTCTCCACTTGAGAAAGAAGCAGGATATAAAAATAAATAAACAAAACATAGAAAGTAGGGATAACAAAACCATATGTCCAGAAGTACAGAATGAGCTTAAGTTATTTCCTGCTCCACTCCAAAGTGCATCATCTGTAGCCTTAGCTGTTCAGTTAGGAGCCAAAGGGTCCATATTTTTGCTGTAATTTGAGAGAGCCCTTCAAACTTTACATCAAAAGAAGCTGCCTCAAAAAGAACTGGCAATGCAGAACTTTGATGAAAACTCTCTACAGTATTGATGGATGGTGAAGAACAAGCTTCCTACCTGCCCTTAACCAGGGTTCTATAGGGCAACAATTAATTTCCTTGCAGGTCCCTTTTTCTTTAATACGAACAGTGACTCTTGTGCCTGCCTTAGTCAGCTTCATCAAGCCCCTGTACAAGTATTCTGTTCCATCCAGATGATGCTGTAGAGTATCAGTGAAACACTGTAATGCTCCAGAATGCCATACTCCTGAAATTCTCTAGTCCTCATTTTCCTTCTGTATGATGTTGGAGGATGCCCTTTCTTCACATTGAAGAAGTTCAGAAACCTTTGTCAGTGGTGCTGTGAGGCCCAGAATTTGGGGTAGGAGTCCCAGTCCAGTGAGGGAGTGGGAGTGGCAAATACATGCTGTAACAACTAGCACATGTTAGCAGCTTTTGCCTGCATTGTTTGCTTCATTGCATTCCCTTTGGCATTTCCATAACAGCTTCAGTGTTCAAATTGCTTCACACACAATATACAACTTCTCTTAACCACTAGATTATACAATGCCAGCTCCCATTATCTCTAAATCACTTGGATTTCTATTATTTTAAATAATTTCCTTGCTAAAGGATTAACAGTGTCGTCCTCCTTACATCCTTCAATTAATTTAGAAAGGTATAACTCTGCTTATGGTGGCACTGTAAGACATACAGCGTTTATGTCACTATCAGGCAATCTGTCATTTGTGAGAATTTCAGTTTCAAATTATAATTTTGCATGTGCTTTTGGGGAGTGTTTCTTCTCTATCAAATTCCTGTGTTTTCATCTTTTCCAGACTAATTTCTCTAAATATTTTTAACTGACTTTAAGGCAAATTAATTAGAACTCTCCTAGAGACATTTGCCTGAATGAGTTATGCTAATATGTAATTTGAGATACTTTTACAAGCTGATGAAGGAATGTTTTCTTAATATATGTTCTTATTTGTATCCACGAATCTTTCAAAGTATTCTAATGATTTATGTGCATGTATGTGGGAGATGTTCATTGCATTCATCCAGCTTGTTCAGGATCCGGTATGATCACCAGTGGCCAAGGTCAAGTATAACTAGTTAAAAAGATTGGCAGTAACTTTCGGGGCACCGAGGTCCTTCAACTTGCCAGAATCCCTCTGCAAAAACTAACTTTTGGTAACTTCACCATATGGAAAAAAATGGCAACATTCTGGGGATTTAGCTATTCAAAAAACGGCAGTGAACTTAAGCTTCTGTGATATGTATTCTTTGGCCAGGATGATGAGAAGAACCAGAATACTGGACTCCAGGAGTTTTCTGCAGCAACCAGTAAATCATTCATATCAACAAAGACAGAACTTCGAGTTACTTCTGAAGCAGTTATTCAGGAGGGTGTCTTAATTTAGTACAGCACACACTTAAGGAGTATATTTCCCATTTTTCTCTATACGAATTGTGTTAAGTGACAGATTAATTTCTCAGTTTAGTATTTAAAAAACCCAGACTGCTCTTTTTCCTACTAAGAAAATAGATTTTCTGTCTGTAATAGATTTAGAGCAGTCTTAAATGTAAATGTGGAAGAACCAGGGCTCATTTCGAGGGGGAACGTGCAGGAACGCAGTTCCAGCAGTTCCTCAAAGAGGTCACATGTCACGTGGCCCCACTAGGGTTGCCAGCCTCCAGGAAGTGGCTGGAGATCTCCCGGAATTACAACTAGTCTCCAGGCCACAAAGATCAGTTCACCTGGAGAAAATGGCTACTTTGGGGGGTGGACTCTATGGAATTATGCCATGCCAAGGTCCTTTCCCTCCCCAAACCACACTTTCTCCAGGTTTCACCCCCCAGATCTCCAGGAATTCCTCAACTTGGAGCTGGCAACCCTAGGCCCCACCCACCTGACTCTCAGCCATTTTGGGCCTGTTTCGTCCTGGATTGGGGCCAAAATGGCCTGGATCAGGCCTCTGATGGGTGGTGGATCACTCTCCTGTTCAGCAGCTGCCCAATCCTGACCATTTTGGGCCCCTTTTCGGCCATTTTCAGCCTCTTTTTTGCCATTTTGGGCCCAATTCGGCCTTGAATGGCCAGGATTGGGTCCAAAGCAGCCCGGATAGGTGATGTCAAGGGGGTGTGGCATATGCAAATCTGTTATGGTAATGATACATTTCCGGTGATGGCAAGGGGTGTGGCATATGCTAATGAGTTCCTGCAGCTCTTTTTCTACAAAATGACCCCTGGGAAGAACCACAACAATGTGTGTTAAACAGTACAGATATTATGCCAGGGCAGCTAATCTGGGCTGTTTCCACACTACTCACCTTCATTTGGAACGCTGTGGAACGTTGCAAAAAACCCACAGAAGATAATGTTTTCTTGCGCAAGTTTTGTGCGACATCGCACAAAACTCACGCAAGAAAACACTGTCTTCTGCATTTTTTTTACAACGTTCTGCGGCATTCCGAATGAAGGTGAGTAGTGTGGAAATGGCCCTGATGTGCAGGGACTTCTCAAAAGCATCTTGAACACAAGTATGTAACTTTAGAGTTGATATAATCAGAATGTTTTAACTGAGTATTAAATAATGGCCAGAGAAGCTATTCTGCTTCGGTAGTGGAAAAATCAAATGGAAAAACAATCACAAACACTAGAAGAATGACCCCACAGCCAAACAGCTGCTGGCAGTTAAGAAATTAATCTGGAAATCTTGGGAAAGTCAGATAACACTTGGGAATGCTTCCATTCATCCTCTGACTCAGAAGTATTGTGGGTGTGTTAATATTTGATTATTTTAAATACTTTAATTACAACACAAATCATCAAACTTGACAATATACATCATTTATACACACATTTCAATATGGGATATACAAGAAGACCAAATTTGTTCAATTTGTGTTAAATTTTTTCCTCTTTGCAAAAAAGTTAATCTAAGTTTCTTTAACTTTTCTCTTACATCTTCCAATACCTAGGAAAAACCATTCTAGCTATTGTAACTAAATGCAAAATGTCTGGAATTGTTTCTCCAAATCAGCAAGATCATTCAATAAAAAATATTTCAGGTAATAAAAGTATATTGATATTTTATCCTTTATTTATAACTTTAATTATTTCTGCCCAATAGCCTGCAAGGCAAGAACACGTTCACTATAAATGGAAGAAATCTGCCTTATAACATTTACAAGACCATCATTTATCAGAGCACAAATGATATATCTTAGCTAGGTTTGGGGTTTTAAATACCATTGATGAATCATTTTTAAAATGTTTTCATAAAATTGGAGACAAATTGAAAATGGTAAACAAGAGATAAGAATATATTTCCAACTTTTTTCAGATATCAGGTGTCCTAAGTTTTCTCCTATTTTTTTAAACTGTAACAATCATTATTGCTAAAGATTATTTTGTATAAACATGATAAATGCTTTTTAACTTGCACTAAAGCTTTTTCAAGCTCAGAAAGTTGTCTAAAGCCTCCTTAATACTGTAACATTTAAAAAACTTTTAACTTTAATGTACTCAGAGAAATTAATTAAACCTGCAATTTTAGAATTAATGTTTTTGAAAGTCACCATTTATTCTTTTCCATAAGAAAATTGTAAGTATCTAATCCAGCATTTTCCCACTTATCCCTTATAGCTGAAGTTAAGGGAGAAATATTAGGAGACAGTATCCCAACAATATAAAAGATTATTTATAGCAAAGTTATCAAATTTATATACTGTTTTCCTTTGTGCAAATGATGCTTCTATAGAATTAAAGAACAGCTTTGACTTGTACTGTTTCAGGCTATAAGATACTGGTAAAACAGAAGCATTGTTAATAAATAGGCCTAGATAAATCAAAGTTATTAGATAACTTTAAAGCAGTAATTAAAAATATTAATAATATGTTGAATTTATGGAGATCTTTTGATTTGCCTCTGTTTGGAAGAATTAACACAATGATTATGCCTAAACTAAGTTACTTGTTAGCTAATCTGGTTGAAATTTCAGCAGTAACATTAAGATGTAAATTGAATGGACTTCTTCCTTGCCAACTCTGAATGGAGAAAAAACAGCTTGTTCTTGAAAAAGTGCATCTGCCACAATTTGTAATAGCAGTTTGAGCATATATAATACCCTGGGCTTTAGCCAAAGTTTGGATGAAAAATATAATTATTTCAGCAGCATTTACTTCCATGTAATTATATAGGATTTAGGATATTAGACTATTCTATCCCTCTTTTATACAAAAATGATTTTATGCCGACAATAACTCTATAATAGAGGAAGAGATTGAATATGATGGTTGGTACATTTCACCCCATTGGCATTTTGTCAGGCAAACTCATTAAGGATTGGTCCAAAGTGGGTATAGACTTGCAAAAGGATATGATGGAGGAAGTTTCAAGTATGTGCACCCTTCCCCACTGCATATTTGTATCAGCCATCCTTATACTGAGAGATAAGATAGAATTTGAGTAAATGCTGTACCAGGATTTATCAACACTTTAATTCTCCCTTGAAAAAGAATCACATTACATGAATTGCATTAGGGATTTTATAGCTGTCATGTAAGCATAAGGACTTAGCTCCCCCAGATGGCGGAAGAATCTGCATAGAGTGCAACTCTTGCCATCCCTCTCCTGTGGAAACCTGAAACACCCCAAAACTGTAGAATAACTGCACTGAATAAATGGATATTGTTGTATAATCTTCATAATTATCACTAGCCAAAAATCTGACCCTGGGATCTCCTACTCTAAGATGTTCCCCATGTACATCAAATGCTACATTAGCAAGGCTGGGGGAGGGGGATACAGCAAACAAAGGAATAACGATCTGTGTAATCCTAAGAAGAGTTACCCCAGTCTAAGCCCATTGAAATCACCAAATGTGTGATAGGGCTTGATGTCAAAATCTAGAGATCTCTTAATTTAAAAACTCTAATAAAAATACAAAATCTGGTTTTTTTTTTAGGCACTATAGTGTCTTTGTAAGCAACTGTGCTTCTTTAAAAAAAATTGTTCTCAGTCAATCAGGATTTTTGTGTAGGGTTGCAAATTGGCTGTTCGGGGATTTTTGGTTTCACATTTTTTTTTAAAAAAAACCTGTAAATTGTCCTGAATCCATATCTATAAAACTGAGTGTTTATCAGTTTACTAGGGTTCTAAATGAATTTTTATGGATTTGCAATTATGTGAGCTCCAGTTCCTTTTTCAGAATACTGATAGGATAAGATCATTGGTAGTCTTAGAGGGGTGGATTATTTGGCAAAAACAGCCATTTGTCTAAGATATGTATATATGGGGGAAAGGGTGATATTGCCACAGTATATATGTTGAGCCTTCAATTTGTGGAGTTTGCTTTTCTGTCATGCTGCTTTGTAAGTCAATTTAACCACTTCCATATTTGTACAGATGATACTCTTAGAGCCAAAACACACGTTAAGAAATACCTAGGTTCAGCACGTGTTCTCTTACCTCAAGGTTTGCCGGGATCTGTAGTTTCAGGATGGCCCAGGGTTTGCATTCAGGCACCCAATGCATGTTTTACAGACCGGTGCCTCAGGTAGAAGGTTAAGGATGCATGTCCCTTCTAATGCAAATAGTCTGAAACCAAGTTCTGAATTCTGTCACTACTTGTTAAGAATGTCTCTTTTATTTTACTTTCTTAACAACATGATTCTTCCTTTGTCAAGCAGAAAAACAAATTGTCTATTCATCCATCAATCTGGCTATCCCACCAGCGCTTGCTCCCTTTCTCCCTGCTTGCCTCCCTCCCTCCCTTGCTCCCTCATGTACTGTAAAACTAATAAGTACTTGGCCAATTCTTTGTATATCCTTTAGACAAACCATGAAAGATGCTAAAATGTATTTTAACTGGGGTGGTGGTGGTTTAAAAAAAGTGGTATCAAATACATTGAATACAGTTGTCTCACTTGTCATAATTGAAAAAGCTCTGGAGCATGTGTGATTTCTTCACAGAATATCAATATTAGCATTCTATATTTATCTCATTTCTTTTCCTTTCGACATTATATTGCTCAGTACACAGTGGCAAAGCTTTGCTCTTAGTGGACAGCACCACTCAATGATCATCTCTGCAACTGCCCATTCAAAAGACGAGCAGAACTGAGAAGCACTACAATATGGCTGCAGTTTGACAAACGGCTTTTCTGCAGCCTCTGAGACAGAACAAGTGGCATGTAGAATGTGCTGCTGATTAAGTGAGGTGGTGAAGGTAGAATGCCAGCAGTATCCAGGGTTCTGGCCAGCCTTCCTCAGGACTGTCACATTTCCAGATGGGCTTCAAAGAAATAAATAGAAAAAACAATAATTTCCTTGTAAAATAAAGAAACTTCTATGAACTTATTGCTAAGTTCAAGTGGCACGATGTATTCCCTTGTCTACAAATTAGTAGTATCTGAATGAAATGTATGATTTGAATAAAACAGTTATTTTGAGATCAGAAAATACATACTTACGATGCAGGTCCAAAGTGCATACCTCTTGAAAGTGCATACGTTAGAAATTTAGTTGGGTCTTTAAAGTGCCAGATCTTTCTCTTCAATAGCAGACCAACAGGGCTGCCCACCTGGAACTATAGTTACTATGAATGCTTCTCTTAAGTAAATAACTTCCTTACTTTACCACTTAGTGCCTTTAAGTACCTTGTGTCACCTTTACTGTTTTACTAGGGAAAGAGAGATTTTTTTCCAGGGCCTCTTAAGCTTGGCAACTGTGATGATGAGCTTGACAAATCTATTCTGGCCAAGAGGGAATTCTGAGTGGGTAGAGCTGGACAGGTGGGAGTATTATCATTTTGGGGGTGGAACACCAGTCACCAGATCCTTTTAAAACCAGAAATGTTCCAATTCTAAATCTTTAAAGAGACGCTCTCATGCCACAAATGTAAAAACACTCTTTTCAAAAGAGAGAAAGAAATTAAGTGTTCCCCAGTCTATCCTGTGGGTGGGTGGGGTGGTGCATTCATTGATCCCATCCACGCTGGATATATATTCTGGAAATTGGTACAGAAATCTGTTAATATATTTGCAAGACTATTCTGCTCCAAATTTTTCCTGGAACATGGTCCTGATTCATGGCACAGGATGGTTTTAAGGCCATCCTTTTAAAAGTGTTGATGAATTAAAGGGGTACTATAAACTATGAATATAACAATATTTAAGAGAGTAGGGACATGGTGTAGTGTAGTGGTTAGAGTGTCAGACTAGGAACTGTGAGACCCAGGTTCAAACCCATGTTCTGCCATGGAAGCTTTCTGGGTGACTGGGCTAGACACACACTCCAACCTACCTCACAGCCACTTTGGGGGCCCACTGGAGGGAAAGATAGCATATAAATTAAATAAATACATACATAGGAATGTTTACATCCTGTGCAAAGACAAACATGCCCTCCTTCATCTTCTCCTATGAAGAGAGGCTGGCAAGAGAAACAGAGGGGCCTTCTTTGGGGATGTGATAGGCATAACTTCCCCCTTTTACATTTTTCCTGTGGGAAAGGAGGAAGAGGAGATGGAAGGAGGTTCCTAGCCAGAATAACCAGTTGTATATGCCTGACTGTCATCTCTCTTACCTGAACAAGGCCTATTAACAAAGACATTTGACACTATATGCAATTCTTAACAGAGGGCACCTCTTCACATACTACTATTCCCATAAGAGTCCTTTGCCTTCATGAATTACATTCTTAAATTAAAAAAAAACAGATAACATAAAAAAGACCAATGATGGAGGGGTATTCCACATGGTCAAATTCCATTGGTTCAGTTTTCAAATCACTTCCCTTACTCTTCCATGTTTTGCATGGTGAAAGGCTGTATCTGCTGCAGAATTGGTTTCCCACTGGGCAGGTGGTGTTTTTTTCCCCCTGTGAATATACGCCAATATTTTTTAAAGCAGAGTTAAGACACTTCTTTGACATGCAGATTTTTTTCTTTGGTGCAAACCCTGGTCCAGACTTTCCCCCTCCCCTTTATTTCTCTGCTCGCTGATTGGCTGAATGCCAATGTCCAACCATTCCTTCCTCCCCCCTTCTCCTCCCCATTCTTCCCTTCAGCTTCCCATATTGAAAAAAGTTAATACCATTATATGTTACATGTGCACACTAATCTCTGAAATATGAGATAATTCACCAGTCTGCTCATCATCAGCACAAGCTGTGGAAGACAACGTTTTGATCTCCATCTTTCCTGTTTTGTTATCCTTTTTTTGTAATGCATTTTTTATTTTATAACAGTAACATTATAATGTTAATTGCAAATAATTTCTTCTCATTTTTATGTCCATTTTCTTCCAAAAAATAATTATTCAAGTTAAAATGAACGTTAAAGTAGATCAGTGCTTTGTACTGTGCATGTGCTCTGTCTGTTCCTTAACTTTCATTTCTCATATGATTCTAAACATGGCATTTATGGGGCATGTGTGGTTCTCCTGTGTCGTGTCACTATTATTCCTGGTAGTTTCCATATGAACACGTGATTGGGATCGTCCAACAACAAAATGGAATCTCTGGGCAGTAAAAATGTGAAAAATCTCAACTAGAACAGCATAACTCCCTCAAACAGCCAAACATTATAACTCATGCCCCCCGCCCCCAAAGAAGCAAAAAGAAAGGAGATGCCGACACTGACAAAAACATTGGTATCGTCAACATCCCCTAGAAAGCCCAAATCAAGAATGGGGCATTTTTCTAAGTACGGGGGGGGGGGGGGCAGGCACAGTTCAACTCCCTCAAGAGTGGAATTACGGAAACCCAAACCAGATCCAGTCCTTGTGGACACAGAAAACCCACTGTGAGCATACAGAAAAGCCCAGAGATCCTTGTGCCTCATACAACTAGCAACCACTTGAATCTCCCCACAGAGAACAAATGTATATTTGAAGGACCCAGGCTTGGAAAATTTTGAGCATCGTGATTTTTCTTCAGAAGCTGTTGTCTTTTTTAAAAAAACTAGCAATAGTCTAAACAAATGAATTTATAAAATCATTCATAAAAATGCTTCCCGAGAATAGTATTTGAATTGTAGTAGCATCTCTCATAGCCAAGGTGCTCAACATTATTTTTATGCAGCATAGAGTTCCATGCTACCATAGTAATAAAGATGTTTTGGAAATGTTTGCATCTGATAGCTTTGAACCTTGAAGCACAGTCCTGGATATAACCTCTATTTATTTAATTTGCACTGGCTTGCTTTCTTAAAATCAAGCCAGAAATGATTTAGTACAGTGGGGAAAGGTCTACCAGTTCTTTTGGACAATCTGATTGGTTTACTAAATAGTCTAGAATGGTTGGTTTCAGATTTGCACTCCTGTTGTGAGCTATGTTTTGTTCAGTTGGAACATCCCAAATACCAGAAATCTTGGAAGGATCACATTTGCAGTGTTGAGTAAATTGGACTGATACTGAGCATGCCTGAAAGTGTCCCAATAAAAGACTTTGATTGCCATGGGTCTGAGCAAAGTTTCAGATTCTCGTCAGATCTTTGCCAACTCTGAAGCTCTCTTATTATTTATATATTCCATCCCACTTTGTTATATTTCTGTATTCTGCTTCAGTTACTAGGCTTTGCATTTATCTCCCTTACCATGTAAGTTAGCAAGATTGAGAAGCTAGTATAATGACTGGACAAGAATCTGGCACGTGGGTGGTGCCACGTCCAGTTCTTATCTGGCCTTCCTCTGGGCCACCCCTCATGTTGTGTGTAAAGTGTCAGCTCGGCACAGCTCCTCCTTCCCTCCAGCTGTGCATAAATTTCATCCCTTCCCCCACTTCAGTGAAGGAGGGAGTATCAGAGCAGCCTTTTCATTAAGTTTTTCATTTGTGATCTTACTAAGGGAGTATTTTAGCTCTGGAGGAAACAGTTGTTTCATTGCCACAGTAAAGAAAAATTTGGGTTTTTTTTCCTTTAGAGATGAATATTGTTACTTGTTCATGGTCATTGGATGATCAGTAGTTCAGAGAAAATGACTGTCCAGAAAGCAGGCATAACAGGATTCCAGAATGTATAGATTCTATGCAGACATTAGACACAATAAGGGCACCTTGTGGGCCATCTTGCCCAATTGTATAAAATGATGACTTTGACAATTGTTCTCTTCTAGTTCATTAGGATTTTAAATCTGATGGTGCTTTATAATGTGAAGATATTTACTCTGCACATGGGAATTTACAATCCAGCACCAGTCAGTCAAAGCTGGTTAATTTGGGATGAAGTATTTCCATGCTGCCATAAACATTTGTGATCCTTGTGGAAGATCCTATTTCAAAAGCTGAATACAAAACAGGGAAGGTTGGGAGGAGGGATGTGAGATCTGTCTCTGTGTAAGAAGAACTTGTGAATTATTTGGGCTGCTGAGAAACAAACAAACTGTGGTTTGGATCCTATAAACCATTAAATTGCTGCTTGGACTATATAGAAACTGTAAATTAGAGAATTACTTCAAACATCAGGTCAAAGTGATTCAAATGCCCTTACAGGCTGACTCTTGGCATTGCTCTATAGCTGATGCTATATCTTGAAGGAGTTTTGCAACGGTCATGATTGAAGCTATATCGGTGCTAATTCCCTGCCTCTGTGTTGTACATATAGGGGTGCAAAACAAAACAAACAAGCCAGAAATATACGTACAAATTGCTGTTTCATTTCTTCAAAGCAGCTTCCAGAATAGTGAATCAAATCAGGAAATTACATTGTAACAATATCTTCCCACCAAAAATCTGTGTGTTTCATTTCATTTTTTACCTTGCAGTAAGAGCCCCGTGGTGCAGAGTAGTAAGCTGTAGTACTGCTGCCCAAGCTCTGCTCACAACCTGAGTTTGATCCTGGCGGAAGCCAGGTTCAAATAGCTGAAAAGCAAACAGGCTCGATATCCAGTAATCGCCGTAAATCAACAGTGAGAAACCCACCCAGATATCTTCCAAAACTTATTCACTATTTGGATATTGTTCAAAGACAACATGCAGGTTTACCCAAATATAAAATATAATTATGCAAACCGTGGATTCCATAAATACAATCACTTTCTTATACATAACAGTTAACATGAACAATATAGACAACAAAATACCATAGTATATTACAGCACATCCAAGAATCCCCTTTGCCTGTACCTTCAAGGCAGAAAAATCACAAGGGGGGTGAAGAGCTAAACTGCAGTACAACCACGCAACACACCAAAAGAAAGCTCACCCCAGGCGGAAAATATTCAAGGCAATTTAACCACTTCCTGTAAGTTTAGTGTGTAATACAAAAATACAAGGAACATTAAATCCAGAAAACAGTAAATATACAATATTATTGCCAATAATAGCTATAGCTGATATAGTCCCCAGTTACATGAAAAAAGGGGGGCGGTGGCCCCAGCAGACGTGTGTAACTGCCGTGGTCCAACAAGTTGTCCCGATCCAAAGAGTGTAGAAGCCGCTGAAGGTAAGCCAATAAAAGCAACTTGAGGCAGAAAACAGCAAGACGTCCCGGTCTGACGCTTGAAAAAAAGCCGCTGTGAGATGAGCGGGAACGAATTAAACACTGAAGCCAAACACAACAAGCCGTCTCAATCCAACTCTTGTAAGAGCCGCTGTAAGGTAAGCGGGAACGGAGAGCCGAGACAAAAGCCGCTGTGACATGAGCGGGAGCAAATTAATTAAGCCCTGAGGCCAAACACAACAAGCCGTCTCAATCCAACGCTTGTAGGAGCCGCTGTAAGGTAAGCGGGAACGGAGAGCTGAGGCAACGAGCGTAAGCCGGCCAGATTGTTCTCTTTTTCTCGTTTCAGACCTAATAACGTCTTTCATCAGGCCATAATATCTAAGGAGTAACACAAAAGCAATAATATGCATCGCTATATGAGAAAAAAACTATAACAAGAAGACATTCAAGTAGTACTTACATCATAAATCACAGTTTTAAACTCCCAGGAATTTATCCAACATATGCGGAGTACAGGGGGTGGGGCAATACAAACGCTTAAATATATCAGGGTGGGACCATAATAACATACACGCATTCTTTTTAAAGACACAGCACAGCAAGTAAATTTACACAAGGTAAGTAACAGTTTTATATACAAGATATTATTCAGTAGTGTTGGTTACAGGCTGACTCTTGGCATTGCTCTATAGCTGATGCTATATCTTGAAGGAGTTTTGCAACGGTCATGATTGAAGCTATATCGGTGCTAATTCCCTGCCTCTGTGTTGTACATATAGGGGTGCAAAACAAAACAAACAAGCCAGAAATATACGTACAAATTGCTGTTTCATTTCTTCAAAGCAGCTTCCAGAATAGTGAATCAAATCAGGAAATTACATTGTAACAATATCTTCCCACCAAAAATCTGTGTGTTTCATTTCATTTTTTACCTTGCAGTAAGAGCCCCGTGGTGCAGAGTAGTAAGCTGTAGTACTGCTGCCCAAGCTCTGCTCACAACCTGAGTTTGATCCTGGCGGAAGCCAGGTTCAAATAGCTGAAAAGCAAACAGGCTCGATATCCAGTAATCGCCGTAAATCAACAGTGAGAAACCCACCCAGATATCTTCCAAAACTTATTCACTATTTGGATATTGTTCAAAGACAACATGCAGGTTTACCCAAATATAAAATATAATTATGCAAACCGTGGATTCCATAAATACAATCACTTTCTTATACATAACAGTTAACATGAACAATATAGACAACAAAATACCATAGTATATTACAGCACATCCAAGAATCCCCTTTGCCTGTACCTTCAAGGCAAACAAAAAGCTCTGCGGGGTATTTTGTGATGTCCTACGTCCAAGATTGATTTATGAGGCATCTGCCTTCAACACATAAATTGTCCCATAGCTGAAATGTCTCTCCCAATCTTCATGGACGTAGGTAACGATTATCCCCGACCATGTATCTTCTTCAAAATCTTTTATCCAAACAAGGTATGTACTCCATGGGCTAAGAGGGTGGTAAAGTTTCTCCATCAATAAATTTCTTTGTTTAGTTTCATTCCTTTCAATACAGGTGCCTCTAGGAATCTCATTGTCTCAGCTTGTCTTACATTTCCATCAAGAAAAATGCAAGATATGGTCCTCGTTCACTAGGGAAAATTTTTTGAATAACTTCTAGAACTAGTGAATGGAGGTCTATTTTCATCCTCCATTAGAGTCCACCTAGTAGTTATAGTCTGTAAAATGGAAATCAGTTTTTGCCCCAAGAGAATCCAAATTATTCTTGCAGAGTCTACTAAATCAGTTTCCCCCCATCCAGCCTCCAGTCTCACCGTGGAGCCTGTCCCTTGAGCTGACAAAACTGATAGGCAAGCTGTTTGCGCCAATGGCTACTTGCCTGTTCTGCCTTCTGACCATGAAAATGATTTTTCTGATTGCAATAATATCTGTCAGAAGGATCAGTGAACTTCCAGCTCTCAGGCACAACCATCTTTTCTTAAAAGATTTTTGACACCAAATTGGTTCTATGATCATCTCTTGAGTACCTTCTTGAAGGGTCTCCACATTCCACCTGAACCAAGACATCATCTTGCCATTTTCCCCCCAACAACCACAAGACGACAAAGAACACACTCTCCACACTCATGAATTGAGCAGAGCTTTTCTGTTTTACCTCAGCAGAATCAAACGCTTCAGAAAAGATGCAGAGCAGTTCGTTTCCTGTTCAGGGTCCAGATCATGTTGCAGACTTTCTGCTCAATCTATCTCTAGATGAACTATCTCCTATATTTATGAATACTAGAAAAAGAAATCAGCCCAAAGAGAGTCCAAATTATTCTCCTGGAGTCTATGCTAGAGTAGACTACCCTTTACAGCTCAATTCTCATTCCACTAGAGCACAATTTGCTTCTGCTGCAATGCACCATGGCCTCTTCATAGATGCAGGCTTCAATATGGTTTTCACAAAACATTACTCCATGGATGCTGACACCATGAAAGATGTGGAAGATAAAAGAGCAGTACTCCAGTCATTGTTCATCTAAGAGCTCACACACTCCTTCCAGGACTTGATAAATCAGCTCACTATTCTCCCATGTGGGTCTGTGCAGGTACCATGACAACAAGAACATGGTAACTGTTATTCATTGAGTGGTTGGCTGAGCTCCACAGCTGAGCTCCCCAGCAACCAGCTTCTTCCTCAGCTGCCTGGCTCTAGCTACTGACTCTGCCCTGCTGGAGTCAGGCTTACCTCACAGGGGTTACAATTGCACAGGTGTCCATTTGATGAACAACAGTTATGGTGAATGTTACTGTGTGTATTAATTATATGCTTGTTATTTGCTTATTTTCAATGGTAGAATAGTGTGCTTAAAAAATGGTTGGATTCGTAAATCTAACCAGTAATGTGTGCGGTGTGTGGTTTCACTTGGTCTCACTAGAATCCTCAAAAGTATATAAGTTACTGTGAACTATTCAGAGAAATGGCGCACAGGATAACAGCAAGCACCTAGGTTGAAACGTCTAAGACTGTGGGGTCAGCCCTACTAAAATGGAAGGCCCTTGGTTCCTTTCAGTGTTATGATTCAGTGTAAATGGGAAACTGGAAAGTAAATGTACTCAGTGATCAGGGAACCCTTGAACAAGTTCCTTTTTCAAAACAAACACATGGTATTCATAAAGCCCTACTTTAAAGATATCTTTGTTTAATTAGTGTTAATAGAAATCATAACTTGTTTTGGAAGGAAAAGAAGAAAACAGTGTGAAAAGGAATATTCAAGTGGGTAAAATAACTTAATTGGATAAGATAATTGATTTTCACATTATAATTTGTCATCTCTCTCTGTTTGACAAGCTGTTAGGGTTTCGCAGACAAACAAGTAGCTGTCTCAGCTTGTCTTACATTTCCATCAAAAAAAATGCAAGATATAGTCCTATTCAGCAGTGATTATTTGCTTGCTATTAAGTTCTATATCCTGAACTGAATGGTCCATGCTAGCCTCATCTTATCAGATCTTGGAAGCTAAGCAGGGTTGGCCCTGGTTATTTATTTATTTATTTATTTATTTATTTATTTATTTATTTATTTATTTATTTATTTATTTATTTATTTATTTATTTATTTATTGCCCACCTTTCTCACTGAGGCTCAAGGTGGATTACACAGTGTGAGTCAGTACAGTCAGTGAGTCAATTACAAAGACATTTCAATAAAACAGTGTAATAAGGTATATAAATGCAAATTTGCAAAGATTTAAAACCAGCAGAAATCCAATACAGAATTGAAGAAATGTTGAATCAGAGCATAAGCAATTTGAAGCGTGTCATATTAAACAACATAGAAACATGTTGTCATATTAAACAACATAGAAACAGTAGGATCATACTTATAGCAACAGACGGTACATAGTCTATAGTCCCTAATTTACTAATGCATCTCTTTGAGATCACTTCCTTTCAGTATAGCCTTTCTATCTGAGTAAAAATCCCTCTTGAATACTTCAGTTTTGCATGGTTTGAGGAAAGCCAGGAGAATGGGAGCTTTCCTGACTTTTTCAGGTCAGTGGTCCTATGCGCCATCATAGAGAATACACATGTATGGGCAGCTGTTGATTTTGCCCATGTGTCAGGTGGTACCTGCAGAAGACCCTGTTCAGATAAATGAAGCTGCTGTGTTGGAACATTGGGAGAGAGGTAGTCCCATAAATATAATGGTCCAACGCAGTGAAGAGCTTTGTACATGATAACCAATAACTTGAATTGATCCCTGTAACTGACAGGTAGCCAAGGGAATGACTGCGGAATGGGAGTGATATGCATGCTCTTCCTAGCTCTGGATAATAACTGAGTGGCAGTGTTCTGCACCAACTGAAGTCTCCAAGTTAACTTAGAGGGGAAACCTATGTTCAGTGCATGGCAGTATTCAAGTCTCAATGCTAACGTGGCCTGAATCCAGGGGACCAGATCAGCTATACTGAGGTAGGGGGCCATCTTCCAGATTATATTTGTGGAAAGCATTTTTTTCAACTGCCTTACTTTACTTCTCTAGCAGTAGCACTGGATAACCCCCTGACTCTTAACTGAGTCTGCAAGGGTCAGACTTACTCCATCAAAAGTGGGGAGTACAATGTCCTTCAAGATCTCTGCCTTCCCAACGAGCATCACTTCTGTGTTATCTGGGTTCAGTTTCAATTTGTTTGCTTACAGCCATTTGACCACAGCTGTTAGACAGCGGCCCAAGAGCTCTACTGCATCCTATGGTGATTTGGAGGGTGAACTATAGAGCTGGGTGTCAACTGAATATTGATGGTATCCAATTCCATAGCTATGAATAAGTTTTCCTAAAGGCTTTACATGTCCTGACCTGGATAGCCCAGGTGAACCTGATCTTATCAGATCTCAGAAGCTAAGCATGGTCAGCCCTTGGTTAGTAATTGGATGGGAGACCTCCAATGAAGACCACGTTTGCAGAAGCAGGCAATGACAAACCACCTCTGTTAGTATCTTGCCATGAAAACCCCACCAGGGATCACCATAAGTCAGCTATGACTTGATGGCACTCTCTGTCAAGGCTTTACATAGAGGTTAATAGCTTGAGGGATAAGACTATCCTGTGAAACCTAGCAAGATAATTCCCACTCTGGAGAAAGCTGGTCTCCAACAGCAACCCTTTGAGTCTGTTCCATGAGAAACTATTTCAACCAGTTCAAGGCACATCCTTTGATACCCACTTCTGCCTCCAAATGCCTCAACAAGATGGCATGGCCTACTGTATTGAAGGATGCAAATAAATCCAGGAGGAGCAATAAAGAAGTGTGGCCTTTGTCTACATTCAGGCTGAGATCATAGAGTTGCATGGGGCCTTACAGACCATCTGCCCAATGCTGGAACAGCCTAAAGCATCCCTGACAAGTATTTGTCCAGCCACTTCTTGAAGACTGCCAGTGAATCCACCACATCCCTAAGCAACCAATTCCAGGTCTGAATTACTCTTAATGTAAAGAAGGTTTTCCTAATGTTCACCTGGTACCTTCGAGTCCTGTCCTCTGTTGCCAACAGGAACAGCTCCTTTCCCTCCTCTAAGTGACAGCCTTTTAAATACTTAAAGTATTTCTTTAAATACTTAAAGAGAGCAATCATGTTTCCCCTCAACCTCCTCCTCTCCAAACTGAACATTCCCTAGTTCCACAGTCTTTCCTCGCAGGGCTTGGTCTCCAGGCCCCCTGATCATCCTGGTCGCTCTCCCCTGCATATGTTCCGATTTTTCCACATCCTTTTTGAAGAGAGGCTTCCAGAACTGCACACAGTACTCCAGGAGGAGTATATAGAGGTGGTATATAGAGGTGTAAGTGGTCATACTTGCCCTCACGATATTAAATCTTATGAATATGGCAATATCATAAGCCCCTCTGCTCATGTGTTTAAAACACAGACAAGCTGCCTGGCTATGCAGGAGATGGAAAAGTACTGGAATGTAAGAAGAGAAGTAAGACTAACTTAGACCCACACCCCGGAGTTTGTGCATAACCATAGAACAATGGAGGTCTCCAGAAGTACTTGAATGAATCCATTCATACAACCTGCCAATTCTACCCTTTACGCACTCTCCTATTATAGCCTCACCCATCCAGCCATTGTGGGGCATCAAATAATCTTTTTACACCTATAGTTCCTCCCAGGAAGACCTAATCAAACCTTCCTAGTTCATTATCCCACCCTGGAAACAGTTTCTCAGTCCTTTGTCCCACTCTGGGAAGAACAATTAAGGTATTGTTTTAGGGCAGAGACTCTCAGTCCTGCCTCACGACATGTTTCACTGTATATATGACTGTCCTGCCATGTGGTCAGTGCATGTGTGTTCTGGACCTTCCACACACCCTCAGATGGCATGCCTGAGCCCTTCTCCCTCTTGCCATGAAGTACTGGTCACTGAAGCTGCTCTTCCTCGGACACCCCCAATCTTCTGGACCTGGTAACTATAAAACCAACCCTGCAACTCTCTCCAACTTTCCTCACTGTTTTTTTCTAGTTAGCACTGTGTGTGTGCTGTGTGTTTTGTGTGCAATTGATCTGTAATATTTTAAATAAAAACCTTTTTTTGATTGAATATCTACCTGCTTATTGAAAGGGTTCTCTAGAGGAAGGGATCCTCGTAGACATTGGCACACAAGATCCCATAATTACCACCTCTCACATAGTTGTCTTCCTTGCTTGCTAATTCCTCCACAAGTTCTCTTACTCACAAGGAGACCAATGGGCACGAACAGCAATACGAACAAAAAAAGCCACGAACAGCCCAATCTGTTGTTCATGAGCAATCTGTTCGTGAGGCCCCATTCGTCACAAATATGTGTTCGTTCCAAGCCCTGTTTGTGGCATTTGTCAGCCATTCGTAAAGCCAGACAGTCTGGCACCTTCAATCTATTCCCTTGGCAATGTAGGCAGGGATTGTCTGAACTCTGTCTGAACTCCTTCTGTTGCCCTGGAAACCCCAATCTAAGCCCAACTTACCCTGATAGGCAGGTGTCCCTTCCAAGTGTGGCACTCCCATTTTGTTACGTGGGAGCAAAGAGCAGTGGGGAGGGGGT
This sequence comes from Eublepharis macularius, assembly GCF_028583425.1. NCBI lineage: Eukaryota > Metazoa > Chordata > Lepidosauria > Squamata > Eublepharidae > Eublepharis > Eublepharis macularius. Next base: position 135,351,458 of record NC_072790.1, read on the forward strand.
TCTTCTGTAGCCATGGGAACACCAATCTCATCCCTCCAAACCCTGTTATGCAATTTCTGACTGCCAACCACAGACCTCCTGTATTTCTCTATGGGACCTCTGGTTATAAAAGGCACTGTGCTCCCAGCTCTGGCTTTCAGTTTTAGCACAGTGGAGTGGGAGAGAACTGTTGCTGGCATTTGAGAGAGGGAGAGTGCATTGGAGCTTGAATTTTTTCTGTGTGTGGTGGGGTGGGGCTCTACTCCCTCAGGTTCCAGGGCTGCAGCCAGGCTCTGGGGCCAAGCTATTCTTTATTATTATTACCATTCCTGCTGCCTGCTCAGGTTAGGTGTCTTGACCAAACTTGGCTGATGGCTGGAGGAGAGCCTTCTTTCTGAATACTCCCTGCAAATATGGGCTTTCTAAGTCTCAACCGCGGACATGTTCGTGAACAGGTCATGTTTGTTGATGTTCATGAATCACTGTTCGTGGACGGCAACAAACGCCATGTTCATTTTTTCCCCTGTTCGTGCCTATCTCTAATAATGACATCCTGTGATTTGGCTGTTATGCCTTTGCTGGGTACCCAAAGATTGCATTTCTCTTTTTTGCTGTTGCATCACACTGACTGCTCATATTTAGCTTCCCATCCACCCATACCCCAAGATCTTGTTCACCCACACTGCTACCCGGAAGTGTATCTCCCATCTAGTATGCACGCTTTGCATTTTCTTATTCAAATCTGCCCACTTTTCCAGTGTGTTCAGATCTCCTTGAATTCTATCTGTGTCTTCAAGGGTGTTTACTACTACACCCATTTTGGTGTCATCTGCAGATTTAATTATCATCAACTAAAGGAAACAGAACCATTTGTGTCCCATAGCCTTGCCTGAATCCAGACTGAAAAGGGCCCAGAGCATCTGAGTTATCCAAGAAGACCTGGTCAGCTCTCAATTACTTTGCCCAGAAAGGGTAGATGACTTAGAAGATGTCAATATATCTTGAAACAGTTGGGATAGTTGTGAAATAGCTGCTGCAATGGTTGTAAAATTGTAAATTGTCTTTGTAAAATTGTGTTTGTTTACCCTATGGCATTATTTATGGAAATGTCCTTGAAATTGTCTGTACTAATCTCATACTGTGCAATCTACCTTAAGTCTCAGTGAGGAAGGCAGACTATAAATGACAGAAATAAAATAAATAAATAAATAATAAAATAAAGCAAGCTGTGTCCTGATTCTCCCCAGTATGGTGTGTGTATCATCCTTTCCCTCCCTCCATAGTGGATTCCCACTCCAGGCACAAGTATTTTTTCAAGTATATCTTGAGTAGGGAACTGGCCAGGAAGGAAAATGAGTCCTTGGATAACAAAGGAATAAAAGGATTACTTAAAGAAGATGGGGAGATACTAGAAAAACTGAATAAATTCTTTGTATCCATATCCGCTGTGAAAAACGTGAAGCACTTATGCTTCTGTTTTGGGGAAGGGTGTAGAATTAGGTCAAACTGAGGTGACAATAAATATAGTTCTAGAACTACTTGATAAATGAAAACTAGGACCAGGTCCAGATGTCATACAGCCCGGCGTTCTTAAGGTAGATATGAAATTGTTGATCTACTAACAAGTAGAGGACTGGAAAGTGGCAAATGTCACATCAATTGTTAAAAAGGGGTCCAGAAGGGATCCAGGAAATTACAGGCCAGTTAGCCTAACATCTCTTCCAGGTAAATTAGTAGAAAATGTTATTAAAGAGAGTAAAGCATATTGAGGAACAAAGCCTGCTGAGGGGAAATAAGCATGGTTTGTGCAAAGGGAAGTCCTACTTCAGAAACCTTCTGGAGTTCTGGGACCAGTGCTATTTAATTTTATCAAAAATGATATGGAATTAGGACTGAACAGTGTTGTGGCCAAATTGTGGGTTGCAGGAACATTAACATTCCAGCCTTGGCCTATCTACACTGGCTCTCAATTTGCTTCCAGGTCTACTTCAAGGCACTAGTAGTGACCATTAAAGCCCTATATATCTTGGGGCCAGCATATCTTAAGGAGTCGGACCACTTTCTCTCATATGAACTTACCTGTCAAATCCAGCCAACTTGCTTCAGGTGCCCTTGCCATCTGATCCTAGATGGGTGGCAACTTTAGAAAGGGCCTTCTCTCAGTTGTGCACCAAAACTTTGAAACTCCCTCCCCAGGGAGATTCATCTCTTTCCCTCTTTTGTTTTTTTCTGCCAGTGGATGAAGACCTTTTTTGTTTCATTTGGAATGCCCCCAACAACTACTATTGATTCTCCTCCCTGTTCTTTGTTATGTTAGTATTTTTACTGAATTGTTATTATACTATTTTAAATGTTATAAATTGTGTTAAAATGTTTTACTGTTTTAATGTTTGCTGTCTTGAAACACTATATGGATAGATAAACGGCATACAAATGTTTTAATATAAATAAATGAATTAAAATGAATAAATTCTTTGATTTTCATTAAAAATATTGTTCTGGGAGATTAAAAACCATGGGGAAAATTCAGCAAGCGAAACACTTTTAAGTTCAATGGGACAGCAGGTTTTGAGTCCAGTGGCACTTCAGAGACTAACAATTTTCAGGGTATAAACTTTTGAGAGTCAGAGTTCCCTTATTCAGAAGATATTTTCAGATATATGACTCTTGAAAGTTTATACTCTGAAAATCTTGTTGGTCTCTAAGATACCACTGGATTCAAATCCTGCTGTTTTACTGCAGACTAACACAGCTATCCACCTAAAACTAAGCTCAATGGGAGAAAATGAATCGTGTCCTTAAATTTCCCACTGAAATGCTTAACTTTTGCCTTGATCCTGCCATAAGTGAACCTTATGCAATATGTTAAGGTAACCACTTCCTTGTTGAGCAAATAAGTTTGGAGTTTGGTCACCTCCATAATAGCAGGAATGTGGAAATATTTCTTATGACTGTGGTTCATTAAAACTTGGCACACACAGTAAGAAGCAACACAGCCGTTTAGAGGCAGTGCCAGCTACTAGCAAACAGAGTCAGTCATTTTACCATTTGAGGTTGCATTGTTCAATCAGCCTTCCTATTCGTTTCTTCAGGTCACTGCCACTTATCCTCTGTCTTCAAAGCATTTACTTGTGACAGAGCTACTTAAAGTTTAAAGCTAAGTAAGATAAATATAGCAAGATCAAAGGAAAAAAGAAATACAGTTATATGTCTCAGATGTACAGTAATCCCATTGTTTTGCAGCCTAAATGTCATAAGGTTTATTGCTAATGTGAGATTATGACTTCTTAATATTGAAGGAATGATGAAAAAAATGGGTAATCTATAACATGTGTTTGGCAAATAACTTCATTTTCCCCTGTTGCAGCTTTAATGAAGTTCATTGTTGAGGCTTTTCTGAATATTTCATAGGGTTTAAACTGTATTTCTTTTAAAAATCAGACTACTTAATACAAAGTAAAGCAGGTTGAATATTTTGAATTCACTCTAGCTATCCAAGTAGGGGACAAAGTTAATTGGCACGATTCCAGCAAGGATTATTTTCCTCATCTTATTCTGTATGGAATCATTTATTTTATTAGTATACATTAAAATGATTGTCACAAATTATGCAGAAAAATATCCAGGCATGTAACGGGGCAAGGAAGACAAACAATTTAAGATGCTGTGGGGAAAGCTAAAAAACAATAGAAGCCCCTTGATCTCACAGTGAATTACTACACTGATCCCCCCCCCCCAACTCTGGCCTGTTTTTGCACATGAACAGGTATGCTCAGTGACTGTCCCACAATTCTAGCAATCCCTTTTGCTTGGGCTGCTTTTTGGTGTTGCTTGAACTGTATCAAATGTTCGCTGAGATCCAGAGGTTCCAGCTGTGTTCCATGGTATCCTGTCTATGCAGGGTCTTCCACATACTCTTCTATGAGTAGTGAAATACTGAGCTTGCACAATGGGAAATGCCCACGTTGGAAACACTGTACTTTTTCAGTGTTTTATTGTTGCTACTTTTTTACAACATTTGTATAGTTCAAGCACTGTACAATGTTCAGCATCCTCTAAGGTGTATTAGATAGGGGTAAGCTTTCCTATCAAGATCACCCTTCTGTCTTGTTCAATAGCCAGCATACAGGAGACCCTCGTAGCTTCAATAACAGGACTATTGCTTCCAGCTGAGAGAGAACATGTTTAGATGGAAAATACTAAGACACCCACTGGGGCATTGCAACCAACATACATACACACAGAGAAAAGGACCTAAGTGAGGCCTCTTCCATACAAGCCTTGAGGATGAAAACAGAAACCAGCTCTTGAGAATGCAGCCCTCCCCAGCCTTGGCAGCAGCTGTTGGATGGGAGACTGGGATTTGCCTCTCCGGAGGAGGCAGAGGCAGACAGGGTTTTCCCGGGCATCCGGGTATGCTGGGGGAGGGTGGGGATGGAGGCCTGATAAGGCCACTCCGCCCACCCAGCCAACAGTTGATGCCTTGAGAGTGGAAGGAGAGGACATGATATTGCAGCCTTGTTACCTTGCACCACGTGGGGCAGTGGCGGGCAGCTAAGCAGCTCAACTGTCTTCCAGGACACAACAGGGGAACTAGCGCTATACATTGGCAGCACCTTTGAGGAGTGGCTTCATGCTGCACTCAGCTTGGGGAGCCCAGCCCCGGATGGGAGGGGAACCCCTGTGGGAGGGTTTTTTTTGGTTAGGGTCTTTGATCTCCTCCTTTCTTGGTATTGCTCAGCCCACCAGAGCAGAGCAGGCCCAGCGCTCATCCACTTGCGTAGCCTACTGAAGTGGGCGCACTGGGCTCATGGTAGCTCCAGCCCTCAGTCTCCTTCCTAGTGCGAGCCCCTCCCCTTTATTCTCTTGGTGTGCACATGGGAGGGCCTTAATTCAGGCTCTGTGGCACTTGGGCTCTGGGTACACTAGTCCACGCACCTATCTGCCCGTTTCTTAATCCCCTTTGCCACCTTTATAGCGCATGCTCCCCCGCCTCTATGCACACGGAGGGTGTTCTTGAGGACCTCTATCACAGCCAGACTAACTGTGCCGGAGGGCGGGGGCCAGTTTGGTGTTGTGGTTCAGAGCAAATACACACCAGCCAAAACTGGGAGATGGTTGGTTTGAGTTGAAGAGGGGCCCCAGTGGGTTATACCCTGTCGCCTGGAGATCAGTTTTAATTCTAGGGGGATTGCAAGCTTCAACCTGAAGGTTGGAAAGGGGCCTCAGTGGGGTATAATACCATTCAGTCCACTCTCAAAGCAGCCATCTTCTCCAGTGGAACTGATCCTGGTGGTAATTCGGGGGGAGGGGACACCAGCTGCCGCCTGGAGGCTGGCAACCGTAGGGTGCAGCAGTTAAGAGGGACATTCCTCCATGTAGAGCCGGTTAGGTGAAGTGGTTAACATTGAGTTACTGGGCTGGTTTGGGCAATGGGTGAGAGCAGCAGCATTCCTCAGTGCAGGGCTGGTTTGGTGAAGTGGTTAATAGTCCCTCACATTGGCATAACTGCCAGGAAGGGCACCGGCTCCTCCAAAAGGAAGCAACCTGCAAGATGCCCAGCTCCTAGACAGAATATGGGCTCAGGGGAGGACAACAGCACGGGTCCCAGCCGGCAGGAGCTGCTGGACCTGACTGCGGCCTTAGACCAGGCCCTGGGTGGGCGCAACCCTAGCAGGGGCGAAAACAACAGAGGCTGCCTGGGGCCTCTTCCAGTAACAACTAGACTAGCGACATCTTATCTCGTGTGTCTGTCCTTGAGGATTCAGCTTGCTTCCCACCCAGAGGGCTGCCCGATGAAGCAGGCGAGGCAGGACATGGCACACAGCAGCAGGAAGGACCAAGGGAGGACAGTGGTGCCAACAACACCGGCATACTAGAGGCGACTGGTCAGATGGCCTTCGGCGGGTGAGTCATCACGGCCCCAGCATGGCTCAGCTTGGCCATGGGGGCGTGGGGGACAGGCCGCTGCCTCAGCACCCCCATGCACCGCACAAGCCCAGCTTGCCCAGCCAAGTGCATTGTATGCGCAACCAAGCACATCATATTCCCAGCCAGGTGCATTATATGCACAACCAGGTATGGGACAGGCCACAAATGGGAGCAGCATTTGGCCACATTGGGGGCAATCAGCCTTTGCAGGGCAGCTGATTGGAGCAGCTGGATGGCCTGCGGCGGCAGCGTAGGCACCACCAGGTATAGTTCTGGGAGCTTATCAAGGGAACCCTTGGGCTGGCTATGGGCTGGCACCATTTAAGGCATTGCCCTGGGGGGACACGGCCATGCCACTGGGCAATCATTTGACCCCAGCCACCAGGGAAAGGATCCTAAGGGGGGAATACGTTGATGTCTTTACCCGCCTCTTCAGGGAGCTGGAGAAGAAGGATAAGGAGGACCTGGAAGAGCATGATAAGGAGCGCCTTAAGCGTCGGAGGGTTGATTGAACCTGGGCTAACTGGCTCCCTGTTTTTTTATATATATGCTGGGGTAATTGCCCAGGCACAGCCCTGGAGGGCGGCCTCTCTAATCCAGTACATGTACATTATTTACCAGGGTTATTCAGATTTCAGTGGTGCCGCTTGGATGCAACATGATGAGGAGTTTAGGATGCAGGCGGCCCTTAACCCCTCTATGCCCTGGGATCAAGTGCACAACTGTGGCTACAAGTCATGTCACCAGTGCGGCCGGGGCCGCAATGCAGGGGACCGCTTGGACAGTGATCACCTGGTGCACTGCCCTTCTATGAGCAATGGTGGCCAGGGGGGACCCTCAGTGAATAATGGCCCCTGCTTGCTCTGCTGGGAGTTCACCTCGCAGGGGGCTTACAGCAGGAAAGCTTGGTTTGGAAAGTTTGGGCACTAGTGCCCCACGTGCAAAGGTCTCCACCCATTTATGGCCTGTAAGAGGTCTCCACCCATTTATGGCCTGTAAGAGGCAGAAATCTCTTAGCAAGTGGGGGGGGCAGCAGACAACCGTGGGGCTGGACAGGGGCTGGAGCCCAGCAAACTGGAGGGTTCATGAGACCTGGGTGGGGCAGTACTCCAGGATCCGGAGGGATGCCACTCTGGAGCAACTGGGCTGGGTCCATTACACTTCCTTTGACAGTCAAGCTTGTGAGAATGTGTGTTGTGTCTTAAATCCATAGTAGGCCCTCCCTGGGGCTTGAGCAGGGCACAGGCCCAACAAGTGTCAATTTGGCCAGCGTGGCCCTCCGCTGCTTTGGGCGAGCATTTTCCCTCTGAACTTAGTGAACCCTTTCTTAGCACTATTTTCCTCTAGGTGGTGGGCCAGCAGGAGGAGTCCAGTATCCTCATTGGCAGCCACAGCAGGGCTTGGCAGCACACCAAATTAAGAATTTGCTGTTTCGGTCCCAGAAGCTGTTTGGGCCCCAGCTTGGCTGAACCAGTAGGGCCTCCATTATGCCTGGGCCATCAAGGGAAGCACAGGTGTACTTGCAGGAATTGGCAAGTGCTGGCCCAGTGTCCTGGAGATCTGATCTGCAATGCTTCTGTGCTGGTAGGGCGGGAAGTGTTGGACCCCAAAGCAACAGGGAAGTCTGGGTGGAGGGCCAACAGAGACTTCTTCAAGAGGCTTAGCATGTGGGTTGGTAAATCAGTGGTCCCTTCCGCAAGAATTGGGGCTGAATGTGTGCACTTCTGCTGAGGGGATGGAATCCACCAGTCAGCGAAAGGGTGGCCTGCGGCAAGGGCTCAGGGTGGTCTTAAGCCATGTGTGGGGCGCGTAGGCCTAAGCAGAGGCTTGGCCTTTGCAGTGGCAGGTTAGATGCAGGGGGGAAAGCAGCGGGACAGCTAGTGCCCGTGGCATATCCCCATTGCTGGGGAATTGGGGTCTGTCAGGAGTGGCTGGCTGTCTCGTGGCACAGTGGCGAGGACAGATGCCTGTGTGGGGAAACTCCTGGACAAGCCAGTCCTCCCCCAGCTTTGCGGTGGGGGGAGCTTTAAAGGGGTGAACCACGTCGCCTGGCCAAGTTGGGGGCACAGCCATATGATGGATGGCTTACACCCAGAGCAGAGGGTGGCTCACCCAGAAAGGTCAGGGCGGAGGTCCAAGAACAACCCCAGAACCTGACCTGTACCACTAGTTAGGCCCTTGCCATGGTTTCAAGATCTGATGTCGTTATTCAATAAAACAGCCTTTTACATCCCAATTCTTGTGTCTGCCTCTTCATTCCGATTGGGGGCCAACTCTCTTAAGGGCTATTTTGTGGCAATACTCACTAGTATTGTCACTGTTTTGGACAAGGGTGGGAATCTCCCAAGTCTGAGGCATGAATTGGTGGAAATCAGTGCAAACTTATCTATGAGTACTGGCAACTTTTTAAAAACAAGCAGGACTGCAAATACACGTATCTATGTATCACACTAAAATGACTGAAAATAAGGATGATTCTTATCTGTGGGCATACAACAAAAAAGCAAGAAAAAATAGTGATTTCATACTAGCTTTGCCCTTACTGCAATATTATTTCTGAGCATCCAATGATATTTCTTTCAGACAGTTGCATTCCTGGTTTTTCTGAAGTGTCTTCCCAATTCCTACACTGCTGTTTTTAGCGATTAATGAAGTTTTCACCATAAGTTTAGCATAACTATCTGATGTGCAAAGTGACATATTCTCAATCAGTTACTGATTTCAGTTCAAGGTTGCCTCTCTCCAATACCTTCATGCGTTTCTACCATTCAAAAATGCTAGCCCTTTGCTGTAGAGTTCCTGGATTTTGGATGAGGGGGACAACTGGTGGAAGGGGCTGCTTGTTTGGGGGGTGCCGATTCTGGTCTGGATTCTATTGTTAATTATTTAGTCTGTAACAATTTTGTCACTATTCTGTCAAAATTCAGTCAAATACTAATAACAAAATACCTGCCAATGTGGAACAATAATCAAGATTGAGTGCACAATTAAAAATGGACTGCTAAATCATCAGTAGCATTTTTGGTACAGATCATACAAGGGAGGGCAAGCTTTACCATACTTATATATATTTTTTAAAAGATTTGTATATTGCATCTCCACAAACCTGTGTCTGAGACAAGGTGCAACATACAATGCATCAAATGAAACCAACCCCCAAATTATAATCACACCACCTAAAACAGCATTCAAAACCAACCACAACAGCTAAAAATAATATTAAAAAGACTCTTAAACCATCAGTTACCAGCTTCAATTCAAAGTACTAGTCACCTACAAACCCCTTCATCGCCTTGGATTCACATACCTTCAGGACTATCTCTCCTGCCTTCACTCATTTGTGTAAAACAATATCAGGATAAAACCTGCAAATGGGTAAGATCAGCAATGGCCTGTACATATGCATTCTCTGTTGTGTACCCACCTTGCAGAAAGGCCTGCCTGTGGAGATCAGGAGGGCCCTAATACCTATCATTTTTTAGAATGTGCAGAACTGAAATGTTCAGATGGGCAATTTAATAAACGGTTTGAAAATGTAGTACAATGGGACAGCTCAGGAGAAGACTTTAAAGAAGGAATAGGATTGTATTGCAATGTTATTTGTATGTATAACTTTACATTATCTCTACCTTTAGTAATCCATGTTCTGCATTACACATTAGACAGTTTTCTGTTTCCATGGTTTTCAGCTCTGTAATCCTAGTGCTATTGCATTGTTTATTGGAGGTCATATGCTGTCTGATTGACTCAACGTATCCAATTATCAACATAGCATAGTCTGTAGATATTTAAACCCAGAGACTGGAGCCATAAGCTGATAAGACAGATCTTGCTATAAACCTTTTAAAAAGCCCCAAGTTGCAGAAAAATCTGAAATCCAGAGTAACATCTGGAACCAGCTGCCTAGGGATGTGGTGGGTTCCCCCTCATTGGCAGTCTTCAAGGAGCAGCTGGACAAATACTTGTCAGGGATGCTTTAGGCTGTTCCTGCATTGGGCAGGAGGTTGGATTAGATGATTTACAAGGCCCCTTCCAACACTATGATTCTGAGATTCTATGAAATGGCTAATGCAAACGATATTTAAAAAGAGACAGAAGGGCTTACATTCGCTGCATAAGAACAGGCATTAAGAATGAACCGTATGAAAGCAAAACTTGAAAAGTCAATGAGTGAAAATACATGTAGATTATGTAACAAAGCAGATGAAACTGTTGATCATTTCATCAACAGCACAATGAAAAGCACCATAATAAAGTAGCTGCAATGCTGCACTGGAATTTATGCAACATGTACATGCATGAAATACTCGTGAGAACTAGGGCTTTTTTTCTGGAAAAGAGGTGGTTGAACTCTCAAGAGGGAAATGAGGGAGAAACACCCAGAAGAAAAGTGTTGCTGCTTTCAAATTCCCCACTGCTTTTTTCAGCTGAGGGGGAGGAGAAGGAGGGTGTCCCTCCTCCCTCTCCCAGCTGAAAAAGCTGCTGGCATTTTAAAACAGCTTTCTCAGCTGATGGGAACGGAATCCTCCTCCTGTCAGCTGAAAAAAACTGCTGGCTTTGAAAGCAGCAACACTTTTCTTGTGAGGCAAGAAAAGCTCTTGTGTGATTTCAAAATCCAAACTGATAAGAAATTAGAACATAATCAGATATTGTAGATGAAAGTAAGAAGGTCAAACTGATGAATGTGGCAATCCCAGATGACAATTGAAATGAAGAAGACATTGAAAAGATAAAATATCAAAATATAAGATTTGAAATTAAGAGTCTTTGAGAGAAACATACTGTGGTTATTCCAGTAGTGATAGGAGTGCTAGGTGTGGTTCTAAAAGGATGAACTAAATATCTAGGTGATGTCAACATAGACAGGATAACAACTGGACAGTTGCAAGCAGCGGCACTACTTGGAACATGCCACATATTAAGGAGATACTTCACTGACTCCTAGATTCTTGGATAAAATCCAAGTTGGTGAAGGACCACAAAATTCTAGCCCAAACATCTGCCAGACTGTGATAACATCAAATAATGATAATGATAATGATAATGATAATGATAATGATAATGATAATGATAATGATAATAGATAACCCCCCAAATAGAAGCAGCCCCTGTAGTGTTAAGAAATGAATGACCTCTAAGTTGCCATTGTGGGGATTGCTAGGAAACCACAACAGTATTGTCAGCCTCAGGCCTTGGTTTCTGTCAGTAAAAGGCAGGATGCTTTGGGCATGATGCTTGGGCACCCACTGTGGAGAGAGGGGGGGTATAAATAGGTTTTCAATTTGCCCGTTTATGGTGGGCAAACTCCTGTGGATACTCTCTGTTGTCCACCTTTATTCCAAGAGGCAGTGGGAGAAAAATAAAGAAAGAGGCTCTGGCCTAATCACAAGTACATCACTTCCATGTGCAACCTGAATAGAGTTGTGGTGATTAGAGATGGGCACGAACAGCAATATGAACTTTAAAAAGCCACAAACAGCCCAATCAGCTGTTTGTGAACAAGCTGTTCGTGAGGCCCCATTCTAAACGAACAGGTGGTCGTTGCAAACCTCGTTCATTGCTGTTCGTCAAGCCAGACAATCTGGCACCTGCAATCAATTCCCTTGGCAACTGGAGGCAGGGACTGCCTGAACTCTGTATGAACTCCTGCTGTTGGGCTCCCAGCTCTGGTTTTGCAGACAGTGAGGGAGAGACCGTTCCTGTTGGCATTTTGAGAGAGAGACAGGGAGAGTGCATTGGAGCTTGAATTTTCTTTGTGTGTGGTAGGATAGGGATCTACCTCTTCAAGTTCCAGAGCTACTGCCAGGCTCCGGCCCAAGCTATTATTTATTACTGGTACTTTTCCTGCTGCCTGCTCAGGTGAGGTTTCTGGGAGTGGTTCGGTAAGAATCTACCCCTTCAGGTTCCAGGGCTGCTGCCAGGCTCTGGGGCCAAGCTATTATTTATTATTGGTACCTTTCCAGGTGCCTGCTCAGGTAGGGTTTCTGGGAGTGGTGTGGTAGGGATCTTGATGCCTGGAGGAGGGCCTGCTGGCCCCCATGAACAACGAACAACAAACATGTTTGTGAACAGGTCATGTTCATCAATGTTTGTTGTTCATGGATGGCAACAAACAATGAACACCATGTTCATTTTTTTTTCTGTTCGTGCTCATGTCTAGTGGTGATTCCTAAAGCTACCATTGTCACTTCCAGGTTGTTACTGGAAGTGATGTAGTGACATCAGCAATGTCACTGATGTCATACACACACACACACACACGTCCCACATCCCTGCCCCCCAGCTTCAGGTAAAACTGAAATAAATGAATAATATAGCTGAAGATGGGGGCAGATAAAAGGTAGAATGGTTGGCAGGCAGGAAGGAGAAAAGGAAGCAAGGAAAGGTGAGGTTTTGTGGGTTGCCAGAAAAAGCAAATAGTGTTCAGAGAGGGATACACAGAGAGGTGCCCATTGCAAGTTCTTGCAAGTTCCTCACCACAAACCTGGACCCAGCCTAGCAGCCAGAACCATTCAATTGGGCCATAGTTTTCCCAGGTGGAGGCTGCCCGAGGCAAGGAATGAGGAAAAGCTGAAGACAGGGGGGCAGATAAAGGTAGGTTGGCTGGTGGGTGAGAAGGAGAGAAAGAAAGGGAAAGGGGAGAAGCTATGGGGGTTTTCGGGGAAGAGAAAGAAGAAATAGGAAAATGAGGTGCCCCCTGCAAGCTCTTGCAAGTCTCCCACTTAGTTACTATATTTTGTATAGCCTTGCCATCCCCCCGCCCCAACCCACCACAGAGGAATCTCTGTCCCCACCTGCCCCCTGATCCCACTTGCCTGGCCAGTGGGGTGGGAGGGAAGGCACAGGTGGAAGAAGTGAGTGCACATACTCTAGTGTTCCCCCATCACAATGGAAGAGCTGCAGGGCATGCTGAAGCCAAGCTCAGAAAAAAATGCCCATTTGGAGGCGATTTTTATTGATCTCCAGGGTGCCCCCAGATCCTCTGTTGTCATTTTCTGGCATGATGGGCAGGCCTGGGACTGTGCAAGCTTTTTGTGTACTCATATATGGTAAGTGGTCCACTACCCCCCCCCCCGCCGCTTCCTAGCCCCTGCATCCCTGCTTTGGCCCCTGGGACCCTGGCAAACTTAATTTTGTAACATGACTTGTGTCTCAGTGAAAACGACAGGCTACATGAAGTAAAATAAACAAATAAATGAAATAAAAACACTAAGGAACAGCTGCAGCCTTCCAAACAACAGCTGATTAAAATCATTGTGTAATCAAAACCAGAGAATTAAGGAGGGAGCAAAGCCCCGATCAATTAAAAGGGTGCTGAAATTTTTAAAAGTGTTGGCCTGGAATCAAAAGACATCCAAGGGAGGTGCCATGCACAAGAAGGAGGAGAGGGCGTTCCAAAGTTGAGGGGACCATTGAAATGACCCTGTTCTTTTGGCTACCTGCTTCAGTTCTGAAGGCTAGGAGAACATGAAGGAGGACCTACAATGCTGGCCACAGTGCCCAGAGACATACAGGACCTAACAGTCCTCCAAATACCCTTGACCTGGGCTGTGTAAAGCCTCATCAGTGAACTTAAAACTGGCACCCTGCATTAGGACTGGGAGCAACCTTGCCAAATTCCAAGTGGGGCCTGGAGATTACCTGGAATTACAATTGATTTCCAGGCTACCGAGAAAAAGTTAGAGCTTTGGAACGTGGGCTCTATGACATTGTATCCTGCTGAGGTCCGTCCCCTCCCTAAACTCTACCTCCCCAGGCTCAACTCCCAAAAATCCAGGAATTTCCCAACCTGTTAACAACCCTAACTGGAAGCAAACAGACCACTAGATACAATATGCTGCCTCTCATCTACTCCTGTTTGCAATCTTGTTGCTACATTCGAGACTTGCTGAAGCTTCTGGACCCTCTTCCAAGGCAGGCTCATGTAGAATGCATTGCAGTCATCTTAGCCAGAGAAGGCAGCACAGATTAGATAGGAATTGGCAAAAGATAAGGCGGTAATGAAATGAATGGCTTTGAAATGTGAGACAACAATGTGACATGGTCATTGTTGCAGGAGACAGATTAAGAAGAAAGAGGCAGCTGTACATTCTGATGCAAAAGGAGCTGAACAGACCTTTTGACCAGTTTCTTGTAGTGAGATAACTGAAATACAGTTCGCAGTCAGACAGGAATGAAATGAAACAAACAGTGGATTGATTATTGTGTTCAGTCCTTCTGGTTTTTATGCAGATAGAAGAGACTGCTCCCACAGTGTTCTCCTCCTTCTCACTTTTCAAGCTCAAAGCTTCTATAAAAATTAATGGCACAACAACATGCATTCTAGGAAAAAGGGAGGAAATTTCCTGGTGCTCCAGGGTGCTTAATGTTGGCAGATCTAGCCACCTGTATACAAGGTCTAAGAGAGCAGTTACGTGGAGACACCTGCAGCAGGCAATCATATGCATGAGAGCCAGTTTGGTGTAGAGATTAAGAGTGGCAGGACTCTAATCTGGAGAACCTGGGCCGATTCCAGATGGCTAATGTTCACGCGGAACATCGCGCCTCGTTGCGGGGAAAATGCGAAATATCGCGTTCCTCACGCAAAACTCGTGCAAGGAAACGTGATATTTCGCATTTTCCCCGCAACAAGGCGCAACGTTCCGCGTGAACATTAGCCATCTGGAATCGGCCCTGGTTTGATTCCCCACTCCTCCACTTGAAGTCAGCTGGGTAAGCTTAGGTCAGTTATAGTTCTCTCAGAGCTCTCTCAGCTCCATTCTCCTCACAGGGGATTATAATGTTTGTGGGGATAATAATGACATTGACTTTGTAAACTGCTCTGAGTGTGGCATTAAGTTGTCCTGAAGAGTAATAATAATAAGCACAAGGTTATTATTATTCCAGATGTCAGGATCCTTCCATAGCCTCCTATCTGTTAGAAGTGTTTCTGTTTGATCTGAATGAAAAAGGTAAAAAAAGATGGGGAGAAGTGGAAACTAAGCTGAGAATGGCAGGGATGATGAGTTCATAGTTGTAGCAATATTTGGATTTTTTAAAAGAGGACTGTATTTGCTTTTAATCTTTAAGGCTTTAATCAGTCTTTTTTCCAGCTCTGTTGGCGAACATCCTAGGTTGCAACCTAGCTCTAATTACTTGGCCAATTAGTTGCATGAAACAAGAACTGGTGGCTCTGGATGACCAGGCACATCTGCAAGGACTCAAAGTGGTGCATCCAATCAGTTTAACATGGTACTGATGATGAGCTTCATTATGTGGATGTGTAACTTCTACTTAACACAAACTCAAAGAGGAATCTCAAAAGAAATCCTTTTTTCAATAGAGGTGGTTAGAGTCTTTGGATTGTGTGATCCCACCTTGTGATATGTATGTCAATGAAACTAACAATGAGCAACTTCAAATATCTCTTTTTTCATACATAAGGCTTAAATGACAAGGTATATAGAAAGAGTTCAGGCCTGTTGTGATCAAGCAGACCAGGAAGTCTCACAGTGTCTTCTGACTTTAATCAAGCCAGTCTCTTGGAGATGAATGGACCGGCAGTACTCCTCTGCCTTGGTGTGTTGTCTGTCCTCTTCGTTTCAGAGAGTTTCTTGTAGTCCCTAAGATATTAATGTATAATTTTACAGACAACCTAAAGTCATCCTGAAGTAAACCCCCTACTACTTTAGACCCTCCAATCCGTCTAAGAAGAATGAACTCTCCCCCTCTTATGTGGAATAATTTAACTCGTTAGTCCCTAGTGGAATCTTGGTTACCAATGCATTTATTCTCACATTTTTATCCCATCTTTCCTCCAAAGACTTCAGGACAGTATACATAGCTTCCCTGCTGATCTGACTTTCACAATAATCTTGTAAAGTGCATTAGGCTGAAACAGTGACCGGTCAAAGTTGCCCGAGCAGCTTCCTGGCTGGGAGAGGGGAGTTCAACCCAGACCTTATTGACACAGTTCCAAATCAATAGGTTTGCTCCGCTGAAATAGTCAAAGTTGCCCAGTAAGCTTCCTGACTGGGGGAGAAGAGTTGAACCCAGGCCTTATTGGCCCAGTTTCAAATCAATAGGGCCCAGTTCCAAATGCATAGGGTTGCCAAGAAGGCTGCTGCAGGTGATATTGCCAATGTCACTACATCACTTCCAGGTACAACCCAGCTTTGCCATAGAGTTTCCAGTGATACCTAGAGCTATCTTTCATCACTTACAGCTTGTACCCAGAAGTGATGTAGCAACAATGCTATTTTCATTTTATTTTTCTCCTACTTCACCTCATGTCAATATTTGACATTTGATTAATTTATTTACTTCTCACATTTTTACCCATCCTTTCTCCAAGGATCTTGATTTGTAATCTTGTCATAGCAGGAGACCTGGCAAGCCTACAAATCAAGGCTCTACCCATTACACCATAATGGCACTTACTGATCTGCTTCAGCTATAAGTGTGTTTTTATAACCCTATTGTGAGATCTTTTCATATGGATTTGGGCACTGAACTGCAGTTATTTCCCCCCAAATTTCCTCATGACATCATTTCCATTTGTTGTTTTTCCATGCCATCCTCATCATTTTTCCATAGTTTCTCAAGCCTCCTTTATCTAATTTGAGAAAGCAAGGAGGAATGACAAAGAAAATGCAAAAGAACACATGGAAAATGATGTCGTGAGGAAACTCGGAGAATAACCACTGCAGTTCAGCACTCAAACTGAGGCAAAACCTCCACATTAATCTGTCATGTTAGATCTGCCAAAGCCCCATTAGAATCAATGGGCCTTAAAATGCTTACCTACGTCATTATTTTATTTATTTATTTATTTATTTACGTCATTTATAGTCCGCCTTTCTCACTGAGACTCAAGCCGGATTACACAGTGAGGTTAATACAATCAGTATCAAGTACATTTCAATACAATACCATAAGGTAAACAGATACAAGTTTAAAGACATAGCATTAGCAAGGATCCAAGACAGAGTAGAAAAAATACTGGAGCAAAACATAATCATTATATCCCAGTTGGGAGCCTAATGTGTGCCTAATTTTTCCTGGACTGTATTCTACCGTCACAGGATGCATCTCTAATGAAGTATTGGTGCACAGGATAGAGGAGACACTGAAAGACAAATGCACCATAATAACAAAAACAACAATAACAACAATGGCAATAACAACAATAACACCAACAATGTGCTTATATACCATTCTCCAAGAAAGATTAGTGCTAGGGTTGCCAGCCTCCAGGCAGTGGCTAGAGATCTCCCGAAATTACAACTGGTCTCCAGGCAGCAGAGATCAGTTCACCTGGAGAAAATGGCTACTTTGGGGGGGGGGTGGACATATGGAATTATGCCATGCCAAGGTCCTTTCCCTCCCCAAACCCCACTTTCTCCAGGTTTCTCCAGGTTTCAACCCCAAGATCTCCAGGAATTTTCCAACTTGGAGCTGGCAACCCAAATTAGTGCCCAACTCAAAGTGGTGAACAAAGTCAGTGATTATTATCCCTACAATACAGCTAGAGAGTTGGGGCTGAGAGGAGTGGCTTACCCAAGGCCACTTGCTGAGCTCATGGCAGTTGTGAGAGTCAAACAAGCAAAGTGCCATGTCAATATTGCATCACATTGAAGAAAACTACTGTAATGTGCTGATATTGCTTGAATCTTTGTAGAAGATATCCAGAAGTAATAATACAAAAAGGGGGCATTTCTCTTAAAACATCAGAGAACATGGATAGCTATTTCTTCAATGTTTTGAGAGAAATGTTTTGAGAGAACACGGTTAGGGCTCTTGGCCTTATGTACAAAATTAAAACAACTTTTTTTGTTTTATTTTGGGAATGTGGGTATGTCTGATAATTTCTGAAGTGTTTTGCTTGCAACTGCCTATCAATAGCATGAGGTCATGTCTGTTGAATAAACACCAGAGCAAACATTGAATGCAAATTGAGCTTGGAATCCAGATCCTAATCTACTGCACAGTGACACTTTCTTTGTGTCACTAGTTCAACAGTACATTAAACACTGTTCTAAGGGCTTTATTTATCATAACAGCATGTATAGAGCTGACAAATGAAACAGCCCAAATGACAGCTACGAGATAAAATTCAACCAATGTTAAGCATTTTTAACACTATTTATTTCAGCAGGAGAGTGAATCACATGAGAACCGATGGAAATGAAAAGTGTTTAACTGCGGTTGTCAGGTCCCCTGTAAAATGGAGGGTGGGAGGTACCTTGTGGGGTGATGTTTGTCTTCTGCCTCATGTGCACACATGCTTCACAGTCGACATCTCTTCCCGTTCAAACCAGAAGTGATGGAGCCTCAGTGTGCCAAAAAATACACCCTTTGATAGGTTTTGGAGTGATTCCTAAAGAATGGGCTTCCAGTTTAAACCATGTGACATCATCAAGGAGGCCAGAGATCATGCATGTGTGCCATTTTACCTCATGCCCCAGCCAGCCTCCCCATATCCTTCCCTTCTAGCCAGCCAGGTGAACAGTGCTGGATGAGATAACTGGGGCCGAGGAATCCCAGTTGGGGGTTGGCAACCTTGTGCTTAACTGTGGCTGGACTGCATCTATGAAGGAAAATAGAAAGAGAGGATTTCAAACTAAAGAAAGCTGGGCAACCAAAAACATTGAAAAAAAAATTCTGACTCTATATATCTATATCTATACCTAATAGTTCTAGAAGTGAGCTGTGGCTCACAAAAGCTCATACCCTACCACTAATTTTGATAGTCTTATAGGTGCTACTGGACTCTTGCTCTTTTCCACTATATCTAACAGTGAAGACTTGAAACAGCTATGATAAAGGTTAAAGGAGAAAGTGCCAAGCCAAAATTACATCTGAACATTAAGAAGAGAAAAGTAATGACTAGAGATGGGCACGATCCGCATTACGATAAAAAAAACCCCATGATAATGGCAATCGCGCGATCGTGACCCGGCGGATCATGATCGGCCACGGCCAACGATCCAGCAATTGGGAGAGGCCTGGATCATTGCGCTCGGGCTCAGATTGGGGATCCAGACACTCAGGCGCCAGCAATCTATTCCCCTGGCAACAGAGCCAGGAGAAAGCCTGAGCTCTGTTTGCCCTCCTTCTGTCACCCTGGAAACCCGAATGGAAGCCCAGCTTTCCTTGATCAGCAGGGCTTCCTTCCAACCACAGAGCCGCAAAGCAGTCACCAGCTAGGAGAAGACACCCAAGGGAGGGAGGGGGAAGGGGGTGTTCTGTAGCCATGGGCACTCCAATCTCATCCCTGCAAACCCTGATAGGCAGCTCTGATGGCCAAACACAGACAGCCAAACACAAACACAGATGCCGCCGGCGTCACCCACCATTCCTGTATTGCTGGGAACAGCAGGGCGCCCCTCCGCTGTTGCCTCCACGATCCACAATCCACGATCCATGGCTCGGGAATGGGAGATGATCGGCACGGATCGTTCATGCGCCGCCGCCGATCCACAATCCGCTGGATCGTTAACATTTTTTGGATCGTGCCCATCTCTAGTAATGACTAACGAGGAATTATAGAATTTTAAGGTTGACAATGAAGAAGTTGAAAATGTTAAAGATTTTCTAACTGCTTGGCTTAATCATCAACCAAAAGGGAGACTGCAACCAAGAATTCAGCAGGAGATTGAGATTTGGAAGGGCCGTCATGGAGGAACTAGAAAAGGTACTTAAAGATAAGGATGTATCGCTGGGGACCAAGTTCAAGATAATTCTTACTTCACTATTCCCTACTACTTGTTGGAATAGGCAACTCAGCCTGCCTTTGGACACTGGGGGGCGCTGCATGTCTCTTTGAATGTAATGTATAAGTCTAGCAATCTGCCACTCTCTTGTCTAAGGTGCGAACGCATACTGACTCCTCCTCTCTTGCCTCTGTGCCCCTTGGGAAATCTCTCTCTCCCTGGTGGCTGTCAAGGAGCAAATGTGTTGTTTTTAATGTATATGAATTTTTCAATTGTATTTTAATATGTTGTTATCCGCCCTGAGCCCGTTTGCGGGGAGGGCGGAATACAAATCTTAAATAAATAAATAAATAAATAAATAAATAAATAAATAAATAAATAAATAAATAAGATGTGAATCCTTGAAGCTCCATGGACCCTTTTGTCCACAGACCCGCACCTACAACCTTGCTGCCTATTTTTTCAGGCCATAGTATTAGAGTAGAGAATGTAACTCTTTAGATTAGGATCTTTCTTATTTTACTAGAAGATGTTGCTATGGAAGAAATCTGCTACAATAACTGTAAGTTCTATCTTTCTATGATTTTGTCTGAAGATTAATTCATTAATGCAGGTTTTTAAGGGTTTAAATGCTTCTGACTAAATAACTCTGCTATGTTACTAAACTAAACCAAACTAAATATATATTCTCAATACTACTGTGTATGGATGTGAAGTTTTAGGGATACCACAGACAGCCAAAAAGACAAATAAGTGGATTCTAGATCAAATCAAGCCTGAATTCTCCCTAGAATCTATAATGACAAAACTGAGGCTATCATACTCTGCTCATGTCATGAGAAGACAGACTGACTCGAAAAGATAATGATGTTAGGGAAAGTGAAAGGCAGTAAGAAAAGAGGAAGACCCAAAATGAGACGACTTAAGTCAATAAAGGAAGCCATGGACTCCAGTTTGCAAGATCTGAGCAAGGCTGTTAATGACAGGACATTTTGGAGGTCATTAATTCATAGGGTCACCATAAGTCAGAAGTAACTTGACAGCACATAACACATGCACCAAGATCAATGCAAAAAAGTGAAAATCAATACAAAAGATTCCAAACAATAAAACTGTGTAGTTAATATCAATGTAAGTGCCTTTCCCTTGTGTAAAAATTATTGAACAAATGTACACATAGAGATGTCATACATTATAATCAGCTTACACATGACCAAGTACTATTATACAAATCATAATATACATATCACCAAATGCATTTCAGGCGTGAGGCCTTCCTCAGTGGTCTTAATTTGTTTAATACACATACAGTGCAATCCTAAACAGGGTTATGCCAGTCTAAGATCATTGATTTCTATGAGCTTTGGCCAGAGTAACTCTGTTTAGGATTGCACTGATAATATATTCCTAAACTACAGAATGCCTGACCAAGTACAGAATAAACCTAGAAAAAAGGGCGAAGCTACAAGTGACGAATGACACTTGAATGGCAAGTGTATTTCTCCCTGTTCACTTGCACTCCACTCAATCCACTTGCCATTCAAGTGTCATTCGTCACTTGTAGCTTGGCCCTCAGAGAGAATGTAGAGTAGTGGTTAAAGTGTCAGATTAGAATCTGCGAGATTCAGGTTTGAATCCCCACCCTGCCATGGAATCTCACTGGGTGATCTTGGGTAAGTCACTCTCTCAACCTAACTTTCCTCACAGGGTTGTTTTGAGGTTAAATAGAGAAGAGGGGAATGATGTAATAAGACTTGGGTCCCCACCAGGGGAGAAAGGCAATGTATAAATGAAATAATAAATAAAATACGGTATGAGTATATTTCTATCAAAAATGAAGATAAACTCCAGTTGTGAAAACTGTAGAAAGTTAAACTAGTAATCACATAAAAAGGATTAAAATGATTATGGAGTGGGTAAATCCCAATTCGCTACTCGAAGAGAATGGGACTATCAAGGCACACTAGTATAAATGTTTTTGCAATTTTCCAGGAGGCTAAAATAAAAATTGTTCTCCAGTAACTCCAAATTTAGTAAGTTCAAAAATCCAATAAGGTAAGTAGAAAGAATATGGATTTACCTCTATAAACCAGGTCAGGATAAATCATGGGGAAAATGGTGTGTATAGCCACAGCAAGGAATTCAGAAGCCCTCACAGATCCCACCCCATACATACTATAAAGTATTGTCAGAAAGTAACCACCACCTGAACAGGATTTGCATCATCCATTGGAAATATCCCCAAATCCACATATACTAATGCATTAAGGAAACAAGTAAAGATGATCCTCAGGACACAAAGCCCAATGCTATTAGAATCATAGAATCATTAATCAACAAACATTTCTACCCCATGTTCATCTAGTCCATTTCCTCATTCAAGTTGTAGGCCACTGAGACCTTCAGTGTAAAAATTCAGAGTCTCCCTCTTTTCCTCAGAACCTGGCACAAGTTAGATGCATGAAGATTTTAGTAACCCAGAATCTCAGCTGCTTATCTGAATGGTTCAAGGCCACAAAATGTTTCAGAAGCTGAGAGTGCATCTTCTTTAATCCATCACTTCTGGAAGCTCAGGGCGGCATAAGAGGATGAGGGCCAGGTGTTTCTCCTTCACTTGATTGCCCCACCTTGTCCTCGGCATTCAGCTCTGCCCGTTGCTGTGCTTGCAGGCATGCCCTCTTCCGCCATTCCCAAACCGCCTCTCTTGCTCGAGCCTTCCGCCTTTCCGCCGGCTCGCAAGGCTTGGTTCTCTGAGGCGCCGGTTGCTCCTCCTCTCTGCGTGACCCATCCTCTTTGCTCTCTTGCATTGAGGGACCGGGTTGCGCTGAGGGACCTGGGTTGCTGGTCACTGGACGGCTCTTCAGGGACTGCAAGCGGGTCTCCCGCTGGCTCTTCCAGCTCCGAGGAGGAGGAATCGTCAGCGGGTAGCAAGCCCAGCCAACATGGGTCTCCGACTCACATGCATAAGCTGGTGTCATCAAAATATTGATGGGACCCAGTACCAATGCCTCAGACAATCTAATTCAAAAGTCTTTTAATCAAATGGATTCTGGTTTTGGAAAAGGTGTGACCTCTGACCTAACTTGCAATTTGCTGCTTACAAAGTAGATTTCTGGCTCACAACACTGCACCGCTTAGAGGGAACATTGCAGCCAGGTAAGTGCCGGGGAGGCGAGCAGGCTTGAATTGAGGGAGCCCTTTGAGGGGTGGCTGCGCCCTGAGTGATGACCTTGCTTCCAGGAAGCGAGGTCACTTCCGGAAGTGATGTCATTTCCAGGAAGTGATGTTATCATGTGTTTCTGGTGGTGTGTGTGCACTTTGCGTGCACACACATGTGATAATAGAGAGATCTACCACCTCTTTTCCCAGAAAAAAAGCCCTGGTCAGTGTTATGCCTGACAGCTCACCGTCTGCACCCTTTCCAATTAGACACAAAGCGCTGGAGTGGAAGGAGTGGTCTTTAGAACTTTAATTGCAATGAAAGGAGAGAGAACAAAATGCAAAAATGGTTCCCTCTGGCTCCTCCCTTGAGCAGCAGAGTTTTTATAACAATTATGACATAAAAACATCCATGTAATCAATTACAATATGATTGGTTCACAGTTATGTCGCAGTTAGAAATTTTAGTACGTATGTCATCTTCTTAAGTGCAAAGTCAGCTCACATTACATTCTGCATATGTGACCCTACAGAATAAGCATGTTATCTTTCAAGAATTCCTTTCTGCTTGAATGTATCTGGCAAACACAATGCTAACCTGTACCGTTATCTCTGAGACAGAGCTCTGAATTCTTACTCAATGTAACTAAACACAGCTTCTCAGAGTAACTAAGAAATTGTGAATTACTTATAGCAGACATAAGAAATCACTGCTTGTATTAGGTCTATCAGCATACAATTAATAGTTAATTATTTTAGCTGAGCTTGGCTGTGGTATCATCAGTGGCAAAGATAATACGATATTAACATGCTAGAATTCTGTGATCAGGATATACACTGCACTGCTATACTAATAGCTCATATATAGGTCCTGGGAACCTGCTTTAAATATGATTTCAGCAGCAGCATGGAATCCCACAGGAGAGAGATTATTTTTGCACAGCCTAGGATCACATTTAAACCAGGCCTAAGTGTAAGAGATACATGCAGTAAACAGATTAAGATGTTCAACAACTCATTATTACCTCTGCTTTTTATTAGCACATATGGAACAATGAAATCTTTTATTTGATAATCAATTAAGAGGTTAAATGAGAAAAATAGCTTAAAGATACTGACAGCTTTTATGTCCTGCAGAATGAAAACATCTACAAAAATGTGGAGAAGAATCATTTGAATCTGAAAACATGACAACAGAAAGGAAATTTATTTTGGACTCCCTCCATATTCAATCAGAAGAACAACTTTTTATTATTTGCCCTAATCCTCTTAGAATAGCAGCTGTATAGATTATATTTTATGGCCACATGTGGAAGCAAATCAGAGCATGATGGGCCTCCTAAACAGGATTTTAGAATCCAGGTAGCTTCACATCACAATGAAAGAGGAAATTAACATTGGAAATATATCCGTCAGTTCAGCAATTACACTGCTTCTAAATCCTCCAAAGCTTAGGGAGGGAACAACCAAGCTTTATGAATAGAATGTAGTCTAGTCAAACATTTCTATGGCAATGAATAAATGCTTCCAGACCACTTAACCTTGTTACTTAAGTTTTTATGTTTTCAGTCTACAAACCAACTACTTCAGTATGTCCGCAGCTCACGCTACAGAACAGAATTTGTGCATATGACCAGTACATGTGTGGACTTTAGAAATGTATACAATTATTTCCTTTTCTGTGTTAATTGACTTTCAAGACAAAAGAAGGCAAGGCAAAATGAGAGTGGTGCAGTGGGAAATAGAACATTTATTGCATACTAAAAAAAAGCCCTGACATATTTTGCATGCAGCTTTCTCAGGGAATCTTTAAATATATCTATTTCCAGCACTTATCCCACTGCTGCTGAACTCACAGAGGACTTCAATTGACTTACAGAGAAAATTTCATTCCTTATAAGCTGCCATAGGGAGATGATTATATAAACTTCCAAAATAAGTTATTACTATATAAATATTTATGTCCTACCAGAGGCAAGCCACAAAGAAAAACAAGATTTCCTTATTTGGGAATACAAAACTCTCAGTTAATACATATCATTATTATAGCAAAACAACTACAAATGGATTACTTATTTGGAGAGAATATTGTTGTTGGTTAGTTTTGTGTTGAGCCTCAATGGTTTTCTCACCATTCAGGTAAAGCCTACCTTTAAAGCAGTATGTGTGGGGAGGGAGGGTAGGTGCACACACATATAATTGCCTCAATGGTTTTCTCACTGTTCAGAATTAAGAGCATTTTTAGTAGCTTTGCCTCTATGCAGTAGCAACATTTGGCATGGCAGCAGGCAAGTTGCCGCAGCTGATTCGTGCCTCACAATATACTGGTTTTCTTGGATTACGTATGCCCCAGGATCATCATGGGTGCTGTTAAAAATCAACTACATTCAACAGTATGTGCAGCTTATGCACTTGTGCAGTTGGCAGCATTCATTATTCAACAGCATGTGCAGAACTAAAGGGATTAAACACCGTTTCCAAGTGGCAGTACCTGCAAGAACATGTCAATACGTTTAATACAAATGAACACCCTTGGCTTTGGGGCTCAGGCAAAGAGAAAAACACACAAGCCTGAGATAGTGGAGAGCCAAGCCATGTAGCTTCCTCTCTGCCTGAGCAGGATTGAGCCAATACATTATTTTTTTTTCTTAACAAAGATTAAGAATATGGGATGGGGAAATTACTGTGAGAGTATGCACGTGCCCGAGTATAAATTCAATTTTGAAAATACAAAAGAGCTGAACAACAACAAGGCTGTTGGGAGGATAAGATGAGGGAGAGGAGACCCTGTATGCTCCTTGGAGAAAGGGCAGATAAAAATGTAATAGGTAGGTAGAAATCTCAGACATGTCCATGGATACTGTACATATACCTAAGGGCTTAACTATATACTACATTTCTTCATATCCTTTTGGGCTCTGGCAATCAGATATGCACTGCAAGTTCCATGCTTGGAAGTCAGTTCAGAGGTCTGTGGGTGCTTATTTGGACTATGTCATGTGATGGGAAGAGGCTTAAGGTTTACCTTCACACCATTTTCTCAACCTAAAATGGCCATGAGGGAGCTATTTTTCCCATTGGGGAAAACCTATGTATAGTCCATCAGCACACATGTTCCCCAATATGAACTGGAATTTTTGAAGATTCTTTTCCAAACCTTGAACACCCTTTAATTGGTAGAATTTCATTGGACAATGAAATCCCCTTTTTGATTATTCAGTGCCTTCTCACACATTACACAAACTTGAGTTTACTTTGGAAAAAACACCCCAACCAATCTCATGTTTAATATGTGACTGTATGCCTACCTTTAAAGCAGTATGTGTGGGGAGGGAGGGTAGGTGCAAATAATCTCCCTTGTGCACATGGAGGTAGTAGGAGAATGTCCATCCCACCCTTTCACACACAGCCATGCTTTAACTAGCCAAGAAAGGCCATGGGGGAATATTTGTCTTACTGATGATTCCACGTTTCTGTCAAGGATCTTTCTGGATTGTCTAATCACTCCTGGGTAGATGTATGGAATCATCAGTAATGCAAATAGGGCCCCCCATGGCCTTTGCTGTCTAGTTAAAGCATGGGGGGGGGGGAGGAAAGGAGGGGATGAAGATTCCCCTACTGCCTCTGTGTACATGGGACATGATTTGCGACTCCCCCTCCTCCCTTGTTTTAAGGTAAGCTAACAGTCACATGTTAAACACAAGGTGGGTGAGGTTTTCTTCAATGCAAACTTGAGTTTGTGAGTAGGCCGTCTCAGAAAAGCTCAGAAGCTAGCAGCTGCTTAATAATTTTATCTACATCAGGAAAAATAAGATGTCAGTGAGAGATTGTGATCTCTTGAAAAGTGCAGTTAGATGCTGGGGGCTCCTAACAGAAGAATAGATTATTGGCTCACTCCTTTGTTGTAAAGAAACTTTGTGCTGGCTGGCTTATAAGGTTTGGTCCCATACAATATTTACAGTTGTGTGTTCTCATATATTAAAGTGGCTCATGAAAATGTCAGGAAATTCAGTGAGATTTGGGTGAGGGCCCTGAGAATTGCTTCAGCTCAGCTCTAGGGGTTGGGGACTGACAGATACAAATGGAAATCAAAAGGGTTTCTTTTGTCCAGCACATAATAAATGTTTGCTTACTGAATATTGTACACTTTCTTGAAGGTAATCAATGCCATCTTCTGTATTCTCTTGGCAGTCCTTGAATATTTGTACAGAGAGCTTGAATATGGCCAATTTTGTTACTATCCAGTGTTTAACAACCACTGTTGTATAGATGTATAGATTGTATAGATGTAGCACTGATTTCCTTATAATCTTCATTAGCAAATCAGGAACAAGTCTTGGAAATCCATGCTACTTGCTTATAGCCCCTTGTCTTTCTGGAACAAATTCCTTCTTGCTTTGACTGGCTTAGTAAAATCTGCCTGGGCTTGGACTTTCGCAAGGGCTGCTGCTGTTTTATGGAATGGAATCCCCAAGGATATGAAGGAGGCACCCAACTTTACAGACATCAGCTTCTCGGACATGATTTGGTGATCAGAGGCCAGTTACTATAATGGGATAAATGGCTTCCTCTTGTGTTGTTTGTGTTGCATTTTTGTGAATAAGATTTTAGCTGTTTTTAATTATGTAAACAACTTTTTGTTCCTTTGATGGGGAAAAAACGGGATATAAATATTTTAATTAATTAATTAATTCTGTACATTGGGATTGAGGTTACGTGAGTTTAAGTTTAATCAGGGTTCCCCTTAAACTAGGATTGGAAACCAAAATGCAACTCTTAGTTAAAAGAGAACCCCCATTATTTGTTTGTTTGTTTGTTTGTTTGTTTGTTTGTTTGTTTGTTTGTTTGTTTGTTTGTTTGTTTGTTTGTTTGTTTAAATGCCCTGCCTTTCACCCCAGTGGGAACCCTAAGTGACTTACATTGTTCTCCTCTCCTCCATTTTTCCATCACAACAAACATGCTGTGAGAAAGGTTAGCCTGAGAGTGTTTGCCTGGCCCAATGTCACCCCAAAACTTTCCATGAAAGGTAGGGGGGAAAACAAGTTACAAGTGATGGCAAATCATAAAACAGGGATGTTCTCTCAACTCATTTCCTGTTCTTCTAGATGGATAGTCCTTTCCCTTCTGAACACAGATGTGTTCTTCTTCTAAATAAGTTTTCCTCTGGGCGGTGAGTGTCCACAAACACAGAATACACTTCACCATGATGAGAGCCAGTTCGGTGTAGTGGTTAAGAGCGATGGGGCTCTAATCTGGAGAACCAGGTTTGATTCCCCACTTTTCCACTTGAAGCCAGCTGGGTGGCCTTGGGTCAGTCACAGCTCTCTGGAGCTCTTTCAGCCCCACCCACCCCACAGGGGATAGTAATAACATGCTTTGTGGGGATAGTAATAACATGCTTTGTAAACCGCTCTGAGTAGATGCTAAGTCTAGGAACCATAGGAAATGCTATGATTTTACTGTTGTATTTCTGGCAGTTTCTAAAGTGGCATGATGTCAGTTCCAAGTTTTCCCCAGAAGTGATGTAACACCATCATCTGATGGCACCCCCATGTCCCTGTGTCCCAGACTCCTGCCAGTTACCAACCGCTGAATGGCTACCCCAATAACAGAGCAGTCATACTAACTAAACATCTACCCAGGACCATTGAGAGCTGCCAGGGGCCCCAAAAGATCTCCTCTAGGCCTCTCCTCACATTCAGCAAACATACCAAGATGTTTCATTAGTACAGATATGCTGCTATTAGCCTCTAGTAGAATCTTGCCCAGCTTCCTCGTATTTTGTATTCTAGAGACCCTGCAAATCACGCAGAATTAAGAAAGGCAAATGAGACAGAAGGACATATCCAGTTCTACTCCCCAAACCAAACAGCAGTTTATGATGGAAGATTAGCAAGACTATCATACTCTGCCAGAAAGAACAGGAAATGTGTGTGTAATGCAAACTTCATGTTTCTTTCCATAGTGGGTCTGAGTAGTTTCATCCTGGGTTCCCTCCATGCTCTCAAAAATTCAGTGTCCTAAAAGTACTTGCCTTTCAAAACTGGTGTTTGCAGATGGCCTATGCTTATGCTTCATGAACAGATTTTACATATCCTCAAGTGGAACAAGACACCCCTCCCCAAGCTGCTCTTCCTCTCAGGAAATGTGCTGCAAGTTCCAGCAGGAGTTTCCTTCCCAAATATTTGAGAGCTAGTGGGATATATTCTTTTAGCCAGCTAGATAACATGGCACTGAAAAGACTTTCTTAAGAGTTCTCAATGAATATTCCCCTTGGCTGAAGTAGAATTTCAGAGCATGTAAGCTGTGAAATTTCCTCTGCTTGGACTACAAATAATTAGGACAGAAAGATCAAAGAACTACTTTCTGATACTTATGGAAATTGGTATTAACCCAAGACATTAAAATGGACTCAGTATATACGATCATATCCCATGAAAAATGCACAAGTTCATGTTTGCCAAGATGATCATAGTAGAAAGTGCTGTTAATTCATAGCCAACTGATGGTGACCCCTGCTGGGGTTTTCAAGGCAACAGACTGATGGGGATTGCTATTGCCTGCCTCTGCATAACAACCCTGGACCTCCTTGGTGGTTTTCCACCCAATTACTAACCAAGGTTGCCCCAGTTTAGCTTCTGAGATCTGATGAGATGACACTTGCCTGGGCTATCCAGGTCAGACCAAGGCAATACCCAGTTAGAAACATTATGAGCAGGTGTTATTGCCACTAGAAAAAAAAATCATTAAGGTGAGCTCTTTCAAATAGAATATTTGTCCTAAAGATTGTTTGATTAGTCATTGTGAAGAGAGGAATACTCTAAGCTTTTCCTCCCCTGCCATTTTCTCACTGGAAAAAGTTATCCTCAAGCTGCTTTTGTCCCTGCTGGGGGGAAAATGCAGGTATCTTAAGTATCTGTCTCCTCATTATCAAACAATTCCTGAGGCTGCAGGTGCTAAAGAAAAAAATCATTTAAACTAAGTAGGGGAGAGAAATGGAGCTGAGCCCCCAGTTACAGGGTTAGAGAATGCTTTGAAGGTGTATGACCTCCAGCAGATTTCCAGCTCGTGTCCAGGGAAACAACTATAAGCAGCTCCACCCAAATCCCAAGAGACGTGTTGGGTTACTGCAAATTTTGCCATGAACTGATTCAAGAGTAAAACTTACCATCCTCAAAGTTGGAGATCAGGCCTGAGCCAATCACTCAGTCTATTTGGTTCATGCTTACATTGGGTTTTTACAAAACTGTAGATATGTGCAAAGATGCTGCCAATTCAAACTGTTCAGCAGCCATTAGTATCACTAAGGACTATTGAGTAGGATGGGCTTTTATTAAAACACAGCATTTATTTATGAATGATTTCTATGATTTGTGAGTGAATTAACTGAGTATTTAAAATTTGCCTGCTGACCAGAGAAGTTAGGCAGCAAGGATGTGAGATAGTAGAAATCAATTGGGCGGTGTGATAATGTGCTTGTGCAAAAAGCTGATTACACTGCACTGCACGGTTAGGAAAGAACACACACACATGAACAGATCGATGAGCAGTCAAACTGATGAGTGAAAAATCAGATCCCTCTTTGCAACCAGTGAACAGGATGAAAGCTGAACTGGTGGGTGTTTGAACATCCCTACAAATGTATAATAAGCAGGAATTTCCAAGGTGGACAATGCAAATCTTCCATATTCACTAGAATTATTACTGAATGTACGTGGTTAGATTATCGTTTAAAGAAAATACTGAGTGGCTAACATATGAAATCATGTCAGTGATCACAGCTAAAAGGAATCTGAAACACCAGTCCAAATCTAGTTTATAAACACATTTATCTTCAAGCTACTGGTTCTCATTTGATTAAAGTGGAACATAAAGCAGAAAGGCAGAGACCATGGGTCTAAGGCTATTTTAATTAATGGGCTGGTATCCAGTCAAATGGTCATACTGCTATGCAATCATCATTATTTCCTAGGTACTTCCCACCAGACATTTATTCGGTTTATATTAGTGGGGTTTGATTATTTTACACAGAGTACTAAATGGCAAACCTCTGCATCCATAATTTTTCCTGCTGGGGCACCTCCTGGACTAGGGTTGCCACTAGAGATGGGCACAATCCAAAAAAAATTGCTGATCCAGCTGATCGTGGATTGGCGCCAGTGATGATCCTGACTAAACGATCCACACCAATCATCTCTCATTCCCGATCCGTGGATCGTGGAGGCCAAAGCGGGGCGCGCTGCTATTCCCAGCTATGTGGGAAGGTGGGTGTTGGCGGCAGCCACCGGGCCTGGTGGGAACGGGGAGATGGCGACGAGCCACCTCCCTTCAGGGGGCAGGGGGTCTGGCTGCTCGCCGGCGGCACCCCCCATGTGCCCGCCCGCCAGGCCAAAAAGGAGCGCGCTGGCGAGAAAAGAACGGTGGGTGATGCCGGCGGCATCTGTGTTTGTGTTTGGCCGTCTGTGTTTGGCCGTCAGAGCTGCCTATCGGGGTTTGCAGGGATGAGATTGGAGTGCCCATGGCTACAGAACACCCCCTTCCCCCTCCCTCCCCTGGCTGTCTTCTCCCAACTGGTGACTGCTTTGCTGCTCCGTGGTTGGAAGGAAGCCTTGCTGATCAAGGAAAGCTGGGCTTCCATTCGGGTTTCCAGGGCAACAGAAGGAGGGGAAACACAGCTCAGGCATTCCCCTGGCTCCGTTGCCCCGGGAATAGATTACTGGTGCCTGAGTGTCTGGCTTCCCGATCCGAGCACAGTCCAGCCCCGATCCAGCCCCCCCCCCAATCGCTGGATCGTTGGCTGTGGCCAATCACGATCCACTGAGTCACGATCTCGCGATCGCCATTATCGTGGTTTTTTTTGGATCGTAATGCGGATCGTGCTTATCTCTAGTTGCCACCCAGCAGCTGGTAACTGATATGAGTCTGGGGTGGTGGGGACATGGGGGTGGCAGCATTAATGCAATGCTGTTTAAACCAATGAGTTCCCAGTAATTCCTAGAGAGGCATGACATCACTTCTGGGGGCTCCCTGGAAGTGCTAGAATGCCATCATATCAATGGTGATTTTTACTTTATTTTTCTCCCATCAGCCAACAGAGCAGCAGGCAGGAGACCTGACAACCCTGTCCTAGACCAATGATGAACAACAACAGAACAGCAAAAGGCAGTTTGTATTGTATGTAGCCACATACTGAATCTAGATGAAGCTGCATATATTTTTATGGGCACATATCCACATTTATTTGTTAATTATACTGAATCCAGATGATAGCCCCCCAAAGTGGCTCATATCAAGCAGCTGACACAAGTCCCCCTCCTCTCGAGGGATTCTCAAGGGAAATGGGGTGTAAGGAAACAGGTAGACAATATCAGAACAAGTGAGTGTTTAGACAGTTGGGCTCAAGCTGATCTTCTATGCCCAGGGTAATGTTTGCCCAGGGTCGTGCATTTGGAGTCAGGAAGGAATTTTCCTTCAGGCTAGATTGGCCAGGCATCCTGGGGGCTTTTTGCCTTCCTCTGCATAGAGCAGTGGGCATGGGGAAAGTGGGGGGGGGGCTCTATGGCATTATACTCCACCAAAGTCCCTCACCTCCCCAAATGCAGCCCTCCCCAGGCTCCTCCTCCTAAATCTTCAGGAATTTCCCAACCCAGAGCGGACTAAATGTTAGCGAAGTGGGGAAATGAATCACTTCTGTTCAACATGCAGGGCACCCAGCCAAGAGAGATGGAAAGAACACAAATCCTTGTCTGAGCTTGGCTGTTATCAGCTCATGTTTGTGGATGCACTATCTCAGAGGAGGCAATCTCTTACAATGAGCACAGAGTCATGGTATTCCACCTTAATAATATGAGGAATGCCCTTAAGATTCAAGCTAGATACTGGAGCTGAAACAAATGTTCTCTCAGACAATCTTTTGGAAAACCTGCCAGTCTTTCCCTGCCTAGAGATACAACAGGCAGAAAGCACAGGGCAGGGCAATAGTTGTTATGTGCATCTCTTGGCACAAGCCCTTTCTCTCCCCACCCCATGCATTTATTTCAGCAAAACTCATTTGTAAATAAGTCAAAATAGATTTATAAACTTGGATTTTGGGTTTTTATTTATTTACCTCATTTGTATGCCACTTTTCTCCCTGAAGGGACCTGAAGTGACTCACAGCTAAGACATCTGGTAGTGGAGGTGGAAAGTGCCATCAGGTCATAGCCAACTGACAGCAGTGCCTGCTTGAGTTTTCAAGGCAAAAGACTAACACAGATGAGGCTATTGCCTGCCCCTGCATAGGAACCCTGGTCTTCTTTGGAGGTCTCACATCCAATTACTATATCAGGCTGATTGTGCTCAGCTTCCACGATCTGATCCAGATCAGAGCAAGACACTAATACTGAACAGTAAAAAAGTTACCTGCTGTGACCTTGGTTGAGGATTGGTATCCTGGGAGCTCAGTCTGGCCCCCAAAGCCTTTCCACAAGAGTCCCCAATTTCAAAGATTTCTATCATTATGCTTTTGAGCTGCTTTCTGCCTTGCCAGAGAAAATCCAAGCAAAGGGTTCTTCAGCTCCCCAGTGCAGATGACGAAGCAGACTTGGGGGGATCCCCTCCTATGTACCATGTTCTGTTTGCCTGGGATTGGCTTGTATCTCACAGACGAGTCAGTTGCTGAGCTGCACAAGGGAACAGCAGTGACAAAGCTGAAGTGAGGAGGAAAGGGCCATGTGCCCATCACTCGGATTGTGCCAGGAGTCAGCAGCAGCAGGCAGAGCCAAGAAAGCTGGCCCTTTCGCCTCTTGCTCAGTTCAAAGCATGGCTCCTGTTAAAAATTAGTGGTCGATCAGGTCACTAGGTTTAGTGAGTGTGAAAGCCATCAGTATTTTATTCCAAGACTTTAAATGCGTTTGTAGTTAACTCTGATCTGTTTTCCATACTTGTAGAACCTTCAATGTACATTTTTAGAGCAGCTAGGAATGAAGCCATATCCAAGTAAGAGTTTCCAGTTCACCATTTATTAAAGAATAGCCTCCCTTACTCTGTCCCCAAGGTCCATGGCTCTTTGGACTTGGTGCTACAAAGAACAGGCTGCTGTTCTGTCAAATTTACTAATAAGATGTCATCCCTACCATGATACCAATTTCATTTCATTAGCATAACTGAAATTAAAGCTGGGAGGCAGCCATTTCATTTCAGAAGTGTGTTCTGAAAAAGAAATTGAAAATGCCAGCTGTGCAGACACACAGATGTTGTATTACATCTGTAGCTTTGTCTGAAAGTGACAGGCAGAGATTGGCAGTCAACGCAATGACTCACTTGCAAGAGATTTATGTATAGGAGAAATGGCACACTTTCTATATATGTCTTTAAAATTAAATATAACATATTGCATTCCTATTTCTGTCATTTTTAAAACATTCTAGGCAAGATGTCCTTGTGCGCCAACTATGGTTCTCAAGTAGCCATTTTCTGGCTGTCCCACCACTTAGGGTGGCCCATCTGACACTGAATGGAGCCTGGGCCTTTTCCATCATGGCCCCTATTCTGTGGAACGGGCTCCATAAGGAGGTGAGGGGAACACCCTCCTTGAAGATTTTCAGGAGATGGTGTAAGGCTTTCTTGTTTTTTGAGACTTTGGAGGGGGGGGGATGGCTAGCATCTTTAAGCAGGGAGGGAGGGAGACATCTGATGTCTGTTATTTTATCTTGGTTTTAACTTGAAAATGTTTTTTAACCATTATTGTAAGTTAACCATTACTTGGCCAGCAGGGGGATGCACTGCCCAGGGATCCCCTCGGCAGTGTGGCATGTCCCTCTGGCAGCACGGCATGCTCCTGCGGCCACAGCGGCCCGAATCACGCCCTGCAGCACCCCACAATGGGCCCATTTTGAGCTGAATTGTGCTGTTCGGGGAGCACCAGGGAGCACCCTTTGCCCTGTGAGGCCACCTTTGACCTGTGTGATAATATCACTTCATGGAAGTGATGTCATCATGCAAGCTGGGAGCGTGCACACAGTGTGGGATGCTGCGGGGCACAAAGAAAAAGACCCAGGACAAGGCAGGGTAAGAGCCAGGCTCCCAGGCTCCCACCGGGGAGTCAAGGGACCTGGCAACCCTAATTGTAAGCGCCCTTGAACCACATGGAAAGGCAAAATATAACTGTTTAATAATAATATAATTATAACAATATCAGTTAAGCTAAGCACTCCTAATTCCCACTGATTGCAATGGCTGAGAATTAATGCTCCCACTGAAATCTAGTCCTTCAACCCATTAAAAAGAGAATGAATGCACACACACAGAGGATTCACATGTGCAGACATTGCATAGGTCATTTATATCTACACTATAAATAGTAACCCTTACTATAATTTTGTTTTTACATTAAAATTGAAACAATTATCAAATATATTTTTAAACATACAAAATAGTCTGTAATCAGATACTTAATGCTTTGTGCATGCATTTCCTCTGTTCCTTGTCCGTCACATTTGTACATGCACATTGTCTCAATGTGGCCCCCTTTCCCTGTCCATCCAAAACACCTGGCAGAAAAATATTAACTCACAAAAAGTTGCTTTCCTTGATTGTTTTGATCCTGTTTATAAGTGGGGGAGGAAACTGTGCAGCTTGTCTAATATTGCAGTCTTGTTCATTTTGCTTGCTTCCCCAAGGGTGCATATGGATCATAAAATATTTCCCATTCTCACATTGCCACTTGAGAAGTGTAGTTTGAGTGTATGAGTTGTGTGCACCAACATAATAAATGGTGCCAAGTTGCAACTGGGCAGTCACAACAGCAATACACACATTTAATATAACTGATTTTAAATCATACATGACTTGTCCACGATGACCCAGGGCTTAAATGTAATCCATGTAAATGGTGAGTATATTTCAACAATGGCTATCTGGTCAGCTGCCATGCTGCATGCCACCACTGGACAGATGCAAAATCACCTAAAATACTGATAATTTCTAATTGACAGCAAATGATTTAGGTGATCTGATGAGGTTTCACTTCAACAAAAAACAGATATCGTGAACAAGATAAATTTGATTTTGATCGCCTTTGTGCTGGCGGGGGGGCGGGGTTGAGGTTTGCAACAGCACCCTTGCTCAATTTCAGATTAGTAAAGTGCTTTTCACAAACATGAGGGAGAGGAATAAATTAAGGTATGTTAAAGTGACAAGTTAAAGTGAGATAAAGCTCAGTAGATATTTTAATTGTTTTTGTTATCTATAACTTAGAAGAAATGATCCAGTCCATAAGGACTGTGCTATACGTGATCACTACTAGTTGCACAGGAAAAGACTCACACTGGAAGCATTGCCATATTCTTAGAAACAAAAGTAGTTTTCTCCCCATTTAGAATACATGAGATGACTCCTGAAAGGCACTTACCTGTTTTATCTGTTGTCCTTTCAGACATGAATCTGGCTGCAAGCCAGACCTGTGATCTGTTTGATCCTAAAGGGAGTGGTTTGGCTGGGAGCCAAAGTCATATACAACATGTTTAGTTGAGGCAGCAGCATTTATTTTCAGGCGCAGAAGAGACTCAAGGAAGTCATCTTATGGCTTTGAAATATGAGAAGCAGCCCAAGAAGACCTCCCAAATGTGCAGAATCAGGCCAGAAAAAATGTGCTTTGTTTCGTTCCCTTGGGCTAACTTCACATTATCTTATCCAAGAGATATTTGTTATTTTTCAACATTAATTAACCCTCAAACTCTTACAAGTGAAATATATTGTTTTATAATTTGATTTAGTCTTGTTGCTGCCTTATACTGGTTTGCTATCATAGGGCTGAATGAAAAAATATTAGTAATATATATGAAAGAAGTGCAGTACAGTCTGTTTTCTAAACAGATAAGCTCTTTATATCAGTCACAATGAATTTGATAAATTTTGCAGCAACCCTACAAACTCGGGGCAGATCCATCTAATATATTTCAAATACACCTATGGTTATTGAATTATTAAGACAACCATGAAATGGCACTGCATCTCCAACTCTTTAGACAGCCAGTTTGGTGTAGTGGTTAAGAGCACGGGACTCTAATCTGGAGAACCAGGTTTGATTCCCCACTCCTCCGCTTGAAGCCAGCTGGGTGACCTTGGGCTAGTCACAGCTTCTAGCTCTCTCAGCCCCACCTACCTCACTGGGTGTTTTGTTGTGGGGATAATAATGACATACTTTGTAAACCACTCTGAGTGGGTGTTAAGTCATCCTGAAGGACGGTATATAAATCTAATGTTATTTTTATTATTATTATTAATACCCCATTTATAGCCTATTCAAGAAGTTAAATGGGCAATCACAGTAATCATGTCCCAACTGGTGATGTTCTGTGGTCCATCTAACATTGTTTAATGGCACCTCTTTTCTCAGTTGTTGGGAGCTGGTGCAGGAGTCCTAAGAGTATGCCTGACAAGTCCCTTTTTCAAATCTAATCTCAGCCCCAAGATCCCTTGGGCAAGGGAAGGAAGCGTCTATTGCCATTTTAGTATGAAGATAATAGTTCTAGTCTGTCATATAGGGCTGTTTTAAAAGTTACTGAGATAATGTACGAGGAGTGCTTTGAACACCTTGCGCTGTATAAATGCTAGGCATTATTATTATCCTATGAACCAGTCAATGAGCTGTGGAAACACATCCCTGTTGGTTCCTTATGCCGTTCTATATTAGTAATTAGACTAGGCAAAAAGCTCTGAATATCAGGAATTAAAATTTCTGAATTTCTCCAGTATATCCTGGGGGCTACACTATAAAATGAAGCTGTGTCAAAAGCTCCAAAAATATTGTGTGATGCATATTAGTTAGCAAGAGATACTGAATGTGGTAGTTGTTGTCTTCTGGTCTTTTCAGACATTGATGAGCCTTTTTTAAAGCATCCAAAATGTGGAAGAGGTTTTTTTTAAAGAACAACTGAACTATAAACTCTAAGCATGCTTAGTAGCTCTGACAGAAGCTAAGTCAATACATAACACTTAGTAACAACCAGTTGAGAAGGACTGTTGAA
This sequence comes from Eublepharis macularius, assembly GCF_028583425.1. Classification (NCBI taxonomy): domain Eukaryota; kingdom Metazoa; phylum Chordata; class Lepidosauria; order Squamata; family Eublepharidae; genus Eublepharis; species Eublepharis macularius. Next base: position 135,389,229 of record NC_072790.1, read on the forward strand.
ACCTTTTGGCAGCCATCTTGAAATGCTACATTTAGCAGCCATCTTGAAATGTTAAAAAAGCCTCATCTCTTGCATCCCATATGATTCAACCAATTGCTGGCAGGCAAAACAACACAAAGTTTCCTTGCTTTCAAATTGCCAGGCAACTGCCTCGGACTGCATTGCATTAAACAGTGAAGCTGAAGGTTTAGGCAAGTCTGTTCATTTTCATCAACTGTCAGAATTTTAAATATTATTTTCAGTATAGCACAGTCAATCTTCTTTTGTAAAATAATGGAATAATTCGTTTCTGGACATGAACTGATTTATCTTCATACTGTACTGTCATGGATCCCAAGTGGTTGGACTATTTGGACTCTGGAAAGGGTATTATTTCATATGAGTAAAGAAACACATTATGTAGTATCCTGACATAATGTATTTCTAGGCATGTAACAGCCTTTGACTCAATATCTGGCATTCAATGTAAAGACTGAGGGTCAAACAATAATTTCTATTTTTCAAAAAGGTATTAACGTTGCTCTCATCATAGCAACAAAGCAACTGTGTGTGCCAGTTTCTAATCCATAACAACATCATGTTTGTGATGATTCCATCTGCTTCAGTTGGAGACAAGGGTTTCTACTAAATAAATCAACCGTAAGTGTTTGGCCGGTTTCAGAATATTAATAAAATATATTGATGTATCTAATTCCCAACATGGCAAAATCTATGGATATTTTAATCCAAAGTCTAGAGCCATAACTAGAGATGGGCACAAACCAAAATATGAACCAAAATTAAGCATGAACCAGGCCAGTTCATGGTTCGCGAACCACAGTTCGTCAGATCCCATTTCTGACAAACCGCCATGAACTTTTAGGCTGGTTCGTTTGGTTCATTTTTTGGTTTGTCACTGCAGACAGCCTGGTGCCAATCAATCAGTTTCCTAGGCAACAGGGGATGGACTTCCTGCAGACCTTCTGCTGACCCAGAAGTGAACTTCTGCTGGCCTGGAGATGACTTTCTGCTGACCCAGAAGTGACGATTTTCTGACCTGGATGTGATGTTTTCATGAACCAAATGAACTGGTTCGTGAAGCAGGGGCAGGTTCATGAAAGTTCATGGCTCATGGTTTGTGAAATTTGATGAACCACGAACCACATGGTTCGTTTTTTTCTGGTTCGTGCCCATCTCTAGCCATAACCACAAGAAATATTCCTACATACTAAAATCTGAAATCAAAACACATACACATGGGGGGGAGGTGTTTTTATAAACCACGTATAATATAAACAGCACCTATAGCTTGAAGAACAGATGGCCTCAGTGGCTGTTGCTAGGATACCATACTGTATTGCCAGCCTTCCAGCCTTTGTTTCTGTCAGTGAAAAGTAGGGAGAGGGGCATAGCCTTTTACAGGGCTGTTTTGCCTTTGAGGGAGGACCCCTCAGGGCCAGGCCTAGCAGCAATCACTGGGCAACTTATACCATACAACTTGCATACAACAGGCCTAGCTGTTGGCTCTTGTTCAACAGTAGCCACACCATGAAAGCTAGCATTTTGCATACTGGTTAGAATTTCAGATCAGGATCTGAGAGACCTAAGTTTGACTCCCCGTTCTGTTATGGAAACTTTGGCCCACCAACATATTCTCAACCTAACTTACCCTCACAGGGTTGTTGTGAGGATAAAATTGAGAGGAGAATAATGTAAGCTGTTTTTGGTTTCCATTGTGGAGAAAGTTGGAGTATAAGTTGGAGAGGCAGTTTGGTGTAATGTTGTGGTGGTTAAGACACTAATCTGGAGAACCGGGTTTGATTCCCTACTTCTCCACTTGAAGCCAGCTGGGTGACCTTGGGTCAGACACAGAGTCTCAGAGCTCTCTCAGCCCCACTCACCTCACAGGATGATTGTTGTGGGGACAATAATAACATACTTTGTAAATACTGCTAATGGAAGTTGACATGGATCTGAAATCAGAACATATAATCATATCACTTATATTGCATGTCCTCTGGAAAGCTATTAAGGAAGGATTATTACAGCCAGGTATATCTTCTATGAGATGCCAGTATCTCAATAGAATTCTTTTAATGGAGAATGCCATAGGTGTAAAGTCCAATATGCACACAGTTTTCCTTTCCTCTTTCCTTAGGTGTGGCTTAAAGAGATCCTGTCTATTGTGAATTAAAGAGCAGGGAGAGGGGCAGGGCCCTTTACAGGGCTGTTTTGCCTTTGAGGGAGGACCCCTCAGGGCCATAGTGCCAACTATGTTTGGCACTTTCAATCACATTGGGTGGGTAACCTTTCTGTTTAAAATCAGCAGCCATAAGTCTACTTTCCTTTTTTAAAAGTACAGGGTCTGTTGAATTCCTTTTTATCCAAAGGAATTGTCCAAAAGATAGGTTTGTTCTTATACACCCTGGGTGAAAAGATTGATAATGCAATAGTGAATGCCTGTCAATCTTTTTTTGTATGGATGAACTGCTATAGTGCTATTATGTGAATGGTACACAATCATATCTAAAAATTGACTTTAGTATTGCTGATTGTCTAAGTAAACTGAACATTGGAATTGACCTCATTCATCCAATCACACAAGTTTTTAACTGTCATAGCATTTCTAAATACCAAAAATAAATCGTCAATATATCTAGTAAAGATCAGGATATCACTCCAAAAGGGGTTCTCTGTGGGGTGCAATAAAATTCACATTCTAATTTTGCCATAAATAAATTGGCAATACTGGGAGCAAAGAGGTAGGAGGACTTAATTCATGATAGACTTTAAGTCCTCCCACCTTCTTTTTAGTTTCATTGCTGGTCATATTAGAAAAGAATTGTGATCGTTTGGGGGACAGATTTTTCTTCCAAGTAAAAGGGGTTGCAATGGGCTGTGCAGCTGTGCCCAGTCTCTAGCCCCATCCTTTGAGAATATACACTTTCCCCCTTATATTTCTGCAAAGGAAGGGGCTAGAGACTTTTTTAAAATGAAAGCTGGGAATTCAGAGAAATTGCTACACCTATCACTACAACGATATATTGATACAATGGTATGCCAGTGAATTTTTTTAAAAAAATAAGTGCCAGGGTGGTGGGCAGCTGCCATGGGGACAGAAATTGGCAGCCATTTATATCAGAAAATCTTATTAAATTTTTTCCATCTTCACAACAGCCATCCAGGCTTTACTGCAATCCTTCCCAAAACTGCAGAGCAAAGCAGATTTGAGAAAGAATGGAGAAAAGCCAGTTTACAGGAAATTACTCAAGTAAGCACCCAATCAACTACACTTCTTCAGTTACCTTGGAAGGTGAGGAACTGACACTGGCAAGTTTCTCTTGGGAAAGAATTCTACAGAGTTGAGTGGGGGGTGGGGGTTCTTGCTGCTCCTACAGAAATTATACTGAGGATAGGAATCAGAAGAGAGTGCTTCCTGGTGTTCTAGGAAGTTGGGACTCTCAGGTAGGACATGGAGCATTTCTGCTGGGTTGTGCCCCTGTATAGAGCAACCATTTTTTTTTCCTTCTGCTGTTTTGAAGAACCTGCTGTGTAGAAAGAAGCATTGCCAATGTATGCTGCCTCTCTTTTTATGCATGCTATAAATAGCAGCAGGTCAGTAAGGTCAGATCACAGAGTGATGGAAAAGATAACCCCATGGCTGTGATCCTTGGCTTGTTCCATATACAACCTACAGTGCAATTCTAAGAAGAGTTATTCCAGTCTAAGCCCATGGAGCAACCTTAGGATTGCACTGCTAGTGTGTCGCTTGTGTTTTCTGTCCCCAGCACTTTTAGTCTGCTCCCTATGGTCCAGGCTTTGACAATAGTGAGGTCATAACTCTGTTTCTCCTTCTCATCACATGACTCTAATGCATGCAACTCAATGGGTCCCATGCTCAGTGGGTAATAGGTCTAGAAAGGTTGGAGTCAAGACCACCGATCTAAGTAGAAGAGAGAAGATCTCATACATACAGAGAGGATCTTGTGATTAAAAATGTTTAGTCTTTCTATGCTTTTCAAAGAATGATTGAACACAGACTGCATGGAAGTTACTAACCTGAGACTAGGTCTTTTAGAGGAAAATGGCTGAACTTAGGGCCGTTGTAAGTGTAAGTATTTGTGACCTAGCACAGGAATGTGTTTATCAGAGCTGACTGGGAACACCTGCAGAACAGATGCCCTAGAGATTTGACCCTGAAGGGACTGTTCTCAAGAAGGCTCTGTGCTTAACTCCCTATATTTCACACAGCTGTGATGCCAATTAACAGCTTAGCCCTGATTGGTTCCTGTGTTGCTAGGTGATTCAGTTAGGCCTGAAAAGATGTCTTCTGTTCCCTCAAAGAGGATAGCAGATAAAAGACGGAAGCGGTAAACTGGAAGTTGCATGTTTCTTTATCACACTTAGCATGTCATTGTGCTGAATTGACCAAGTGCAAGAGAGATGGCTCACTTTGTGATGGATGGGTGAGATACGCAACCATGAAAACCACTTAGAGATGCATAAGTGGCTAGCTAGCTCTTAAGTTTTAGATAGATAGATTTTAGTATTTAGCAACAGTAAGGACTTCTTGGTTTATTGCCTGTTGCCTGAATAACTGTGCTCCATGCTTTGTGGAGACACTCCTTAATTAATAAATTTATCTTTTATTAAGCTGAAGTCGGGAATTAATGTCTTGTGAATGGGTACACCCCAGAAATGAACTGGAGATTGGAAAGCTTGGCCTTTGAGAAAGGGAGAGCTTTCAGTCTCATAAATAACTTGAACTGCATTCTTCCTGCCTGGTTCCTGTAGTGGTTGGGGTCAGCGCTCAGAGCTGGAAGGTATGATTGTGGGTGCGTGCACAGATCTTAAAATGCTGAAATGTTTTCACATTCATCTCACTCAGCAGAACCAGCTGTGGGTTGGCATAATACAAGATATATTCCCTCCCTCCTTTTCACCCTCCAAACTAAACAATGGTTGGTCGTATTGCAAACCATGCCTCTGACCAAAAAGGAACACATTGTCTGAAGTACTAATAACATTTCCATAGAGCAGCTGGGCATGAAGAAACAGATCTGTATGTTCTCCATACAGCTCATACACACCCTCATTCCTGTCCCCCACCCAAATAGCTAAGCAAACAAAATACACAGACTTTGCTACACTTCTGTTATATTCCTCTCATTTGGATATTCAATGGAAAAGTAATGGCATCAGGTACAGAGAGAAATGCACATTTTTGGTATTATTAGTATATGATAAATGATTGTTGTTGATTCTAAAGAATTTTCATCAGTATTGAATCTAGTTTCTCAGGTTTACTGGAGCTGAGGAAACAGTCACATATGAATAATCTCTGGCCATGAAATTTTAATTTAAGAGAGGCTTGGTGACTATTTAAGTCAAACTGTATATGAAATTCAGCCTGCTGCCTTTGCATTGCAGGTTTCCACTAGGGTCAATGAAGGCAGAATTTTGCAGTGGCGGGAGAAGTCACAACTGCGACTTCCCTTGTCTATCTAAGCCAAGACAGAGCAACCCTCTTCTATCTTGGCTTTTAGGCCTTCAGTTCATAGCCCTCCAATCACATGAACAAACGAAGCTGACCATCGGTCTCTCAAGATCAGAATAGTCTATTCAGACTGGCAATAGCTATCCAGGGTCTCCTGAAAAGGTCTCTCACATAATCTACTACCTGATACTTTTAATAGGAGATGTGAGGGATTGAACCTGAGACCTTCAGCATGCAAAGCAGATATTTTACCCCTGAGCCACAGCTAACCATTTAACTTGCCTTGTGATTCAAATCACTAGGCTGCCTACTCCCTACTTTTCTCCAGTACGTTCTACATGAACAACCTTCCTCTCCACACGTTGCTTCTTTAACTACACTTTATTTGTTACTAGCATCGCTACTGAGCTGTGTAAGGGACAGTGTGATTGATTTGCTATAATATGTGAGAATGCTGGAGTATTCATTGAGGAAAGTGTGGTACTTCGTACCTGCTGAGCCTGGGCTACAAAGCTTACAGGGATGCTTTCACAATCTCTTTATGGCCACCTGTTATTTCATAAGCAGCCTCTCACTAGGTACATACAATAGCATGCCAGCCATCACCTGTCTTCTAGATTCCATCATAAAAGAAGAATGCCTGTGTTCCTCTAGGCACAAGCTTGTTTGTTTGTTTAAAACATTTATTAGCCATCATTCTACTTTTCAGGAATTCAAGGTGGCTAACAAATAAAATAACAATTGCCTCCCAGCCTCAGTGGACTTCCACAAGGGCTCCCATGTATCTAGCCTCCAAGGCTGCTCCCCCTGCTTCCTGCACTTAAAGTTATTCCAGCAAGTACTGTTGTCCCAGTGTTTTTTTTTTATCAAGCACTGACACTCACAGTCTGAACAATGAACAAGAGATGGGGAGCTGTGGCTAACATTGTGGCAGAAGTGGTAGTCTCTTCAGTCTGTGAAAGAGGATCAGGTAGACAGTCTCTCTCTCTCTCTCTCGCTCTCTCTCTCGCTCTCTCTCTCGCTCTCTGGCAGCAGTTTACCCTCTAAGCGTTAGCAAATGACTTTGGAGGGTGCTACAGAAGCTAAGGCTACAGATGGCTAAAAATGCCATCAAGAAGCTTAAGGTCATTGCTGAACATGTGCAGCAGCAGCAGACTCAATCTGAACTTAGCCTGGTACAAGTGGCAGTAGCATGGTGGAACTGAGACAGGTCCAGTGCATGCCGTTTTACCTACAGCATATGGCCTTAACAATAGCAGCAGATAAGCCCACATTCCCTTCCAGCACTGTGGCAGTATTAATATGTTTGGGGCAGGAGGAGGGCAGGATGATGAGGGAGACCATTTAGATCCTGGTCCAGGGAACATCTCTTTCCATGAGCCCCCATGCAAACTAATTATCCTCCTCCAGATCACATGGTGTGCAAGTAGCTTGCATGCACCAACTTAAATTCCAAGAACTATTTCCTGGAAGTCCCATTGAATAAAAGGGGAAGTTCTGAGTAGATCTACTTAGGATTGCTCCCACAGGCTTCAGGAATGTTGCTCAGCTAAAAACTTCTAGTCTTCTCCAGGCTCTAGCAAGCAGTGTCCAAATATAAATTGCAGGCCTCATTTTGAGTTGCTGCCATTCTCAGCCTGCTTACTTTGAGGTCTCAGATTTTCTGGAAGTGCACATAAGCAGCACAGTCTGAGCCCATAGCCTGTAATTTGCATTTGTTGATCAGACAGACTTGTTGGCTGTTGTGGGTTTTCCGGGCTGTATTGCCGTGGTCTTGGCATTGTAGTTCCTGACGTTTCGCCAGCAGCTGTGGCTGGCATCTTCAGAGGTGTAGCACCAAAAGACAGAGATCTCTCAGTGTCACTGAGACACTGTGACTCAGTGAGGTGACACTGAGAGATCTCTGTCTTTTGGTGCTACACCTCTGAAGATGCCAGCCACAGCTGCTGGCGAAACGTCAGGAACTACAATGCCAAGACCACGGCAATACAGCCTGGAAAACCCACAACAGCCATCGTTCTCCGGCCGTGAAAGCCTTCGACAATACATCAGACAGACTTGGTTGGTCAAGAAATTACTGAACCTCCACACTCAGTTTAATTGTAATATTAGAGTTTCAAAAAGCTTACCCCACTAATATCCCTCTACCTATTCAATACTTTAAACAGCTTTCTTTAATCCCAGACTTCAGCTCTTCCCACATAAGAAGAAAACAATGTGAAAAGCTTGAACTTAAACCAATCCAGGTGTAGTTAATTTAGATGAGATGTGCTACATAAAAGTAGGGATGCCAGCCCCCACCTTTCACCCTCTCCCCAACCCCTCTCACATGGCTGGCAGGTTAGGGGGAAGGAGGGGAAGGCAGGCTAGGAGCCACCAGAGAACATGGTGAAATAGCACACGTGCTTTGGAGACCCAATGATGCACTTGCGTTTGAAAAATGGAAGCTGCAGGGTCTCAGGTAGGCTAAATCAAACCCAAACATAGTGAAAATGCTATGTTTGAGGCTGATTTGGGCCCTGCTGATACTCCTTAGCTTCTGCTCATTGTGGGCTCTGGAGGGTGTGTGCTTTGTGCGCACAAGCAAGGAGTCTGAATCAGGGCCCCCCAGTCGTCCTTTGGTAGATAAGTGTGGTTAGCAACCCTACCTAAAAGTTGAGCAACTTTAATGACGATATAATAAAATCAGAAATTATTATATAGCCATTAAAATTGCCAGACCTAATCTAGAAATCTAATTAATTTTTCATTGTTAGTCACTTCCAGATCCCTTGCAAAAGCACTCTCCATTTCCCTCACTGGCAAGGAACCCAGGAGCTGTGCTGTGGAGAGTTGTACAGTGAGATTAAGGAGTATGGAATGCCTTCCATAAGATGATAGGACTGCTGGATTCAAATTCTTCTGTTTAGATGCTAAGAGATGATATTGTGGGTTATTATGTCCTGCTCAGGAGAAGATTAGAAAATAGGTGTAATGTTTTGAATATTTCTTGTCTGTTGCCACCTAGTGGCCAAAATACAGACTAAGTAGCATAACCAAAGATTGAGCTCACTCTGGAGTTTCAGCTCTTTTTCTAAGATGGATGACTCTGAAAACTCGAGTCCAATTAAAACACTGTTGTGATGCATTTCTGGCATGGTTTCCATGCTTTATAATGTGTTTATCCTTTCATGTGAGAGTAACAGTGAAAGAAAATTACCTATTTACTTGGTATTTTATGACCTGTGAAACTTCCTGCCTTGAGAAGTAATGCTGGCACCTTAATCACTTATTTTTATCCCATCTTTCTATTATTTGCACAATACACAAGACAGCTAACAGAATGAAATCACTCACAGCACACAATATCTCAAAACTGCAAAATGCAACCAAATGAGCAGCTTCACGGTCACGGCACATCAACTCCTGAATACTCTTTGAAATAGAACAGACCTGAAAAGATAGGGAAAGGAGGTATGGAAAGAAAACTCTTCCAATGAATGGCTCTGAGTATTTGGCTACCTGTCATTTAGAATGTGTATGCAAAGCGATAGTTGGACTCAAAGGCTTTTTTTGTGGTACCGAGTACTGGCACCTGGAGGTGTGGGGGGGGGGGGCGTTTTCTCAGTCCTAAGAAGGGAAATTGATGGAAATCAGTGCAACCATATGTATGAGTACCAGCACCTCTTTTTTTTAAAATAAAAAACACTTGGACTGATATGCAAGGCCCATAGAAAAATGTAGGCAAATCCTTGCTTTGTAACACCTTAATCATACATTGTAGTGATGTGAGACTTAAGTAGTCTTAGTTGGTCTTTGGACAATGAAACCTTTTAGCCACATCATTTTCCTGAAGTCATTCTGTTTCAAATTGTAGGTAAATTCAAAGAGCTTTAATGAAGGGCTGAGCAGTGTTTTGTGAGTCCTTTCCCTTTCTCCCTTTCTTCTTGCCTTGCCTTCTGCCTCCCAATTTTGAACTAATGCAATAGATTAAGTTGCCCTCTTGCACCAGGGCCCAACCTTCCTAATATTTTCTTGAATAATATTCACCTAATGATCATTCCTACAGATTTTCCATTCTGTGCCCATGAATCTCTCAACCTATGCCTTCACCTCTGACTTGCTGCCAGGTAGAAAATTGAAGTGGAAAAAAAGATATTACAGATGCATGCAAAACGTACCTGTGCAGTTCTCCACAATCAGGTTGCCAACCTTGAGACGGTGGCTGGAGATATCCCAAAATTACAACAGCTGTCCAAGTGACAGAGATCAGTTCTTCAGGAGAAAATGGCTATTTTGGAAGGTGAAGTGTTATACCCTATTGAGGTCCCTCACCACCCCAAACTCCACTGTCCTCATATTCCACTCCCATGACAAGTGGCTGAGTGCAGCCTGCCGGGGTGAAATGCCCTTCTCCCTGCTGCTGCACAGCAGCAGGGAGAGGGGCACTTTCCCCTGACTCAGCCACTTGTCAGGGGTTTCCTGACAAAGTCTCCCCCCCTCCCTCCAGCCGGCTGGAAGGAGGGAGACTTTGAAGGGAAGGGGGTTCCCCACGCCACTTGCAAATGGCATGGGGAACCTTCGTGTGGTCCATCTTCATGCCTGTGTAAAGTGCGCATGTGCTTTGGCACTTGCGTGATGACATCACTTCCAGAAGTGAAATCATCACACAGGCCACTGGAGTGGCAACAAACAACGAACATCATGTTCATTTTTTTTCCTGTTCATGCCCACCTCTAGTTCCCTATCCATTTTGCAACTGCAGGACCCACACACAAAGGATGGGCAACACATATACATTCATTCCATTGGGCACAATTCTTAAGACAATCCCTTCAAGATGCTAGAAAATTTATTCAGATGCTACAAATAGAATACTTTCTAGAGGACAATCAAATTTGGCATATGAGAGGCAACTACACTAGATAAGGTTCCCAGGTGCCCACTGGTGGTAAGCAAACTTCTGGGGTTTGCCCCATTGCCCACTGAACCACCAGCAATCAGCAGGAGATGGCAAGCCCTCCAGGGGTCACCCACCATTGGCAGGTGCCCAGGAACACGGGCAGCGCACTCACTCCCAGGGGACATGACAATGTCACTTCCAGAAGTGATGTCATCATGCTGGCTGCAGGAGAGTTCCCGTGCATAGTTTGAGGCTGATTTTGGCCCAAAATGGTACAAAGTGTCCTCTGGGGCTCATATGGGGAGAGGCGGTCCCGCAGATACACTGGTCCCAGTCTGCATAGGGCTTTATAGGTTAAAACCAGAACCTTGAATCTGATGTCAGGTCCAGTGTATGTTTAAACTGTACTGACTCCATTTTCTAATGCTTCTAGTGTTTAAGTGCTTTCTTCGCAGGTGCACCAGTTCCCAGGCAGCATTCCCACCGGAGGAGACTGTTTTGTCTAACACCGTTCCACCAAGCATTGGCCTTGAAGGAGAGCAGCTTCCCAGGACTGAAAGATGTTGTTTTGAGAACTGTGGGGGGAGGCTGATTCAGATGGGAATTGTTACTCTGTACCTCATGCTTTGCTCTTCATTGGTAACAATGATCGTGTACCATCCTGAGTCTCCTATTCAGGACAGTGGACTATAATGGACCTTTTCTGCAGTAAAGTTTCCTTATTCAAACAATGGACTCTTGTTTGCTTTTGAAGGGGAACCTGTAGGAAGAGCCTTATCTAGCCACAGTCTGACATCTGATTCAGTACTCTACAGGTAACCAATGCAGCTGGTGCAATACTGGTGTTACATGTGCATTTCCCAGCACTCCAGTGATGACACGCACCACCACATTTTGGACCAGTTGCAACTGCCAGATCAGACTCAAGGAAAGCCCTGCATAGAGTGCATTACAGTAGTCTAACCTAGGGGTGACCATTGCTTGGACCACTGTCATTAAATTGTGGGTTGACAGATAGGGAGCAAGCTGCCTGGTCTGACAAAGATGGAAAAATGATGACCTGGCAACTGCAGTGACCTGGGCCTCCATTCTCAGGGAGGCATTCAGGATCACCCCCAGACTCTTCACCCTTGGGGTTGGTGTAAGCACCGCCCCATCAAGAGTAGGGAGTCAGGGTCGCAAATCCACGCTCCTGCAATTCAAGTACAGGATCTCCATCTTTGTGGGATTTAACTTCAGCTGACTACCTTCAGGAGACAGGTGAAGACAGGTTAACTTCAGCCAACTACCTTCAGGAGACAGGTGAAGACTTTTTAAAATATAGGATGGCTTTTGTTTAGCCACTTTTTAATATATGGGTAGTTTTTAACTGTTTTAATATGTTTTAAATGTTTGTTCCTGTTTCATATTATAAGATGCCTTGAGCTCCTATAAGGTAGAAAGATGCCTAATAAATATTTTAAATGATAAATAAATAGACACGTTATGTACCTGATAGTTTCTTCTTACGTAGGCTATTTGTCCTTTCTTCCTTACATTTCAGTCTTTTCAACAATTTTAAACTGTCTGTGTCTATGCTAAACCGAGTTCTTGGTATTGTTTGGTCCCTCCCAATCTCTTTCCATGTACACTATGTATTTCTGTACTGTAAACCCAGTACAGGTATAGCTCTCCTTGTCATCCTGGTGACAGATGCTCTGAGATTTATTATGTCTGTTCATCTTTTAGGAGGTATTGACTACAAGCTTAGAACAGAGAGTCGAGGATGGTAAAAGCATTAGCAAAATATCTTACTCTTAGCCTTCTGCTGTTCTCATTTAATAAGGCTGGATGAATTGCTCCTGGGCTTAGACAACAGATGTTCATGAAGCACCTGCCAAAACATTGCATTAACACAAAATAATGCATCTATGTGATGGTTCAGCATTAGAGAGTTAATGAAACTCAGAAGCTCTCTACTTCTCAATTTCAAGTAAAAGCCACTGCTGTGATGAAGAACTTAAAAAAACTCTTGGAGAACCACAATGAGCGCTTCACCTCTGGCAATCTAGCAACAAGGCTCTTCCACCCAAGCTTCTTGTTGTTGAAGATGATCAGTCTGAGTATGGCTTCAAAGCAGGAGGTGTGCAAAAACAAGGACTCAGTTCTCGTGTTAATTTAAAACCTTGAGTTGAATACTTTAATGTCAAAATAAAAGTAAGAAATCAATCTAATAGTGATTTCAATGGGAAACATATATCCAACTACAACTTCCTTCCCACCTCAACCTCTGTGACACCAGTGTAATGCAAGAAGTCCTGGACAACATTGGAGAAGGATTTCATTAAGCCATTGCATATCACATACAAGCATCACACAAGTGCACTCCTGAGGATATTGCCTTAACACAGCCATGGGGAAGAACTGTAGGACAAGCTATTTGCCAAGCCTCTCAGTTTAACCCTAGTGGTACAGGAATGAATACCAGGCCAGACACACCAGAAAATAGTACCTCCATCATATTGCCAAAACAGGACTGTACACCTCTCTACTGTCATCAGAATGCTAGTATATTTAATGAAGACTTGGCAACTGGATTTCATTTAAAATTGCACAGGAAGAAACAAACCGACCAAGCAGACTATTGCAAGATCAATACTAATGTAACACTACTCAAACAGTATGTGAGACCTGTTGACCTGCAAAATCTCCTCTCTTTCTGTCCCCACCATATCCCCACAAAAAGTGAGCAACACAAGGTTTATTTTGAGGGGTTCCCTTTACTTTTTATCCCACCATATCCCCCATATCCATAATATTGTTGCTTTAATATATTGTAAGTGGTCTCTGTTAAAATTGTGCAGAGAGGCAGGATGTGATGGATTTTAAGTGATGTAAGCAACTTTGTTGGCCAATATTTGGTTGAAAAGCAGAGTCAAAATAGACGGTTTGAATTAACATAAATATACTTGCTCAAGACAATAGCTTAGGCTGCATATTAGTAAGGTCACGTCCAACTCTGAGAACAACTTTTCACTTAATATTTTAGACATAGCTACAGACACCCAAGCACAAACTATGTGGGCCCCCATCTGTTTTGAATGTGTTGCATATGTGTTAATCAACACTTTTCCTGTTGAAATTCTTTGAAATAAAGGCCTGGTCCTTTCGCAATCACTGTTTCCGAGTATTTTGCTGTTTAAACCAGACTACAATCCCTTGGAACCAATCTGAAGCAAAGTGCATTGTTTTGGACTTAAGTATCCAACTCTCTGTGTTATTCTAAACATTTAAGATGCCACACAATCTACTACAAGACTAGACATTCAAAGAAACACAACTCTATGATGAATTATCAAAAAGTAACGTAGATCATGTGTAATTCCTGTGGGATAGCCACATTTCTCCTCTACTTGTTTCCTTTCCAGCTTTGTATACCTTGATTTTGCCAACATGGAAGACAGAGAGTGCCCACTCTCAATCATGCCTAGTCATCACTCATGGCTGCTATTTAGTAGTGGGTCAAACCAATGCTGCTCTGATCAGGTATTCCTTTGACACGATTCTGTATTAACTTGTACTCTGCATATGTATTCAGAATAGATATACCTAGTTAACCACATCATACACTGATTAAGTTTATGCCATGATAATTATGTTCATCTTGAAGATTTGGTAAGACTCTTTATCACTCTATTAGTACAATATTGGTAAAGTGGGTAATTGACATCTTCACCCCACGCTCTTACACTCTTACAGAGCTATTTGGCTGCATTAAAGACCAATCTGGCAAGTCCTTATTTTACTTCCCCAGGATCCTTGCTTGTGCCTATGGGCTGCAGTTTCTCATGCAGACGTAGCCTCCAATTTCCTTTCATTCACTTAAAACATTGGGTGGTTAAATCCACTGCTTCCATCTATCCTTAGGAGGCCTCATAAGTTTAGGTAAACCCGAGTTTTGAAGACCTGTAATTTGCATTTATTAATCACTCCTGTTCCAAGAAATACCTACAAAATGTAGACATTTAAAGAAGGCATTGTCTGATAAATTTTGCCTGCTGTCATAGAAATCAAAGATTTATAGTCTGTCAGCTTCCTGGCTGTTGTTGTTTCTTTGTGGCCGCTGCTAAACAACCACATCAGTACTGCAAGCTTTCAAGCCTTGTTTTCTGTCAGTAAAAGGCAGGCGGAAAAGGTTAGGTCCCTTTCCATGGCTCTTTTTGTTATTGAGAGAGGATTTATCAGGACCAGGTCCTGCAGCAACCACTGGACAACTTAATATCATACAACTTGCATGACTCATCCAGGTCCTGCTGCTGGCTATTGTTCAACAGTAACCATTCCACAAGAGCCATTCTGGTGTAGTGATTACAGTTTCAGACAAGATCTGGGATACTCAGGTCTGAACTGCAATGCAAGTTCACTAGGTGACTATGAGACAGTCATATATTTTCAGCTTAACTTACCTCACAGGGCTGTTGTAAGGATAAAATGGACAAGAGGAGAAAACATAAATCACTTTGGGTTCCCATTGTGGAGAAAAGTGGGATATAAATGAAGTAAATAAATAATAAATATAGCCGAAGATGGGCAGATAAAAGGTGGCGTTCTGGATTAGTCTGGGCAGGCCCGATTCATATATAGATGTACACTTAAGAAGCCCTGAATGTCGGATCATGTAGGAAGGTGCCGAGCTGCATAGATGGAGCCTTCATTAGCACATGGGTTCTAACTTACCTGAGGCATTAAATACAACACCGAGGGGTGCCATCAGCTCCCTGAACAACTTAAAGCTGTCGGATGAAGATTGGAGAAGGGAGGGAGACTCTCATTCAGCCTGTAACAGCATGATTGGAGTAAGTCAGAAGCTTGAAATAGCCATAAACTCGGCTCTCACACACTCCACTTTCTCTTTCCCAGTCTGTCATTCCCTCCCTTATCTCCTTTTCCCACTATGAAGATCATTTGTTAAGAACTATTCAATGTACTACGAGATCAATGTACTACAGAAGAATAACTTGCAACACAGAACCATAAATATCCTTATTTCTCCTCCCCCACCCCATCGCCTTCTGGATCCTTGGAGAGAAGAGAGAGGCTGAGACAGATAATCAATCAATCTGGAGAGGGGAGATAAGAATGGGGTATGGAAGCAATCAGATGTTATAAGACTGCATTTAAAGTAAAGTTTTTTTAAAGTCTGTGGGATCTGTTTAGTGTAACTGCGTCATACTGGAGTGGCTTCTCCATCTTAGAATAATCGCTTATACTGAACTGTTACCAGGGAAAAAAACCGAATTTGGCTGTGTTTTTTATGGAAATAAGTTTTCTTTTCTCTTTTTTGACCATGTATGAGCTAAACTGGGCACTCCCTTTTAAAAAAATCTTCTATCTTTTTCTTATCTTTTTCTTTGTTTTCCTTTTTTTGACAAATGAACTAAAGCTTATTTCTCATTTTGCCAGCTTCAAAAATAGAAGATGGAATAAGTGAAATTCATCACCATCTAGTGGAAAAAATAAATTTTTAATTTTTACAGCTTTGGAATGCTTAACTTATAAAGACACTAATGGTTTAACAATCTTATATATGAATATATATAAGACATATGGATTAATAATATTAATAAATTAATATTAGTTACTAAGCTGTTTTCGCTTCCGTTTTATACTATATTTTCTTTCCTTTACTCTGATTTAGTTATTATTTACTATTAATAGTTATTATTATTAATGGCAATAATAGAGTAATTACTATTCTGCCTTAATTATCAATCATTTCCATGCTATATTGACATTTTTCCTGTTCATCCCCAATTAATATTTTATACTTAATAGCTTAGTTATTAGCTGTGTTAAATTTCCATAGAACAGTCAAGATAGGATTACAACCCTTACTGTAAGCACCTGATGTGAAATATATGAGAAGCCTGTATAAGATTTTTGCAGGGGGGAGATTAAATAGACTGCAAAAAATGACAACCAGAGGGAAAAAAGAAAAGAAAAGAGATAGTGATGATGATTATTTTGATTCTCAAGTTTTAATGGATAAAATTCAGCAGAATTTAGCAGTACATTCCCAAACTATTACATCCCAAGTAAAATATCTGCTCAAAGAATTGGAAGAACGCACACAACAGAATATCAAACTAGAAGGTGAGAACACATATGATAAGATAAAGAAAGACATTTCAGCTTTGAAGAAAGAATTTGCTGCGGGACTAGGGGAAGTTAAAAAAACAGTGCAGAAAAATACTCAAGAAATTGAGATAGTGAAAGAGCATTACAGAGATCTTAAATTGAGGCAAGAGGCCCTAAACCAACAACTGGAACTAGCAGATCAAAAAACTGAAATGCTGGAAGTACAAAACAGAACTTCAAATTTGTGATTTCGATCTGTCCCAGAAGATTTAGGGGGAAAAGATTTGGAAGATGAATTCAGAGGGCTATTACAAGATCATTATGAGATTGAGGAAGACTGTTTAGGGATAGACCAAATATATACGGTCTACTCGAAATTTGGGGCCAAAAGCAAGAAGCCACAGGACATATTGGTAAAATTTACACGCAAGAAAACGAGATACTTGATTTTGAAGAAACAAAGAGAGAATCCGCTGAAAATTTCAAGGTCAGAAATACAAGTCTTTCAAGATCTTCCACAAAGCCTACTGAAAAAGAGGAAAGATTTAGAGTTCTTGAGACAACTACTACACAAAAAAGAAATTAGATATTTCTGGAAAATTCCATTTGCTCTTGAAGTTTTGTTACCAAAAGGAAGAAGGCTGGTATCAACTATCAATCAGGCTAAGCAACTATTTGAAGAACTAGCAGCGGAAGACACTTTTGAGGTTCAACAGGTGCAAAGAGACAAAGAAACAACAGAAGTTGAAGAAGGGAAACTAGATCAAGCAGCGGCATATTAACAATATGGGAAATTTCAGTATCCTATCAGTGAACATTAATGGCTTAAACTCCCCCCAAAAATGATCTAAAATATTCAATTTGTTAAAAAGCAGAAAGTGGATTTAATATGTCTTCAAGAAACCCTTATCAAGAAGAATCATGAACATATTTTAGAGAATAAAAAACTAGGTAAAGTCTATATATCATCAGCGGAAGACAAAAAGAGAGGAGTGGCAGTCTATGTAAAGAACCAACAACTTAGCATAACTGAGGAACTGCAAGATCCAGAAGGAAGATATATACTATTGAAAATCAAGCACCCAGGAGGGAGAATCTATACTTTATTGACAATCTATGCACCCAATACTGCTAAAGAAAAATTCTATGGTAAATTTTTTGATAAATTGATAGACTTTCAAGAAGGAGAAATTATATGTGGGGATATGAATGGAGTGTTGGACCCAAACATGGACTGATCGAAACGAACAAGGGGAGGGAAACTACCCCAAAATGTTCTGTACTATATGAAAACATCATATTTGATGGATGCGTTTAATTTTAAATCCCAAAGTCAGGAATTATACCTTCTTTTCAGATAGACATCAAACATACTCGAGGATAGATATGTGTTGGATGTCCAAAACTGCATTAATGAATTTAAACAAAGTAGAGATACAACTGAAAATTTATGCAGATCATAATTCCCTGCTGATAGAGTGGCAAGAAGAATCTAAGAGTAGAAGATGGAGGCTGAACAATAACATATTATTACAAGATGATATTGTTAAGAAGTGCAAGAAAGTCTTAGAAGAGTTTTTCAAACTGAACTGCACTAATGATATCTCCATTACCACAGTATGGGAAGCAAGTAAAGCTTTTATGAGAGGAAACCTGATAGCTTTGATATAAAAAAAGGAAGGAGAAAGCAAAGCAGATGAATGAAATTATAGTTAAAATTCAACATTTGGAAGAACAGCATAAAAATCACGACAATACTAACTGAAATTAAGCAATTAAGAAACCAACTGAATTTTTTGCAAGTTGAAGAAATGCAGAAGTTAAGCTTCATGAAGCAGAAATATTTTGAACATGCAAACAAACCAGGTCATTTTTTGGCCTACCATCTAAGAAAAGAAACTGAGAGAAGAATGATCACAGCAGTTAAAAAGCAAGATGGAATCAATACGTAAATCATTTATATCCTATTTTTCTGAATTATATAAAAAAGAATCTCTTATGGAACAAGGACTTGAGGATTATATTAAAGAAACAATACTCTCAAAGTTTAAGATAGAAGATAAAGAAGTGCTGAATCATAATATAACAATACAAGAGATCTCACAAATGATAAAAAGTTTGAAAAAAGGTAAAGCACCTGGTCCAGACGGGCTAACAGCTATGTATTACAAATGCTTTGAAGAAAAGCTGGCCCTGACGCTTCAAAAAGTGATGAATAAAATAAGTAAAGATAGGATTTTACCTGAATCGTGGCAAGAGGCACATATAACGCTGATTCCTAAAGAAGGAAACGACCGGATGCTGCCGCAATCATACAGACTAATCTCGTTGCTGAACGTGGATTACAAATTGTTTACAATGGATTACAATTATTTATATTCAGACATTTTAGCAGAAAGACTCAGAAGAAGTATAATGAACATAATACATCCTGATCAGACGGGCTTTGTGCCGAAGAGATATATGAAAGAAAATGTCTGATTTGTAATTGATGCAATGGAATTAGTGGAGAAAAAAGGACATACGTTTGCATTTGTCTTTCTTGACTCTGAAAAAGCATTTGATAATCTCTCTTGGACTTTTTTTCAAAAAATAATACAAAATTTAAGCAATGGTCCTAAGTTTGAAAATTGGATAAAATGAATTTATACAAAGCAAAAAGTGAAGATCTTAATTAATGGAGTATTGACAGAAGAACTGCAAATAGAAAAGGGCACTAGACAAGGATGTCCGTTGTCACCACAACTATTCATATTGGCAATGGAAATTCTTGCTTCCAAGTTAAGGCAAGACCCCAAAATCAAAGGTTTAAAAGTGGATGATGAAGAATTTAAACTAAAATGTTACGCAGATGACGTGGTTTTGACGATTTTGAACCCGCAGCAGACAATACAAGATGTGATGGAACAGCTTATGAAGTTTGGTAAATATTCAGGATTTAAAATTAACAAGAAATAAACAAAAATTATCCCTAAACTTTTAACAAAACATGAGGAAGAAAAAATCCAGGAAGTATCTGGATGTGAGATAGCAGCAAACCCAGTGAAATATTTGGGCATTTACCTAACAAGACAAAAAGACACTTTGTTCAGAGATAATTATGAGACATTGTGGAAGAGAATTCAAAAAGATTTCAAAAGATGGACCAAATTAAATCTGTCTTGGATTGGAAGAATTTCGGTGATTAAAATGAACGTTTTACCTAAAATCAATTTTTTGTTTCAAATGTTAACAATTAGCATAAAACACAAGACAGTGGCCATTTCCACACACGTTGAATAATGCACTTTCAATGCACTTTCACAACCCTTTTGAAGTGGATTTTTTGTTCCACACATGGAAAATCAGTTTCAAATGTTCACTAAAGAGTATTGGAAGTGGATTATCCAACGTGTGTGGAAGCAGCCATTGAAAGACTGGCAAAGACAAATAAATCAATTCATCTGGAACAGTAACAAACCAAGAGTAAGATTCAAGGTATTACAAGATGAAACTTACAGAGGAGGGCTGGCAGTCCCAAATATTAAATTACATTATGAAGCAGCTGGTCTAGTTTGGATTATAGACTGGATAAGAAACCCCAAAGATAGACTAATACGACTAGAAGTGGCGGACTTGACAGATGGACTACACAACCTCCTTTGGGTGGCAAAACAATCAAGAAAGATACAAGAAAGCCATGTCATAAGAGACAGCCTCATTCAAATTTGGGATTCGGTTAGAAGAAGAATAAGCCCGTTGATATCGCCACTATTTTCACCAGTTGATGCCTTTTGTGTTAAGAATCAGAGAAGAGATAATGATTTTATAATGTACCAAGATATGATAAACCCTCAAGGAAAGATAAAATCATGGCAAGAAATTCAAGGTGAAGGGGAAAAAATACAATGGCTGACATTTTCAGGCAGTTTCCAGAATACAAGAAGCTCTGAAGGAACTCAGAGGACAGTTAAGGAATCTTACCGATTTTGAGAAAATAATCACGTAGAAAAAGGAACACATCTTGGGTCTAATATATAAACTTTTACTCCAACATGATACTGAAACAGAACAAGTTAAAATGTGCATGATAAAGTGGATGCAACATTTCGGAGAAGAAATAACATTTCAACAGTGGGAGAACCTTTGGACAAAGGGTATAAAATTTACGGCAAGTCAAACACTGAGGGAGAACTGGTACAAGATGTTCTTCAGATGGTACATTACACCAAAAGACCTTGAGAAAACGGACAAGAAATATGTGGGGTTATATTGGAAATGTAAAGAAGCAGACGGTTCCTTTTATCACATGTGGTGGACATGCCACGAAAGCAAAAGTTTCCGGAAAGAAATACACACAGAGATACAAAAGATTTTAAAACTTGATTTCGCCATGAAACCACAAACTATGCGGTTGGGAATACTACCAGAAAATGTAGACAGAAAATTACACGAACTATTTAGATATTTACTGACAGCAGCAAGGGTGGTATTTGCAACCAGATGGAAGGAAGAAGAATGCCCAACTAGAGAAATCTGGAAAGATAAGATGGCAGAATACGCAGTGATGGTAAAACTGACAAGCTACTTAAACAGAAGACCAATGAGAGAATTTGAAGAGAATTGGGGGAATTATTATTATTATTATTTTTTATAAAATTTTATTGGATTAGAAATCATTAAATTGTACATTACAATCAATTCCCTTTAATTTTTCCAATTCTAACCCCCTCCCTTTCCCCCCCTTTTTGTTGACTTCCAACAGTTTTCCAACCCCTTGTCCCTTTTCCCTTACTCATTTCAAATTTATTCTATCTATCAAACATTAACTTTTACTTTCTTCTAAGCTTGTCTATATAACACAGTGCTTCCTCTGTCTTCCTACTTACTTTAACAACTAAATAATGCATAACTAAATAATACATTCTTGGCATATATTCTTTTAATAATAGTCATTTAACTAATTTTGATACTCTATACTCTATCTTATAATCTCATCTTCAATATGGGACAAACAATTTATCCCTCATTTAGCATAGTTTTAGATACTTATAGTCAACCAATTTGACCCATATATATCTCCAACCTAAGTCAATCAATTTAACATATAGTCTATACTATATTACTATATATTTTTCCCACCTTACTTAAGTTTCTTCATTGCAATTATAAAATCTCTCCATTATACAATTATTGCCAGAAATGAAATTAATTAGTTTCTATCCTTGTAATTAGTTAATTTCTATCATTATAATTCTTATAATAACACCTATAATACTTAATACTATATATAATAGTCAAATAAAATAATTGCTTAGAAATTCTCATTTAACTCTCCACCCCCCGGTAAAGTCACCTCCCTCTACTTTTATTGTATTTCAGTAATTTTCAAACTGCCACAGTTCTCCTCCCACCTCCCATTTTTTCACTAAATATTGTTTCAGCTTCTCCCAATCCGTGTTAAACTGTCCTGGATCAAGGTCTCTCAGTTTCCTTGTCATTTTGTCCATTTCCGCCATGTACAGCAATTTGTAAATCCAGTCCTCGATAGTTGGCACTTCTTGCACTTTCCATTTTTGCGCATACAAAAGTCTGGCCGCTGCTGTCATATAAAATAACAATGTCCTATATTGTGCTGGAATACTCTCCATTCCCAAGTTCAGCAGCAGGAGTTCTGGGTTCTTATTTATTTGAAATTGTAAAATCTCACTTATCTCTTTTATTATTTCCCCCCAGTACTTCCTAGCTACCTCACAAGTCCACCACATGTGATACAAAGATCCTTCATGTTTCTTGCATTTCCAGCATTTATTAGACATATTCAAGTTCCCTAGCGCAATTTTCTTTGGTGTCAAGTACCAACGATAAATCATTTTATGGACATTCTCTTTAATATTGGTACATGTCGTAATCTTCAATGTATTTTTCCACAAGTATTCCCACGCCTCCATTGTTATTTCTTTATTAAAATTAATAGCCCACTTCACCATTTGCACTTTAACTGTCTCATCTTCAGTATACCATTTCAGCAGCACTTTGTATACCTTAGAGATTTCCTTTTTGTCCTCTTGTAAAAGTGCCTGTTCTAATTCCGAATTCTCCATTCTTATACCTCCCTTCACACAGTCCGAGTTATAAAGATCTCTGATCTGTCTGTACTGAAACCAATCGTAACTTGGAGCTAACTCATCTTGCGTCTTTATTTTGAGTTTAGAAAGTTCCATTCGGGTTATCTCCTTGTATGTTAAACACTGTTGTTCATTATCGACAGTTCTCGGGTCTATTACTTCATATGGAACCACCCATGCGGGGATTCCATCTTGTAGGTAATTTCTATACTTCTTCCAATTTGTGAATAGGCTTCTCCGAATATAATGATGTAAGAACATAAAGTCCGCTTTTACTTTATCATACCATAAGTATGCGTGCCATCCGAATATTTTTTTATATCCTTCTAGGGCCAGTAATTTCCGTTTTTTCAACGTCATCCAATCTTTCAACCACACTAAACAAATTACGTCATAATAAAGTCTTAAGTTGGGCAGTTGCATTCCGCCTCTTTCTTTTGCATCTTGTAACACTTTCATTTTCACTCGAGGCTTTTTGCCTGCCCAAACAAAGTCTGATATTTTCCTCTGCCATTTTTCAAACTGCTTAGAATCTCGAATAATTGGTATTGTCTGTAACAGAAACATCACTCTTGGCAACACATTCATCTTAATTACTGCAATTCTTCCCAACCATGACAAGTTCAATCTATTCCATTTAATCAAGTCTTGCTCAATCTGAGTCCACAATTTCTCATAGTTGTTTTTAAATAAATCTATATTCTTTGCAGTCAGTTCAATTCCCAGATATTTCACCTTGCTTGTTACTTCACAGTCTGTTATTTCCATTAATAATTGTTGTTTTTGTTTAGTCATGTTTTTACATAGTATCTTTGACTTCTTTTTGTTTACATAAAATCCTGCCAAATCTCCAAATTCCTTTATTTTCTCTATTACCTTTGGCATATTCTCCATTGGATCTTCCACAATTAACATTATATCGTCCGCAAATGCTCTGACCTTATAGGAAAAGTCCTTTATTTTTATTCCACGGATTGCATTATCTTCTCGTATCTGTATCATCAGTATTTCCAAAACCAAAATAAACAACAGTGGAGACAACGGGCAACCTTGTCTTGTACCTTTCCCTATAGTCAATTTCTTGGTCACCTCGTCATTCATCACAATTGCTGCACTCTGGTCTCTGTAAATTTCCTTTACTGCTCTTATGAATCTTTCTCCCATTTGTAGCTTTTCCATGGTGGCAAACATAAAGTCCCAGTTAGAATTGGGGGAATTATTTTACTTACAAAGGATAAAATGCATTAAAGTTTTAGAAATCTGAATAAGATTGTATACTGATATATTGTTATATATTGAATATAAGGCTATGATAAAATGGAAAATCATCAAATATTCATGACAAGGTAGATTGCATGATATGGAAATTTGGCATAAAGTTAAGAAAAATAGAAATGATCTGTACAGAAGCATTAGACCGTATTAAGACGGAGACCGCTCATTTTGACCTTTAGTTGATCCAAAATTGAATAGTGAGTAGGGAAAAGAACATATTTAGTTTGTGAAGGTAAATGTGAAAATACACAGTAGATGGAATAGTAGATGTAATCTTCAAGTTTTGTGTACTCTGTATTTTAATAACTCTTGTAGTGCAAAATCTTACTGTTCCTTTGACCCTGTTATCCACCCTCTTTTTTCTGTACCCCTCTTTATTCTGGAAAAAAAATTTAAAAAGAAGAAGAAGCCCTGAATGTCTAATTAGCTTTCCTACATCAAATCATTTAACTCCTGGCAAGAGGTACACCACAGATAACGTTTTAGGTTTGTTACCAGGTATCATACACAAGTAATACAGAATCTCTGCTTCCATTCTAAGCTTTTATGAATAAAAAATAATTATTCAGCATTCTTAGCGTAATAATTCCACAAGAATTACCAGAAGAATTGAAAATTTTATTTGGAACAAAAGCCATGCCTTTCCTGGCATTTGCTTTGCTAGAGAAGCAACAGTCACTTCCCAGAAGGGAAAGTGAAACCAGACTACAGCACAGCCCCTTTTTTTGGCCCTAAGGGTTCAGGGGAAAATAACTAAACAGTTCAATAAGGGAGCATCACCAAATTCACAACTTGCCATGATATAACAGTTAAATTTGGTTCAATCAACAGAAAATCAAAACTTCCATTATAACTACATAGATCATTAAAGGAGAGTGATTACATGAGTCCAAAAAGTATCTTACTCAAAGATAAGATCATAGGAAAGGGTTATTTAAAGGGTTTCAAAACTGTCTCCTTACAATGGCTGTCTGCTTCAAGCTCCCTGCTTCAAGGGGCTCATATTCTTGGCTAACTTATTATTTTATAACTTCAAACATCAGACAAAGTTAGCCTCTTTGGGGCCAGGTGGTCCCTGGCCCCAAAGAAATCCACCTTGCCTCAACCAGGACCAGGGCCTCCTCAGCCCTGGCTCCCACCTGGTGGAACTCTCTGTCTGTGGAGACCCAGGCTCAGCATGAATTGTTATCTTTCCGCCAAGCCTGTAAGACAGAGATGTTCTTCCAGGCATATGGTAGTTGAGGAGGGTGGGCCGTGAAACCGGCCTCCTGCCATGGGGAGGGGGTTACCCCATCTTCTGTCAACATCTAATAGTTGGTAACAACAGGAGAGGGAAACTTGCGAAATAGTTGATGTCACAGGTAGAGCGCAAAGTTCATTGGTCGATGAGTCACAAAGATAAATGCCGCCAAGTATCCGGCGTTTTCCAATGGAGCAACTAATGGGTTCTCACTGCACAATATCCAAAGCTGCACCTGGAAGACCAGACAAGGGTTTAGCTGCACCCGGAAGACTAGACGAGGACTTGAACGCCACTGAGTGTCCGGCGTTTACCAAGTGGAGCAGCTGATGGGTTCACATCCAAAGCTGCACCTGGAAGGCTCAACAAGGGCTACGAGCCTGCTGGCTATTAGTAATTAGCTTGTTTCGAATGAAAATCTTCTTCTGGCCCCAATATCTACGATACATAAATCTAGTTTAATTCCTAATAAATTCTAAAATAAAACTAAAAATACAATTGAAATTGCAATGGACTTACTGTCTCCTTCATTAATCCAGCATGGTTACAACATTAGTACCTCTATCCATTTAATGGCCGGAGCAGGATGTAAATCCATAGATCCGGCGTTATTTAACAGTAACCTAATTAACCATATACATCCAATTAAAGCAACCGTGATAGCAATATCAAGGGAGGTGGGACCATACATATGCTTGCATCCAAATACAAAAGAGGCAACGTAAATCACACGAAAATAGTGAACCATTACTATTTACAGAAACACAAAATAGATCAATTCTGAAAAATCAATTATAAAAACATGGAAAAATCAATCTCATTATTGAGTCCAATCAGGGTAAGGCTGTTCATCCTAAAAATCCAAGCAGCTTGTTTGTAATAAGGTCCTGTTTACATTATCAGATTGATTAATAACCTCAAGCACGGAGAATTTAAGTTCTCGTTCATGGGCATGATGTAATTCAAAGTGCTGGGTTAAAGGGGCCTCTCTGTTTCTGGTTCGAATTTTTGAGAGGTGTTTTTGTATTCGAGTCCAGATGAGACATGTAGTACTACCTATGTAAATTAAGGTATAAGAACATGCTAGAATGTAAGCCATGTTGGAAGTGGCACATGTTGAATAATCCTTAGAGAAAAGGGGACGACCCGTTTGGGGGTGCTTAAACATTTGCAAATCCGTATTCAATGAACATACATTACAATGTCTGCACGTGAAGTGGCCCTGTGGTAAGTGTCTAGTTGATGCTTGGGATTTTAAATCAGAACTAACTAAGAGATCTCTTAAGCTCCTTGTTCTTCTATATCCAATCTTGGGAGGCCTCGTGCACCCAGGTAGGTCTTGGACAATGTGCCAGTATTTTCGAATAATCTGTGATATTCCTCCCGATAGGGATGAAAATTCCAATGCCCAAGTAACCTGGTTCTCATCTCACTGGTCCCAATTTTTGTATTGCAGTAAGGACCTTCTAGAGGTACCATTAGCTCTAATTCTTGCTTGTTGTATCACCTGTAATGGGTACCCACGGGATCTCAATGACTTACTCAAATTGTCAGCTTCCCTGGTATAGTCACAAGCTAAAGACGCGTTGCTTTTAAGACACAGAAATTGACTGTATGGTATGTTCCTCTTAAGATTATTCTTAAGAGTTGAATTCTAAAGAAGCACTCCTGTCCATATTCTTACAGTAAGGTCTCACTCCCAATCTAGTTGGTGTCCGTTTGTATACTACCGCATCCAAAAATGAGATGCATTGGTGATGCCCATGATATGTAAATCTAATATTGTGATCTACCGAATTTATCCATTCAAAAAATCTTTGTGCGCATGCGTGGTTAACCAGGACCATTCTCCTTCCAAAATATATATTGCCTGTGCTGTAATTCTTCTTATCTCTATTGATTTTCCTTATTTTTAATTCCTTAAACCTAAATTCACAGTCATTGTTTCTGTTGGTAAATTCTTCCTCCGTGTAGGAATTCTTAAGCTGTTCCTTCAATTGGTCAATTTCACTGGTCACCTGATCTTTCTCTCTCACTAAACAGTCTATAACAGAAGCATGAGGTCATACAAACATTTATTTAATATTGCTGCCCACCATTTCTTAAAGGGCTCATCATCCTTGTACATCCCCAGGGGGTTGTGTATTCTAAGATGAGGGATGAGTCATCTCGGGATGATGTTTTCTTTACAGTATTCGGTTAAAGAGGTTGTCTGGGTTGTGCAGTATGTGTGCCGCTTTTAGAAATTGTCTTACATATTTATTGATGTCTTTATCTGGTTTAAAGAAATATGTTTATGTATTTTATATATGTCGTATTCCGCTCTGAGCTCATTCAAGGGGGGAGAGTGTATTATTATTATTATTATTATTATTAATAACAACAACAACGATCATGATAACGATAACAATAATGATAACAATAACAATAATCATAGAAATATTTTCTTAAGGCATATAAAATGTGTTAGTTCATTCGTGTTACATTTTATCTTAACAAAGTCTATATAAAATTAGTGAGTAAAAGTTTCTCATACATATGAATATCTTTTGGCCCTCAACCAATACATCCATACTGGAGTTCCATCTCTAACTTCTGTGAAGTTAGACATTCGTGCCATTCTTAATACCTTGTGCCAGCCTTAATACCTTTTATATGTTAATAGGAATCAGATGGCTCTTCTAATCTACACAAGGCCGTACAACCATGTTACTCTACTGTTTCATGCCCCTTTCCAAGGTTGTTCTGTTCTTGTACTCTAGACTCCCCTTATGGCATGCCTAGTTATGGGCTAGCCCCGTGTCTGTGTGCAAAGGCATCTTCTATAACTTCCTTGGTCAAATCCAGCAACTGTTCTCCTTTAATTCTAGCTATATCTGTCACAGTAGGTTGGTTGGTGAGTGGGAAGGAGAAAAGGAAGCAGGTAAAGACGTGAATGATGTAAGCTGCTTTAAGTCCCTATTGGAGGAAAAGGCAGGGTATATATGAGCTAAATCAATATGAAATATAGCTGAAGATTGGAGATAGATAAAAAGTGGAAAGGAGAGAAGGAAGCAAGGAGAAGTGAAGACAGAGGGGTTGCCAGGAGGAGGGAAAGAAAAAATGGAGTAGGGAAGGGCATACAAGAGAAAGTGAGGTTGCTCCATCAATTCTTTTGGGTTCCTCACTGTGCAACTGGACTCATGGGAGAAGGGAAAATGAGATATCTTTTTCATCCTTATAGGTCCCCTCCTACCATTCTTCCTTAATGATTAAGAAGCCATGTAAATGTATTTAAGATGACTGATTCAAATGTTAGCTATTAAGGTGGTTCAGTCCTCTCACACATCAGTGCCATCAATGCAGGTCCGGGATACACTGTATAGTCAGGGTCAATATTAGGAATTGCCAGCCCCCAGACACCACTGACCTTATTGGTTCTCCTTTTTGTAGCTGCTGACTCCTTGTCTTCCCTTTTCAAATGACTGACTGGAGAGAGGAGAGAAAGCAGCTATCATTTTTCTCTTCACTTTCTCCCTGTGGGTGGCAACTGGGATTGAGCCCAGAGAGAGAAAGAGAGAGAGAGAAGGCAAATGAGTGGTCAGTGGCAAGAAGATAAGCCCAGTCAAGGAAGGGGCCCCACTAAGGGTACTTTGCTCAAGGGCTTCAAAAACTGGAAAAAAATTAATACCTGTGAGAAGCCAAAGTCTTTGCTTCCTATAGTCTCATACAAATGCCCCCAAATGGAAAATTAAGACAACAACAACTAAGAATGCTAAGAGGAAAGAATCGGTAATGTGTTATCACTTATGAATAACTGGTGCCAAAAGCCTCGTTTTAAAGGATGGATCCATATGGTAGTCTTCATCTACTGAAACTAAATATAAGCATGTGTAACTAAAATGATTGCAGATTCTTCCTTTTTAAATTCCTGCCTGAATCTCATCCTCCCTTCTTTCCCCCCCTAATATCAAATTTGAAATCAAAATATCACTGGGGAAGGGACCCATCTTTTTGTACTCTGTAAAGTGCCATGCACACTGATGACAGTTGTTGTCATCATCGTCGTCTTTTAGATATATTATTCTTGGGATTTGAATCTACATCTCCCAGATCCTTGTCTGGCACTCTAATCGCTATACCACATTAGCTCTTTACAGTTCTTCAAACACTTCTGGTGGAAAAAACAACTCACAGGGAAGTAACCAGGTTCCCCCAGGGGCATGGGCACTCCCTTGGCAATAGTTTTATTTTTTGGCTTCCTGAGGGCCATTCAGGTCATGGTTAAAAGATCAAGGTTTGTGGGACAATAATTGGCATTCTAGGACTATCCAGGAACCTGCCTTAAAATGAAGAGATCTCTGGAAACCGAATCATAAGTGAGGCCAGGGCCTTTGGGCATTTCCTAAAGGTGATCAGTATTGCTGCTCAGGTAATTAAATCACAGACCCAGGGAAGGCCATCAAGCTACTACCCAGCCTTTCTCCAACAGACTTGGACTGAGCTAGCCAGCTCTCAGGTAAGCTAATCATCCCAAGTTGACTTCTTCCATATCTTTCCCCCATACTTTACCCATACTGAATATTGTTAATTAGAGGTGGGCAAGAACCAGGAAAAAACAAACTGTGTGGTTCGTGGTTCATCCCGTTTCACAAACCACAACCCATGAACTTTCACAAACTTGCCCTAGTTCATGAACCGGTTCGTGGTTCATGGGATTTAAATACTCCTTTCCCTGTTGCTGCAAAGCGGCACGGAAAGGGGCATTTCATCCCCGTTGGCTTGGATCAGCTGCTTGGCAGGGAGATCCCCAACAAGCAGACAATCTGCGGGTTTAAATGCCCCTTTCTGTGCTGCTTCACAGAAGCAAGGAAAGGAGATTCCCCCCACTGGCTGGGATCAGCTGCTTGTTGAGGAGATACTCGACAATCAGGTGATCTCGGGGTTTAAATGCCCCTTTCTGTGCTGCTTTGCAATAGTAGGGAAAGGAGCATTCCCCCCACCGCTTGGATCAGCTGCTTATTGGGGAGATCCCCGACAAGCAGCTGATTGGGGGGGTTAAATGCCCCTTTCTGTGCTACTTCCCAGCAGCAAGGAAAGGGGCATTCCCCCCATCGGCTTGGATCAGCTGCTTGTCAGGGAGATCCCCGACAAGCAGCTGATTGGAGGGTGAAATGCCCCTTTCTGTGCTGCTTCGCAGCAGCAGGGAAAGGGCATTTCACCCCCCAGCAGCTTGGATCAGCTGCTTGTTGGGGAGATTCCTGACAAGCAGCTGATCTAGGGGTTTAAATGTCCCTTTCTGTGCTGCTTCGCACCGGCTTGGATCAGCTGCTTGTCAGGGAGATCCTGACAAGCAGCTGATCTGGGGGGGTTAAATGCCCCTTTCTGTGCTGCTTCACAGTGGCATGGAAAGGGACATTTCACCCCCGCAGGCTTGGATCAGCTGCTTGTTGGGAATCTCCCCTACAAGCAGCTGATCGGGGGATTAAATGCCCCCTTCCTTGCCACTTCACAGCGGCACAGAACTGGATATTGGGCTTTTACATGAACCACATGAACTGGCAGCCCAGTTCCTGGAAGTTCGTGGAAAACAGGCTTCCACAAATCACTGGATCGTGAAGCACAAACTGGCCCAGTCCGTGACAAACTTTAGTTTGTCTTGCAGTTCATGCCCATCTCTATTGTTAATCATGCCCACATTTGGAGTTCTTTTTACCTTCCACTCCCTTAAAATTCAAACACCATTGTCCCACAATTCCAACCAAAGGTCTGACTCAGTGTCAAGCCTTCAGTTTTCTAACTCTGCCTTTGTACTGTTCCCCATAGGGGTGTGTACCATGAAAGTTTCAGTTTCAGTTCCAGGGGTTTCTGGAATAATTCCATTCCATTACTAGTTTGTTCTGGTTCAGCTAGTGCCAGCGTAGAACTGATCCATTTGAGTTTTGTTAAGTCCTTTGCATGCACAGAGGCCACACATGTTAAAAGCATGCTGTTCTCTTTGGGGTGAGGGTAGGGAAACGAGGCTCTGGGCAACTGCTTTTGTATATAACCAAAATCAGCACCAGTCATTAGTTCTCCTCCTAGTTCCCTTCCCTCTAAAGCACTGATCCACTGAGTTTTTCCTCTAGCACAATAACACACACACACATACCACCGCCACCACCACAACAACAAACCTATAGAAGGCAACTGTTGGTGGGTGGAGTAGAGGGTGTTCCAAAGTAAGACAGCACTCTTCCCAGTGCAGCAAAATTAAAAACAAGCCAGCTTCATGCTCACTTTTTTCTTTTTCTATAGTGCTAATAACTTATTACTTTTGTATTCTGCTGTTGCCTGTTGGTTTCCTGTTTCCTTGTGCTTTGTAGTTTTGTTTCCACAATGAAGGGGGATTCCAAATCCTTCCTTTTGATGCTCAGCATTCCACTGCAAAATGGGGTGTTCTCGCTGCCAATCCTCTCCATTCAAGCGCAGACAGGCAGGCAGAATGATTGTCTGAATTCCCACCCTCAACCCCACCCAAACAGACCTATGTTTGCCCCATAAGTTTTCCTTTTGCTGTGGGGGCAGGAATGACTGCTTTTGAAAGGGGGGAATAGGTACACGTTTGCCATTTGACTCAGAAAAAGAGAGAGCCCTGAAAGACTGTGGAAGAACTCCTAAACAGATCTACTCAGATGTGAGCCCCATGTTATTCAATAGTGCTTACTCCCAAGGAAGTGTCTTTTGAACTGCAGCCTATGATTGAAGTCTGCACATTCCCCCTTCCAAACATTTCCAAAGCTGATAGGATGAGTGGGGGGGGGGGTGTCCCCTTGCAAGGACCTGATTGGCAGGGAGGGAGACAATGCCATTTCCTGGGTAGCTATGGGGGGGATGCTCCCTTCCTGCCAACAGAGTTAATTAATAAAGGTCTCTCTCCCCTTGGGATATGACACTGACTGGCACTGTTCAGGAAAACAAGCTGCTGCCCTGCCAAGTGAACCCAGTGCTTGCCTACTGCTGGAAGGTATGAAATGAAACACAAACTTTTTGGTGGGAGGGACATGTTACAATTTAGTTTACCAAATTTGATTCAGCATTCTGGAAGCTGCTTTAATGAGGTGAACTAGTGAGTTTTGTGTGTAATTTTGGCTTTTCCCCCATTATGCACACTCCTATAATTCAGTCAATTCAATCCCAGTTCTATGGTATTCTCCTGATAATTCACCCAGATTCCAAGTCATTTCTTTATTCTCTGTTTCAAATCCTTTGCTCCCAAAATGCTATAACCCTGGCTATAAATATCCAGAAATCTGATTCTGGCTTCAATTTGGACAGCAGCTCAGATTTGCAATGCACAGGATCCATCCTTCTTCCATCTTGATTTCTATGCAGACTAGGAAAGATACATGTTTGCTCTTTATCTTAATTCATCTCCATTTATTTTTCAATCTGAATTGGCATTTGGCTCCTCTCTGCTATTTAGGGACTCACACCTGGAAGACCAAACACTTCTAGAGTTGCCTAGGGAATTAATGCTTGCTCCTTGCTTGCATAGAGAAGAATGGGAGCTCTTTGGCAGAGCTGCCTGCAGAAGGTCTGTGGACGTCCCCTCTGTTGGCTAGGGAATTGATAGATTGGAGCCAGGATGTCTGGACTCATAGACCATGGACTGACGGACTGGTCCAAATGGACCAAAGTTCGTGAAAAAGACAAGTCCCACAAACTGTGTGTTCACGAACCACAAACTGGGCTGGACCATGTCAAATTTAGGTCCATTTTCCAGACCGTGCCCACCTCTACTCACTTCTCCTCATGCAAGCAATCAGTCAGTCTATTCTGTTTCTCTTAAGTCATGAGCTGGGGAAACAGAAAAGACCAGGTAATATATTCCTGGCTGAGGAACAAGTACATGTGTTGAAGAACTGGGTGTGCATCCCTCAGACGTGCAGAGAGAGAGAGAGAGAGAGAGAGAGAGAGAGAGAGAGAGAGAGAGAGAGAGAGAGAGAGAGAGAGAGAGAGAACATGTACAAGATAATGTGCGATCTACAGAAGCCTGATCCATGCACTTCTCCATGCACTTCTCTCTTTGTAAAAGGAGGAAAAGATCACACTATTAGACTTGTGTGGGTGGTGGACCTACATGGGACAGTGTCCATGGTTCATGTTATCTCTAGTACACTTTAAAGAAGAGGCACATGTATTCTGTCCTCCCTCACATAGTAGATGGGACCAGCTCAAAGAGGAAAAAAAACTATCCCTATCACTGTCAACTCTCCTGCTTTAAAATGTCCTACACAATGCAGCTGTGTTCTGAAGCAATTAGAAGCAGAGGTTCGGTATCTAGTTAAGTTCTTTGGTTTTTCAACTGTAGATAAATAAAAAAATCACTCATGAACCCTTTCTTGCATTCAAGATTTATTACTCCCAGAGCAATGTTAAGAAGAACAGCCCTAGACATTACGAAGATTGAAGAATGCACTTGATTGTACTATGTTCCAGGGCTTATGGAAAAAACAGATAACCAGATTTCTTCCTGAAAGAGATTCATGGCAGCACAGGCTTGGAAACCGTCATTCCTCTTTGTTATGTTCTGTCCCATTAACATTGATAGATTTAAACAGGGATAATCATAGACTGCAATTTGGCATCTCTTCTAGAGTAAACATTTTTTTTATATCAGGAAGAACAGAATTTTGAATAGCTAGAGCATGACCATCTGAATGTGCAGTATTTGACATAATTCTAGGAAGTCAAAAGGAAGGGAGCCAAGAAAATCAGGGGAAATTATGATTTGTTATATAGGCAAATATACTACTTCAAAACAGTTTGCACATGTCTATTACAGCCTATTTTATGTTCAAGAAAACCACTGTGTTTAATCAAAAAGCCTAAAAGGTTAAACAAACACTAAAATATTAACATCCCCCCCAGTATGTCTTAGTCAAAATCTGCCCCTCCCCTTGTCTTATGCTGAGTAAAAGCCAAAGAAAAGTTAGTTATTGTATTCATATTCACTCAAAATAGTAAGAAAATCATTCTACCCTCTTTTAAAAGATACATTTTTAAAAAGTTTAGTTTTGTCGTTATTGGACTGCAGCATGAATGCCTTCATAATGCATAGCTTAGGCCTGTCAAATTTAAGTTTCACAAATCCAATTTGCATATTATACAAATATTTGTAAATTATGCAAATGAGGCACATTAATTGTTGCTATACTAATGTTCCATATGGTGGCTGCTGAATTGGTGCTGTCTCAGGTGGCTTTGGCTAAGCTTCTTTGTTTTCAGTTTGGATGCTTACCCAGTGTTTACAAAAATAAGTCCCAGGCAAACCAAGCCACTCTTGAGCAGTTGGGACACTGCTCCCTGACTGCAAATTCAGTAAAGGGCAGATTCAGTAAAGGGCAAATTCAGTAAAGGGCAGATGAATAAGGTGGCATTCAGAACTGCCTGTTGTAAGTCTCTGGCATTGTAGTGGGCCAATGCTTGCCCATCTGCTGGGGTACCGCCTCAATGTCTTGTGGCTGTGATGGAGTCTATCAAAGCCCAGTATGGAGTCTTGGGGTCCAATTCCCCATTGGCAGGCAGCATAGTGGGACAGGAGATGGGATGGGTACCTGTACTGCATTCCTGTGCCATAATCTGGGTGTGTCCATCAACCTGCATTCTTGTTGTATGCCACAATCAGTCATTATAGTGGCTGCTCTCTTTCACACAACAGTGGCCAGGAATCAAGGACAGTGTAGGATCTGTAGGCTACCAAATGGAATGAGAAGGTATGGGCTGCTGTTTTGCTTGGACACTTGAACTCCTGAATAGCCAGAGTGCTCCTGTGGTTCCATTGGAAAATCTTCCACTATCGTCCAGTGCTGGAACTGTGGATGAGCAGGTGACACAGGCTGGCAAGGTTCTGGAACTGGAATGGTTTGGAAAGCAGAAAACAAAAAGGTAGGTCGATGCTCTCAGCTAGTCCATCAATCACCTCAGCAAGGGTGATTGGTGTCACAGTTGATGGGTTTGCAGGACTCCACTTGACTAGGACCCATTGTAGGAGGGCACAGCAGGGCCATATTACTTGGGTGTGATGGCAGTGGGCCTGTATGGGAATGAAACCTAGCAAAGATACTATTCCACATGACCACAGTTGCTCCCCATAATTCCTACCCTGACGAAACACAATGGATTATTTTTTTCCACCAGTGTAGGTGGTCTACACTGAACTTCCACTCTGGTAATTTCCATTCTGAACTTCTGGAACTTCACTAGGTCTGTGTATTTCAGGAATGTACAGCACCTCCCTTATCTCACAGAAAGATCCAAACAGCCCACTATAAAGGATATGAGAGCTGTATAGTGATTCAAGGAGATGTAGGGGAAGGTCCCTAGAGATAAAAAAGTCTTCTGGGTTGAACATGGTGTTTTCTTCCTCTCTAGCTCTTCCATGGGCATTTTTCTGCAGCAGCCATACATGGGGGCTGGAAAGATGGCATCCCAGGCACATCTGTAAGGTGACATTATCTGGGCCACTACGTTACTTCCAGGGAAAACCTAGAACTGACACAGTGGTGCAGATGATCTCTTTCTCACATACACACACACACACACACACACCAACCCTCCTGCTGGCTGCTAGGCATGGCCTGGCAACCCTAATCTAAACCCATTGACTTCATTGATGTCAGTGGGCATAGGAGGTGTAACTCTTCTTAGGGCTACATTTAATGAAAATGTCTTGAAAAGCAAAGATTAATACATCAGTCCATATTCTCATCCACTGAACTGAATTGCAAAAAAAGCTGATCCAGAAAGTAATTAGAGAACAAATCATTAGATTTTTGGATGTCAAATTTTCTCTAATCTCCACAGCTACCAAACACAAATGCATCTGAAATTCTAGATTAAATATATGCCCTCAAACGTCATGATGTGATGTCCCCCCATGGGTCAGTAATGACTTGGTGCTTGCACAGGGGACTACCTTTACCATTATTCACTATGTAATGCTACCCAGTTAGATTTCTGCTCCTTTTTATTTGCTAGCTTTATTTTCTATGGATAAAGTGGCACAAAAAGCCTGAATTAAGGCACACATTGGATTTCCCCACATGGAGCCTCTTGTTATCCCTATTTAGAAGCAATTTCAAAGAAATAAAATTTAATTTTATCTGATTTGTTTTCTGTCTTGGAATGCATGAGAGAGAGTATGGAGTCAAACTGCAGCTGGACACTGAAGGTCATTCATCCAGCTTAGTTTATCTTCCCCATTTGTTTTTCTTCTAGCAAATAGAACAGCTGTTAGCTTCTCCCCTTCACAGAACTGTCCCTTAACCCACACTTTCTCGCCTTCATTTAAGCACTCTTCAACTCCCCCCTCCCCAATCTTTCCTTCTTTAAAAAAGTAGGCAGAACACTTTGATGTTCACTCTACCAGGGATTCCCTCAATGCATTAGAAGAGATGTATACTAGATGGTAATATGTAGGGGAAATTTACTAATAGGTTTACTTCTTGCTTCAGTTAGAGTCTTGACTATCACAGGGAAAATGGTATAGCTTCTGTGAATCAGTAGATATATCATTTTTATCCTTCTCTTCCTCCAAGGAGCCCAGGATGGCACTTTTTCTTTTATCCTTGCAAAAATCCTGTTAGGCAGCCTGGAGTAACTAGCCAAAGTTCAGCTATGAATTGCATGGTCTAGTATGGATTGGAACTCAGGTATCTCTGATCTTACACTGGTGTTCTTATTAATACACCACACTTTTTCTCAATACAGTTCATAACTCACTATAAAAGAAAGGAGCATACAATTAGCACTTAGTACTACAGAGACTTTACAAAACAAAAACTCTAATGGTAAACATTTAACTACTTTCCATATACAGTATCACAGTGTAGCCCTTAGAAAGTATGATTAACCATAGGGCAGTATTGTTATTGCAGGCCTGCCAAAATGTGACTGCTCACATGTGATAGTCCACACCAGCAGCTTAATGAACTTTCTGTTCTTTGCTGCCTGCTTGGGACAACAAAAGCTGGGTGAAGGAGGACTGTTGGAACATCTTGAGGATCAAACCACATGAAAGGCTGGACAATCTACAACCAATCTACAGCAGATTTTCCCAACATAAATAACAGCTTTGGGAAGCCATGGGAAACTCCTATATGGATCGGGTTGTGAAAGATGGAAGAGGGGTTTAACTTACACTTGCCAGGTCTTCCACTATAGCCATATAGGTATAGGTCTCCCGGTATAGAGGGAGCCTTCCAATCAAACGTTTCCTTTGCCAACTAGCACCTGAAAGGCAGGCAAAAGAAAATGGCAGCCATTTTGTGGGTGTGCAGTGTCATGCAGGTGTATGATGTCACTATGATGTCATGGCACTCTCTAGGATTTGCAGGACTGGCACACTCTAGGTCATGCAGGTGTATGATGTCATGGCACTCTCTAGGATTTGCAAAAACTCTATAATAACACCAACATTTTTTGCAAATCCCACAGCATCTCATAGTCATAATATCACTTCAGGTTTCCACTGGAAGTGATGTCAGTATGCCAGCATGATGCTGCTGTGCCATTTCCCACCCCAAAATGCTACTGGGGATGCCAGCTGAGTTGCTAAAATTGGAGGTCTCTTGCCAGCAACCATGTCCCAAGCAAAGGTGGGATAATTTTTAAAATACCAGCAGGTGTCATACACGGAGTGATATCTATTCTGGGGAAAACCTGGAAATGTTGTCACATAGCTCTAGGAACCATCACAAACTTTAATCATAGAATTTTCATTGATTACTAGAGCAACATGACATTACTTCTGGGTTCTCCTAATCTCAAGTCAACCCAGTGGGGAACAACATATATGTTGCCCATATGCTTTCCCCAGTGTGGCAAATTGTAGCTCTGAGGCATTGTTTAATGGTATTCGGGGAAAGAATTAAGATTCTCTTCCCTCATAGGATACAATGGATAGTAGCTAGGGAGGAACCTTGTTCAGGGGTCTGTAGAACTGGATCCCTTGACATAATCTATTTGAAATTTCTAAGGGGAACCTAAGAGGACAGCCAGCCATCACTCTGCCGCAATACTGGTGTCATTTGCTCCAAAAACAGCCCCTCTAGCCTCCCAGAAAGATTCCACCATAGGGAATTATTATTATTATTATTATTATTATTATTATTATTATTATTATTATTATCCCACCCTCCCCACAAGCAGGCTCAGGGTGGGTCACAACAGTAGATAAAATATACAGAGATAAAATCACAATCATTTAACACAGCCATCTAATAAAACACCTGCTCACTGTATAAAAAAATATATAGCATCTGACGGTGGTGGGGGTCCAGCTTAACCACGCATGGTCGCTCATATGGGGGGGGGGTAGATGGTCAATACCCCCCCTACAGACATAGGGGAGACCAGGAGAGAGGCTTATTTGATGGAATCCCTGATGGCCTCAACCATACACCTGGTGGAACATCTCCATCTTACAGGCCCGCCTGAAGAAGACAAGATCTTGGTGGGCCCGGGTGTCCTCAGACAGAGAGTTCCACCAGGTTGAGGCCAATTGAGCCTCCCTGGGGCCAAGGACTACCAGTAGGTGCTTACCAGATGATTGCAGCACCCTCTGGGGAGTATATGGGAAGAGACGGTCCCTCAGTATACTGGTCCTAGTCCGTTTAGGGCTTTATAGGTTAATACCAAAACCCTGAACCTGATCCGGAACTCCACGGGAAGCCAGTGTAGCTGCTGCAGAACTGGAGTTACATGTGTTCTGAAAGGCACACCCATCAGGACACAGGCAGCAGCATTCTGGACCCATTGTAATTTCGGGTCAGACTCAAGTGAAGCCCTGCGTAGAGCGAGTTACAGTAATCCAATCTGGATATGACCATTGCATGGATCACTGTTTCCAGGTCATGGGTCAAGAGACAGGGAGCAAGCTGCCTGGCCTGCTGAAGATGGAAAAAAGCAGACAGGGCAACTGCCACGACCTGGGCCTCCATTGATAAAGAGGAGTCTAGCATCATGCCAAGACTTCTGAACGACAAAACAGGCACAAGTGGTGCCCCATTGAAAGCTGGAATAATGGGCGTTGTTAATTCTGAATATTTTTGGAATTAATTGAAAATATTCAGAATTAACTGAGTCCATTATTCTCTGTGGAATTAACCGGGAACACCAATATAGGTTTATCCAGGAATCCCAGATTTGAATGGGATTTCTAAATATACCCAAAAAAATACCCCTAAGTTATTTATGGGGTATATTTTCAGACCAAATGTACAGAATTGCATACCCCTACCTGACACTGCCCAGAGGCATGGGGCACTGAACGCAAACTAAAGAGCTAGGGTCAAAGGGCACTTGTTCTTTGGCTCTTGATCTGAAGGTTGTAGCCTCAAGTTGGGTGAAAGATCAACCATCAAAGAGAGAAAAGTCCTGTGTGTAGCAGGAACAGCTTGACTACATTTGACATTAAGTGCATGTGTTATTTTAATGTTATTTTTTCATTTTCCATGTGGTGAATAGTCTGTCTTTTAAAAGCTATGTGATTGTGAGTTCACACATTCACAGACACCATGTGGTAGAACCCTAGTTATATGTGGAAGCAGTACAGCTATTCACCATGACATCAGCCTACTCCATAATGATGCTAGGGACCTGGCAATCCAATGAAAAGGAAGTCACAGTTGCAGCACATATACAAATCTTAAGCACTACCGTTTGTCATATAATAGTTCCAGGGAAAATGATAATGGGTATTTAAACATCAGCATTTAGAAGATTTTTTTTACTTTTTAACATTTTGTTCGCTTTTGAAAGTTAACCTCCCAAATCAGAGTTCTGACACATGGATTCTGATGAGAAATGTTACTTAACTTACAGAATGAGAAACTGATGCCAAATATTTAACTGTTTCCCAGAGAGCTGGAAGAGAGTGTGCCATGCATATTGTGGTTTTTCCCCAGTTTGACAACACCTGCTTCCTATCTTCTCTCTTTGGGGAGAAGTGAAGAGGACACTAGTAGATGTAACAATACATATTGCAGTTGTTGAAAGGTATGGATAGCTTCCATCATCTACCCTTTAACCTTTTTTGTTCTTAGAGAAACTTCCTGGCAAATCACCAAGCTTGGTTATATAAGGACATCTGTGTTGTTTTTTCTCTGAACATTTATTCCATAAAAAGATATACAATTTCTACTATTGCTTACAGAACGGTTTAAAATCTAGAATTTATAATGTATAGCATACAGAAAGCAAGAATATGGGATACTGCTGCCAGCTAAGGAAATAAAGTTTGAATAGCGTAGCTATGGCCAGATACCGATGAGGTATCTTTAATCATTGTATAGAAAAGGGCCTAAAGAGTGGACAATAGTACCATATTGTTGCATATGACATATGTAGAAATCCCTCTTCCACTCAAGGTACAAGAGATCTGTCTGGTTTTCTTCAGTCACCCTAGCTACAGCATCCTCTTTATGAAATAAAAAGACTTTGCCACCTTTCCAGCATCTTGTCACGTTTAATCATCTCCCCCACCCCCAATTCAAGACATTAACCCTCAGGTGGTCCTTCATGTTGCCAAATAAAAGGCAAGTTCACTTGTATGACATAAGCTGAACAAAATGTGTGTAGGACATTATACTCTGAGTGATCTCTGAAGCTTACCATTGTGTAAGCAAAGTGTAATTCACACAACATTGTTACCTTGTGTTCTTATGACAAAAACCTAGGAGGGACTTTGGAATATTCATGAAAAAAAATCCTATTTGGCCAAGAGAAAAAGATTCAATATATGTATGGGTGCAACTTGGAGTTTGTGGCTCTGGGGTTTTCTGCATGGTGGGATTTTTTTAGGGTGGTGGTGGTTCTGGCTTTGATTTATTCTCTGGTTTCTACATACATTTTTGCCTTTAGTTTTTGCTTGGGTTTTCCCCCTATCCCCCCCCCCCCCCAGTTCCTTTCAGGCCACTTTTACTCCAATCTTTTTCTGGAAGACAATTTTGAGTCAGTTTTTGCCTTGTTTCTTTTGGTTTTGTTCATCCTGCCCATTCCCACCCACCTCCTATCCACTTTTCAATGAATGGATGTTTATCATCATCGAACCAATTCTCCCCCTTCCTACTCCCCCCACTGGTTTTGTTTTCTTTTTAATCGTCATTTTCATAGATATATATCTGCTAACCATACAACCTAATCAAAAATAGCACCCCTCAAAGGTGAAAAATTAAATCTTCATATATATGATTTTATAATCTTTTTAGCATACAAAGTGCAAAAGTGCTAATAGTGCTTCTCTAATATACCATTAATAACTTCATAAGACTAAACTTAGATATCATGCTAGATGCAAATACAACAATTTACAATCATAAATATCATAATAAATATATAAATAGAACACAATAAATACTATAAATAAGTTACAAAAATATTTTCATTCCTAAGAATATCCAACAGGTGGAAAGTCCTCTAGTATATGAGGAATGAGGAACTTCTTTAACAGGTAAATACAGGTAAGTCTCCACGTGTAATATAATATATACAGTATATCCAGCAGTAGTTC
Source organism: Eublepharis macularius (assembly GCF_028583425.1). Lineage (NCBI taxonomy): Eukaryota > Metazoa > Chordata > Lepidosauria > Squamata > Eublepharidae > Eublepharis > Eublepharis macularius. The sequence continues at coordinate 135,430,860 of NC_072790.1, forward strand.
TTTATATACTCCTTGATTTGCTGTGATTTGCTGTGATTTGCTGTGACTTATAGCCGCTTCTGTTTACAACTCTACTCTACTTTACTATAGTTCCACTTGCTATAAGTCACAGCATTTGTAAGAAAGAGCAAACAGGTGTTCACTTTACAAATGAAATGGGGACCAGTCTTTAGATAAATGTAGGACTTGATGCATGTTCAGCTGTACATGTATTGACTGTAACTTGAGAATTACTCAACAAATGTATAAAGAAAAATCAAATGTACACTGTTCACAGACTGAATGAGCATTCACTGTGACTTGTGAGCAGGGTTCTTGGCATGCAGTTTCACTTTTCTTGTACAAAATGTGTGCATTTTCTATACTGTTTCTCTATCAGTAAACTAGTATTATATATCATACGATATAAACATAAATGATGTATACCATACATATAAATACTATATAAATTGCACATAAAACCTAACATGTGAGCATACTAAAAATTAATCTAGATGAAGCCAACAGCAATAAGCATAGAATTCAAGCCATTAAAATATTTAAAACTATCAAAGGAACACAAATAGGGAACATGTGTTCATCCCTTCCTAGCAACTATAATTACATTCCAATAACTCCTGATGATGGTTTTCAAAGTATCTTTTCAGAATCCTATCACTTCTCCCAGTATATTTACTATTTAAAAATAACTAGCCATATGCAATACATATAATAGTATGGATCAAAGCAATAAAATTAAAGTCTGTATAATAGTGTTAATGTATATTATCTTCCCAAGCAACAACCTGTTCATGTTTGTCTGTCTCTTACAGTAGTCAATTTTACCAATACCTTGGAGAAGCCATTAATTAGCCCCCAGAAACATGTGAACTTTCATCAGGAAACAAATATCTTTAATTTTATTTTTCATTGAGCTCCAAGAAAGAAATATAAAAAACCTAATTATATTCTTTATCAGCTAGAACTGGGGGGAAATGTTAACTTTCCCAAAATATAATGTTATCACTGCTTGCACAAACTACCCTTGTGATTAGGAAACAAAAGGTTGGTATCCTGTATGTTATATATAAACAACACCCAGTAACTCTGTAGGCAATGGGAAACTGCCAAGATGAACAAAGGATAGTGTTAAATTATTAAACACATAAGGAATTATGAGTTCATTGTTTTGAAGCCATTTAGTGCCAGCAGCCATGGTTCCCCCTTTCAATCAATCAATTATTAACAAGAATAACATTCTAAATTATAATGAAGGCAAGGAGATAGTTTGCAAATGTGGATTCGGTTATGAACAAATGCTCCCATTTTAACTGGTTTTATACACACACACCCCAAAAAATTAAGGATGGCTAATAGTAAATGGGAAGGGCTGCTCTCCATGAGGCACATTCTGGGGCCTGGATATTTACTGAGCATGAGGAATGAATGGGTGGATCTCAGCAGAATTCTTTCCTGACACAATAGGTTGGGCATACTGTGCAAACACAGTGTCTTGGGGAAAACAAATTTAGCAGCTTCTCTTCTTCCACGTATTCCTTGTGACCTCTGAAAAGTCACTGCTAAGGTGTGGGAGACCATCCCAAACAGGGATGGCAGACCTCCTGCTATGGTGGGAGACTGCCAGCAACCCAATTTGCCCAACATTGCTCCTAATGGGGGCTGAATTTTTTTTTTTTAATATGCGAGCAGCACATACATTTGTCACTTCTGAGGAAAACCTAGAATGACATCACACCATTGTAGGAATTCCTACAACGTGAGTCACTTCCAGTTTTTCCCAGAAATGACATCATAGTGCATGTGCTGCCAGCACCCCTCCATTCCTCAAGCTCCAGCCAGTTCCCAGGCCTGGCCTGGCAACTCTAATCCCATATGATAATGGTATGTGGCATGATTGGCTGTAGTAACAATTTTTGGAGGAGAGTTTTATAGATACCCTGGACCATCAGAAAGACAAATAAGTGGGTTCTAGATCAAATGAAGCCTGAATTCTCCCTAGAAGCTAAAAGGACTAAACCGAGGCTATCGTATTATGGTCCCACCATGAGAAGACAAAACTCACTAGAAAAGACAATAACGCTGGGAAGTAGAAAAAGAGGAAGACACAAAATGATATGGATTGACTCAATAAAGGAAGCCAGAACCTAGTGATAGAACTTTTTGGAGAACATTAATTTGTAGGGTTGCTATAAGTCAAAAGCTACTTGACCACACATAACACGCCGTAAAAATGTAAAATTCCGCTCCATTCACAGAGCTTGATTCACTTGCACATGTGGCATAGAGGGGTGCAGTAATAATTGGCTGAAATCATCCTACTACTTTTTTGCACAAGTGAAGCATTCTTGTTTCCGTGTCATTCAGTATAAAGCAGCTTCATGTGTTCATGTTGTCTTTAAACCTCACAAGACCCATCCCTTTAGCAAATGCAGAAACCTTTTTTTTAAGGCCCACATTTAAAAGTGGGCATAGTATCACATGGTTATTTTATTTTAATGAGTTCCCTTCTGCACCAGGGCCACCAAACTGTGTGTGTGTGTGGGTAGTTAACCCTTTCCCAAATGTGAATCAGCCCCTTTGTGGTAGTATTGATGGGATGGAGAAAACATGGTGTCCCATATTGTAACGAATGTTGTTGTCCTGTTAATCCCTTGGATTCATTATGCTTTTAAAAAAAAATGTGCTGAGTTTCCACACTTCCTATGCCTTTGCATTAGTTGAGAAAGCTTCCCTTGATACTTTGAACATCTTCTCTGCCTTTTGATTCACAGTTAAAACAACCATGTGGTTACCAGAGATTTTTCTCTCTCTCTTTTGGAAAGCGGTATTTCTGCTTTCCCCATGTAAAACTGAGGGATCTGGATTTGTTCCTAGCCCACCTAGGTGGGAAAGGGCATAGGCATAAGAAAAGCAGGTGTACAGGGGGGAGGGAAGAGGGAAGGGGTTTGAGAACAAGTTAAACAAGGGCATACTGGAGAAAAATGAGTGAGAAAGGAAACTGAAGGAGATTGAAGAGTGACACTCAAAGGATGTTTCCACACAGAAAGGATTTTCTGTCATATTTCCCATACAATTGTTGGTCCATTCACACTTGCAGTGGAGATTCCACAGAGCGCAGGCTAATGCAGTTTTTTCTCATTATTAGCCATGGTTTCCTTTGTGGTTTGGAATGGAACCACTCTCTCCTGCTGTCATCAGATCATCATGATTCTCCCCCACCTTTAAAAAAATTCAGGTGCATGCACAGGGCTGCTTTAGAGTAGCACAATGTTACAACTCTTCCTTTTAAAATGCATTGGTTCATGCATAGCACTGCTCTCAAGTAGTGCAGAACACAGTACTGGCAAAAGTGAAATGCAGGACAGGAGCCAGGCACGCACATGCACACACATAAACCCCTCTCTAGGGACCACTTTTCTCCTGGTCTGGTTGCTGCTGTCACCTTTGCCTCAAGCGTTGTTGCTGTATGTGTAAGAAAGACATTTCAGATACTACATAACAGTTGTATGCTGTGCACAGACTAAAGTAATTGTGCTGTTCAGTATAGCACACACCCTCTCCCCCAAATTCAGTAAATCTGAGGGGTTTTTACCGAATCTGTGAAAAAATTCAGAATTCCTCGAAATCCGAATTGATTCTCTAATTTTGTTCAGGTATTTCTGAAAAATTCAGCTATTGTTCTCTATGGGAAAACCAATATGGGAGATATCTGGTGGGATGGATGGGTCATTTTTCAACCAAACTTCACCAAATTTGGAAGGAACCTACTTCTGACTGTTCTCTAAAAATCTCCCACATTTCATGAATATTGTATCCTGGGGGCCAGTTTTATGGGCCCCCAAAGAAGGTACCCGCACCCACTCTGCATTATTTCCTATGGTGAAAATATCTGGGAGCAAGACTTTTTTTCTGGGAAAAGAGGAGGTGGAACTCAGTGGGTTGCCAGCACAGGGGGCAACTCCTGGTGGGAGGTGGTGCCCCTGGGAACACATGTGTGCACGTGAAGCACAAGCGCCTGTGCACCCAGGACAGTGTGATGATGTCACTTCCAGGAAGTGATGTCATTGTGCAGGTGCGCTCCTGCAAGGAATGCTTTGAGCACTCACCCCCCCATGCCCTCCCTTTAAATTGTCCTCAGTGCAGCACCAAGGGTGATCTAAACCCCCCCCTTGCACCAGTCAGCTGGAGAAAGGGGGAGTTTTTTAAAGTTTAAATCACCCTCGGTGTGGTGCTGAGGGCGATCAAAATTCCCCTTTTGTTTCAGCTGACTGGCGCCAGTCAGCTGGAGCAAGGGGGATTTTTTTAAAAAGTTTAAATCGTCCTCGGCGCAGTGCCAAGGGTGATCTAAACTCCCCCCTGGTGCCAGTCAGCTGGAGCAAGGGGAAAGTTTTTTAAATTCCCCCCTGCTAGAGATCAGGGGGTGGGGACACTGGCCATGTGACCATTTTCAAGAGGTGCTGGAACGCTGTTCCACCACATTCCAGCTGGAAAAAAAACCCTGTCTGGGAGCTATCAGGGGAAGGGCATTTTTCCTGAAAAATCCACCAAATTTTCAGAGGTCCTTCTATAGACTATCCTCTAATGAGAGGATCCTTTGACCTAGAATGCTCACAGAAGTGGCTCTCTGCTTCTCTGTCAGTGTCTTCCAGAATTTAAAACTGCACTTTTACATAGACACCCAGCAGATTGCTCAGCTAACCTCTTTTAAGCCCCAATAGTCACTTGGTCATAGCAATTTCCTGAAATTTAAAGCCCACTGAGGGAATACTTAAATTATTAAGAAACATTACCATTATTTTCCCATAAGCTCTGGCTCCTCAAGGCCTGCCAAGTTCATATAACAGAACAATTTACTTTAAATTCACAACAACACATTGTAGTATATAGAAGTATATATAATCAAAAGGTAATTGCATGCTGATTGCCACCTGTCATACCAAAAGCCTCCTTTCCCCATGAGACATTGCATGTCATGGGAGATTTGAAAAAGTAATGTCATGTAATGTCATGGGAAATTTGAAAAAGTAAGTGTTGGTTGGTGGAATTAAAAAGAAAGAAAGTTGCAGAGTTTAATATTAGTGCGTTGGAAATAAGTAGATAGACTTCTGTGGTTTTCGCTCTAGAAAAATATTTTTACTACATATCAGGGAAAGGGGTACATTTAGTAAGAAAATAAAGAATATCTAACTAACTAGCTACATCTTGATGGTTAGAGAGCAAGACTGAGATTGAACAAAAGGCAATAAAACCTTAGTATATGTTTCTAGTTAATTGCCCCCCCTCAATAACCTGGTTCATCCAATAGACAATCCTAGATTCCTTCATTAAGACTAAAGACCTACCTTTCTATGGCGGGAACTTTTACTCGAGGCCTAAGTGGTCCTATGCTAACTAGCTATCTGACTAAACAAACAGAATAACAATTTAACTCTTTCATGACTGTACGTAGGACACTTGCTAAAATCCCAACAGTAAGGAATCTGAGGTAATAACTGAGGATGTGGATGATTAGTGGGGTTAGAAGTGAAAGCACTGAAGGAACCTGGCTATCATGAATGTAAAAGCAAGAGGTTATGGGGTGGGTGTGGATGGGTAAAGGAGTATTGTGGGGCATGGAGAACAAAGAGAGATACTAAGAACGTAAGAAGAGCCCTGCTGGATCAGAACTGTAGTCCATCCAGTGCAGCGTACTGTCTCACACAGCAGCCAACCAGTGGCCAACAAACAGGGCATACTGGCCAAGACCCTCCCCTGATGCTGCCTCCTAGCACCAGTATTCAGAGGGTTGCTGCTTATGCATATGGAGATTCTCTTAACTCAGCTTGGTGAGTTGCCATTGATGGACCTAACCTCCATGAAGCTGACTTCCTTACCAAATTTGCAGATGATAACACATTCAGGATAGGGAAAACCTAGGTAGATTGTGAAGGGCTATAGGAGGATCTTGCTAAACTGTGTGAGAGGACAACAAAATGGCAAATAAAAGTCAATGCTGGTAAGTGTAAAGAGATGCACATTGGAACAAAAAAATCCTACCAGTAAATATAATCCAATGGGTTGAAATATAAGACAAGGTTGAAAAACAGCTTGGATAAATAACAACAAGAACAACAACATCATTTGATTTATATACCGCCCTTCAGGACATCTTAAGGCTCACTCAGAGTGGTTTACAAAGTATGTTATTATTATCCCCATAACAATCACCCTATGAGGCAGGTGGGGCTGAAAGAGCTCTGAGATGCTCTGACTGACCCAAGGTTACCCAGCTGGCTTCAAGTAAAGGAGTGGGGAATCAAACCTGGGTCTCCAGATTAGAGTCCCGCTGCTCTTAACCACTACACCAAACTGGCTCTCAGTGGTGGATAGCTTGATGAAAATGTCATCTGTGAGTGGCAGTGGCAAAAAAGGCAAACACTATGCTGGGAGTTCTTAGGAAAGGGACTAAAAATAAAATGGCCAGTATTGTAAATAGCCTTGTATACAGCTGTCATTCGGCTACATTTGGAATACAGTCCTGGTCATTGTATCTCCCAAAAAGTATTGCAGAACTAGAAATGTGAAAGCACAGCAGTTTCCTAAGTATAAGAAAGGAAACATGCGGTGCCAATTACTGAAATGAAACAGTTAATAATGATGTAAGAAGCATAAAACATTGCAATAGCATTGAGTGTCACCCTGCCCTTCAAGAGAGCGTGCGGGTAGCTCCAAGGAAGTTAGGAGGCTTGGCTTCATAGCCATACATATGAACCAAACCTACCCTTAATTAAGCAAAGTATTTTATCAGCAGGAGCACAATTAACAAAATATAAGGCTGTCTCAGCATGGAGGTTTTTCTCTGGCTTTTCCAATCTGCAGTAGTTTTTTTTTTTAGCATCCACATAATGTCATCTGCTACTCATTCACTTTCCAGGCTTTCCCCAAAGCTGGTTTGGTACAGTCTTTTTGGAAGAATGTGGTCTGAGCACATTAGCAAGCTGTCTGAACAGAAGGATACACATTTTAGAAAGTCTTGCCCAAATTGTCATCACTGGGGGATGGGGTGGGTGGGTTAAAATTGGTAATTACTATTGCACTGTAGCACAAAAACATTATAATAAGCTGGCCATATACTTAGTTTTTCTTTTAAAAATGAAAGCTGGGAATTCAGAGGAACTAGTAGATTGAGCAATTGATTGTCATGATGTTATTGTGCTATAGCAATTACTAGGTTTGTTTAAGCCTGGAAAAGACTTCAAGGGATAAAGCAGGGGGATAGTGCAGGGAAAGTGGTAGCTGATGAAAGAAAGTGCCTGCAAAACCCATGTGGATGCTAGGGAAGCAGAGAAGCCTCGCTGTGTGGATACAGCCTATATGTTCTGTGCTGACTGAACAATTGAACCTTTTCAGGAAACACTGCAAGCCTCCACTTGTTTATTATCATTTTTATTAGAATCAAAACTATCCATAATAAGCACCAAATCAGTGAAATGTGTCTATTAGCTAGGTATCGCTTGAGTGCTTTACTGTATCGGTGACAGCCAATTAAACTATAGAGTCATAACCCTTTGGTGAACATGATCACATTGCAAGTCATTCATGGCTAGTAAGACAGGAACCTGGCCCCTGCAGGCTTAAAACTCAACTTGAATGTCATCCTTGGGAGGAGAAGTTTTGTCCTAATTCTGCATGTTACATTGCAATCCTAAACAGAATTACACCCTTCTAAATCCATTGATATCAATGGGTTTAGAAGGGTGTCACTCTGCTTAAGATTGCAGTGTTAGTTTACAAATTAAAAGTCTTTTCCCAATTCCAGTTTGGAAAATGTTTGAATGTCTTCATGAGCAGGATTTATTGCCAAAGCATAAGTAATAAGCATCCCTCCTGCAATCTGCTGTTTGCATTTGTCTCAAGAACCAGCATTTTGGTCAAAGACTGTTTCAACAATTCTTTTTGAATTTATGAAGATGACGTCATGAAGGGAATTGCAATGAAACAGCCTTTATTAAAGACTGAATGCTTGGAAATTAATTTTAAAGGTAAATGATATTTTCACAGGAAAAGACTTAGGGGAAACGGTTTTCTTTGTTTACCACGTGTTGCTGGCTCCTGCCCAGGACAGCCTTTGGAACATCTTGATCACAGTCCTAATAAAATAAATTTCATGAGACACAGTACCTATTCTTTAAATTTAGATAGGATTTATACAAATTTAAGTGGTGCGATGGGCCTGTAGCTAAGTGGTAAAGCACCTGCTCTGCATTCAGAACTCCCAGGTTCAATCCTGACATCTCCAGTTGAAGGATCTCGGAGAGCAGGTGCTGGGAAACACCATTCTCCACATGAGACCATGGAGAGCGGCTGCCAGGTGGCACAGACAATATTGGCCTGACTCAGCACAAGGCACTCCACATGTTCATATATGTCCCCCCAAGAATTTTGGGGACTGTAATTTGGCAAGGATGAGGAACATTCTTTCTCCAAAATGGCAAGCCCCAGAGTTTCTGGGAAAGAGGAAATAAAAATTAAATCTGTATATGATACAGCTACTCCCTGGAAATTCTCAGATATTAAAACTGACAAGGCTAGTTCATGCTTCCTGTATTCTGTTTGTTTGCCAGCCATCTTCCAGTTAACATGAAAAGGTCTGAAGGGGAGATGCATGCCCACTGCCAGTATCTATGCATCTAGAGAAATATGCACCTCCCCTCACAATTACAATGCTCACCAAAAACATGAATAGGCAAGCAGAAAATTCATCTGCTATATGACGCATGACTTATCGCGCTGTTCAAAGTGTTGAAACTATATTTCCCAGATGAACAAAATCTGGGAATAATCCATGCATGGTGTGGGAAGTTTGATCATGTCTCTTGGTCCCATTCCTGAACTCCATATGTTGATTGGATATTTGGCACAGAGCCTACATGCATTGTTTGTTTGTTTGTTTAAAATATTTATTAGCTGCCTTTCCACCAAAAAGAAGCTCAAGGTGGCTTACAGTATAGAATATAACCACACACGCATGCATGTGCTGTCTGTTGATAAAAGCCTTGATCAATGTGCAGAGATCAGATCATGAGCAGAATAAGTACAGTCCTCCCCCGACCCTGCACCCCACATAGGGTGATTATCCCTGGACTTGGCTTATCTGAATAAGCTCCCACCCCCTGGTCAAAGCAGGAAAGATGTGGGAAATCAAGGTAAATGCATCTACAGAGGAACCCAGTTCAGATCTCACTTGTATTGCAGGGAGAAAGGGGGTTTAATTCTTCTGCCTGCTAATCAAAACTCACCCCTTCCCCACAGTTTTGTAAGCCATGTTTTTACAAAAAGATGAACAAAGACAAGTGCCTGTCATTTTTGTTTGTTTAGAAGGCTAAGAAGGTTGGTTTCAATTAGTGAAACCATGCAGGAGTGGAAGGAGTTAATCCCCTTCTCTCACAGCATCTTGAGTTGTAGCCTTTTGAAAGTGTCAACATTCCACAGTGCATTTGAAATGGAAGGCTGTTTGAATCTGTTGCATTCGGCATAACTGGCCAGTTGCCTTTCAGCCTTACACTGAAATACTAAAATAAGTATGTAATGGAGAAGGTGATTTTTATTGTTCACCATTTGGACAAAGCAAATGTTCCTCAAAATATGACACAGACAGTAGCTCATTCTAAGAGGAGAAGGGCCAAGTCTCCAGTCTGCTTGAAACTACCCATGTCCTTAGGAAAACCCTGCTTTTTAAGTAGTGGAGGAAGATTCTGATTACTTACCCTACAATGCAGGGGATGATGATGATGATGCCTTTCTCACTAAGATCCAATGCAGATTACAACAGTGTAAGTGAAAATACAATAAAAAAGAGTCCAGTAGCACCTTTAAGACTAACCAATTTTATTGTAGCATAAGTTTTCGAGAATCATAGTTCTCTTGTGGTTCCAGTGGATGGGAGCTGAGGAAGCGTTGCTCCAAGTCCGCCATGACACCATCCTAGCAACAATGGATGTGGAGGCTTTATACACCAATATCCTACATGCAAATGGACTGCAAGCTATAAGGAATATTATCCCGGACAAAACCACAGAACACCTCGCTACTGAACTTTGTCACTTCGTACTCACTCACAATTACTTCGAATTTGGTGACAGCTTATATCTACAGGTTAATGGCACAGCCATGGGCACACACATGGCACCACAATATGCTAACATATTCATGGCGGACTTGGAGCAACGCTTCCTCATCTCCCATCCACTGGAACCACTACTATACTTAATATTCTTGGATGACATCATTATTTGGACCCATGGGAAGGAAGCCCTTGAGAGGTTTCATCAGGACTTCAACAACTTTCACCCTACTATCAACCTGAGCCTGGACCACTCTACACAACAGGTACACTTCCTGGACACCACTGTACAACTACATAATGGACGGATAAATACCACCTTATACCGGAAACCCACAGACCGATACTCATATCTACATGCCTCCAGCTACCACCCTAAACATACCACTCGGTCAATTGTCTACAGCCAAGCCTTATGTTACAACCGTATCTGCTCCAATGCTCTTGATCGGGACTCCCACTTAAGAGATTTACAACAAGCATTTTTGGGGCTACAGTACCCATCAAATGAAGTGAGGAAACAAATCAACAGGGCCAGACTAGTACCCAGAAACAGCCTGCTCCAGGACAAACCTAAAGGAACTAACAACAGAACACCACTGGTTGTCACCTATAGTTCCCAGCTCAAACCCATCCAACGTATCATCAGTGAGCTACAACCCATCCTGGAGAATGATACCTCTCTCTCAGAAGCCCTGGGTGCAAGACCTCTCCTTGCCTACAGACAGCCCCCCAACCTTAAACAACTTCTCACTTACAATCATGAATCAGCTAGCAGAGTCACCAGCATAGGTACCAGGCCCTGCAGCAGACCCAGATGACAGCTCTGCCCTTATATCTACCCAGGGAATACAATTATGTGCCAACAATGTCCATCTGCTCTGTACATTGGACAAACCAGCCAACCTCTACGCAAAAGAATAAATGGACACAAATCTGACATTAGAAATGGCAATGTCCAGAAACCAGTGGGAGAACACTTCAATCTACCAGGACATTCCATCAAAGACTTAAAGGTCACTGTAGTTCAACAGAAACCTTTCAAAAACAAAATCCAACGGGAAGCTGCTGAATTGGAATTCATATGTAAATTTGACTCTGTCAAGCTGGGACTGAATAGGGACTATGAATGGTTATCTCATTATCAGAGGTAACTGATTTCCTTAACAGAAGCAAACTGATCTCCATATCAGAAGGAGCTGTTTGCATCTACTCCGCCCTCCCCTCTCCTCCTCTATATCTGACCAGTTTCTTTTTGCCCTCCATGCATCGGACGAAGAGAACTATGATTCTCGAAAGCTTATGCTACAATAAAATTGGTTAGTCTTAAAGGTGCTACTGGACTCTTTTTGATTTTGCTACTACAGACTAACACGGCTAACTCCTCTGAAAATACAATAAAATCGATGGCTAGGACATCCATTGAACAAAGTATAATAGTGAAGAACAATTAGGACATCAAGGGAAACAGATACAAAAGAGAATGGTAGCAGAAAATTTTTTAAATGTTGGTCTGTTTTTAAACAAACATAAAACCTAGCACAGAGATGAAATCTATCTGAAACAAAGCATAGCTAATTTCCATGGCATGTTTAGCAGCATGGAAACTCGCTAGTGGGTACACATCTACATCAGCAGACCATACCTAATACCAAAGTGTTCAGCCCTCATCCCTATGAAAGCATCTCTCTGAACTATTGCTTATGACATAATCCAGTAATCTGGGTAGAAAGCCCTCCTGAATAATTTTTGCATAGTTTGCAGAAAGCCTGGAGAGTAGGGGCTTTCCTGACCACCTCAGGCAGGCCATTCCAAAAGGTGAGGGCTACCACAGAGAAAGCATGTGTGAGGGCAGCTGTTGATTTTGTCCAACTGTAGGGTATTACCTTTAGAAGACCCTGTTCAAATGAGCAAAGCTGCTGTGGTAGAACACAGAGGGAGAGGCAATTGCACGGATAAGGCCATGAAGGGCTTCGAATATGATCATCATAACCTTGAGTTTTGCCCAATAACTGATGGGAAGCCAATGGAGTGACTGCAGAGTGGAAATGATATGCATGCTCCATCTAGCTCCTGAGAGAAAACGACAGCCTTCTGCACCAATTGAAGTCTTTGAGTTGACTTTGAGGGAGACCAATGTAGAGTGCTTTGCAGTAGTCTAGTCTTGATGTTACTGTGCCATGAATCCAGGTGGCCAGTTCAGCCGTATCAAGGTAAGGGGCCATCATCCAGGCTAGCATGAGTTGAGAGAAGGCCTTATTTGCAACTGCATTTACTTGCTTCTCTAGCAGTAGTGCTGGGTCTAGTATACAATATAATAGTATACCCAAACATGGTGTTCGTTGTTCGTTGCCATCCACGAACAACGAACAATGAACATTGATGAACATGACCTGTTCATGAACATGTTCATTGTTCGTTGTTCATGGGGGCCAGCAGGCTCTCCTCCAGCCATCAAGATTCCTACCACACCACCCCCAGAAACCCTACCTGAGCAAGCAACAGGAAATGTTGCCTGCAACAGGAAATGTACCAATAATAAATAATAGCTTGGCTCCAGAGCCTGGCAGCAGCCCTGGAACCTGAAGGGGTAGATCCCTACCACACCACTCCCAGAAACCTTACCTGAGCAGGCAGCAGGAAATGTACCAGTAATAAATAATAGCTTGGCCCAGAGCCTGGCAGCAGCCCTGGAACTTGAAGAGGTAGATCCCTATCCCACCACACACACAGAAAATTCAAGCTCCAATGCACTCTCTCTGTCTCTCCCTCACTGTCTGCAAAACCAGAGCTGGGAGCCCCCCTCCCCCCTGCTCTTTGCTTCCTTGTAACAAATTTGGAGCTCCACACTTGAAAGGAAGACCTGCCTACCAAGCTAAATTGGGCTTAGATTGAGGTTTCCAGGGCAACAGCAAGAGTTCAGACAGAGTTCAGGCAGTTCCTGCCTCTGGTTACCAAGAGAATTGATTGCAGGTGCCAGATTGTCTGGTTTGACGAACAACAACGAACAGCAATGAACGAGGCTTGCTATGACCACCTGTTCGTTTAGAATGGGGCCTCATGAACAGCTTGTTCGCAAACAGCTGATTGGGCTGTTTGTGGCTTTTTAAAGTTTGTATTGCTGTTCGTGCCCATCTCTTAACTGAGTCAGCCAGGGTCAACTGAACTGAACCCCATCAAAGGTTGGAAGTACAATGTCCTTCAAGATTTCTGCTTTTCCACCTACCATCACCTCCATCTTGTCTGGGTTCAGTTTCAATTTGTTTACTTTCAGCCAATTGATAATAGCTGTCAAACAGAGATTCGTACCTCTACTGCATCATCAGGGGATTTAGATAACATGATATAGTGCTTGGTATCACCTGCACATTGGTGGCATCCAATTCCATAGCTATGAATGAGTTCTCCTAAAGTCTCCTAAAGTTCTCATAAAGGTTGAATAATATAAGGGATAAGATTGTTCCTTGTGGAACCCCACAAGATAATTCCCACTCAGAGAATAGCTGGTCTCCAATAGCAACCCTTTAAGTCCATCCCATGAGGAATGAGTTCAACCAGTCCAATGCACATTACTTGATACTTACTTCTGCCTCTAAATGTCTCAACAGGATGGCATGATCTACTGTATCAAAGGCTGATAACTCCCAGTAGATCCTCAAGGAAATGCCCAGTTCTTCACTTTAAACTAACTACTCTCTCTTTCTCTCTCACTCACAAACTCCAAACATGCCAAGTTTTTCCACATATGTTCCTAGATCTACTCATTTCTCTTACTTTAAGGAGTGATTAAATCTCCAAGATCAGATAGTTCCTGCATAATAGAAAGAGAGCGCTAACAGGAAGTCGTCACCAGATCATTAAACCCAGTGAGCGATTATCTGCAGCCATTAATGAACACTAACATTTCCCCGATATGTTCCGATTGTTAAGGAGGTCTTCCTTGCTATGGTCAGCAATGCCGGGTTGCAGAGAACCGTTGCTATAGAGGCACACACACACACTATGAAAAGTGTATGAAGTTTATTTACAAAGACTATATTACAATTGTCACAAGACTGACTGGCATAAGGCTCTGCCAGACTTGTGTTACCAACAGAGGGCACACTATAATGGCACTTCAACTCTTAAGTACACATATGCTTAATTACAGGGGATTACACAAATTGAAACAATTAACCAATCATGGAATAGTTGCTGACTCACCATGGCTGAGTCTGATTAGCCTTGTGTATCACCTGACATGCAATCATGTGACTTAGTACCTGTCAGGCTAGATCATTCTCATCTAGCCTGCTGTCACTGCCAGTAAACAGCTTCAACACTCCTCCTTGTTTACAGAAGTGACACCCAGGCGACTCCTGTAATATTGAAACTTTTCAACACTTAAACTTTTGGTAAATACATCAGCAATGTTCTCGTCTGTGTTACAATGATCCAGGGTTACAAACTTGTCACCCACAGCTTGCCGAACCGTCTGATACCTAATTAGAATATGTCTACTGCAAGCTTTTATTCCTTGCTCGCTTGCAATTTGTACAGCAGCTGAATTATCACAATACATTTTAATTGGCAAATTACATTTCAGTTTAAGATCCTTTAGTAATTGGTACAACCATTCCAAAGTAAGAATGCAAGAACACATGGCGGCATATTCTGCCTCACAACTGCTTTTTGCTACTAGCGTTTGCTTAACCGATTTCCATACAACTAATGCACCATGTACAAATATTACATACCCAGTGGTTGATTTGCCAGAAATGTTATCATCACACCAACTGGAATCAGTATATACACATACTTCAGAATTTCGTTTGACGTTGAGGGTCAACTTATAATCAGCAGTGGCTTTTAGATATCTAAGTACTTACTTGGCAGCCACCCAATCTCTGTTACAAGGGTTAGCACTTTGTTGACATAACCAGTGTACTGCCAAAAACACATCAGGTCTACTCCAGCATGCCAAGTAAAGTAATGCTCCCACCAAAGATAAATACTGCCTTTTGCATTCTAGCTCTTGGTCTTTAGGTTCCTTAAGGTATCCAGTAGTCATGGGTGCGCTTACAGGTTTGGCATCTGTCATGCCATATTGTTCCAACAACTTCAATATTTTCTGCTGTTGGCATAATTCATAACACCCTTCAGAATTCTTTGTCACATCCAAACCCAAATAATGTTTAATGGGACCTAGGTATTTAATCTTAAATTGACTACTTAGTTCGTATTTGAACTTGTTGAATGATTTGCCATTCTCACAGAGGTACAATAGATCATCCACAAACAAAACTATAAATTCTTGTGAATTTTCTCCTTGTTTGCTGAACACACACTGGTCAGCGATCCCAGCAGTAAACCCTATGCTGGACAGCTTAGTGCTTATACACTTGCACCAACATAATGCACTTTGTTTCAAACCATAAATTGACTTGTGCAATTGCAACACCAGTGTTTTGTTTTGTGGTTCAAACCCCTCAATCTGGTCCATAAATAATACTTGATCCAGATCTGCATTAAGGTAAGCAGTTTGAAAATCAAAATGATGTACATTGAGGTTTTGCAGACTTGCTTTACACAAAGCTAAACGTAAGGACTCTGCCCTTACCGTGGGTGCAAACACTTCATCAAAATCTGTACCTTGGGTTTGAGAAAAACCTTTGGCCGCTAATCTGGCCTTTTTTTGATGACTACCATCTGGCAGCTGTTTAACCTTGTACAGCCAGCGACAACCCACAGTCTTTTTTCCAGCAGGCAATTTTGTAAATGAAAACACTTTATTTTCTAACAAGGAGTCATATTCAGACTGCATTGTGGCCAACCAAGCCTCTTTCTCAGGACTTTTAAAACTCAGTATCTCCTGGAATGATTTAGGCTCTGGTATGTAAACATAATTAATAGGTGCTGTAACCTTGGCATCAAAACCATACCTCACAGGAGGACAGCCTTTAGTGCTTCTACTTGACACGCGAGTTGGCTGTATGTCAGCTTGCTGCTGTACACTACTTTGCGCATGTTCAGAGGCTTTTTGACCTGGAGAAGCTGCCTCTTGCTTTATCTCCTGCCTAGCCTCTGGCTGCTGCACATCTTCAGCCTCGTTAGTAATGGGTAACACAATTTGACTCTGCTCCTCCCTTCCATGTAGTTTACCCCAATTTCCGTGTTCGTTAAAGTTAGCTGATCTACTGAAACTTAGTTGTTGTTGTGAATCTGCAAACCTGTAGGCTTTCATGCCCGTTTGATAGCCCAAAAATATCAATTGTTTGGACTTGGGACCACCTTTTCTCCTCTGAGATAAAGGAATATTCACCCACGCTGTTGTACCAAACACTCTTAGGAAATCTGTTTTAGGCTTTTTGCCAAATAACATAAAGTAAGGGATTTGGTCAACTGAGCTGGACCACACACGGTTGTATATGAAACAGGCAGCACAAATTGCTTCTGCCCAGAACCTCTTGCTCAGATTTGAATCTGCCAACATAGCATTCATTTCTTGTTGAATCAAACCGTTTCTCCTCTCAGCCACACCATTCTCAGATGGTGTTGCAACATTTGCAATTCTATGGTAAACACCACGGCTCTCAAGCCAATGTTTGAATTTTTTCGACATGAATTCACCCCCTTTGTCAGTTTGAATAGCAATTAACTCTTCACCAAGCTGCTTTTCTACCCTGCAACACCAACGTTTAATAGTTTGGTATACCTCTGATTTATGCTTCAAAGGATAAATCCACCCAAATCTACTATAATCGTCCACTAGACAGAGCGCAAACTTCATTTTTGTGAAACTCTCAGGATAAGGCCCAGAAATATCCATATGGACCAATTGTAAAGGCCTTGTGGTCACCCTGGTACTGGCGTTTGCCACGGGGGACGCTTTTGCTTTTACACATTTGCATACCTGGCAATCAAGGAAATTGTTACAGCTTTTTACCTTCTCTGTACCCAGACAAGCTAAAGTTTTATTAATTACTTTGTACCCCATGTGCCCTAGCCTACGGTGCAGCAAATGAATGCACCCATCATGGGGACTCTTATTCATAACTACTTGAGCACCTGCTGGCACATTGTGAACCACATACACATTATTGTTTAACTTCCCAGTCACTAACACTTTATCCCCCTTTGTTATGGTGCATGATGTTAGTGAGAAAGACACAGTAAACCCAGCTTGTGTTAAACAAGCTACACTAAGCAAATTTGACTCTAGTTTGGGTACATACAATACATTATGAAACACATGTCCCAATGCTGTGAAGTCGAGGCTTCCTTCTTCTGAAACTTGCACTTCACTGCCGTCAGCCAGGTTTACATGAGTAAGCTCAGAAGGACGCATGTAACGGAGCAAGGTTTTATCACAACAGAATAGCCTAGTTGCACCAGAATCAAGCAACCATTCATTATGAGACACTTGGCTCGACACCACAAGCCGGGCACTGCTCTTGGGTACGTTGTCAGATTCATCCGGAATCCTCTTCTTCTTGCCCTTTGCCTTCAACACCGGGCAAAACTTACGAATGTGGTTTAATGAGCCACAACCAAAGCAATGCCGACGGATAGTTAAAGCAAACTGCTTCTCTTCTTCACTTGCACTCGGCTTGGAAACACTGCTTGAACTGCTACAGCTGTGCTGTGTTTCCCTATCAGCTCTCCTGGAACCGCTCCCAGACTTGGCTCCATTCCCAGATTTAAGCAAGGACGATTCACTGTTTGCCAATCGCTCTGCAAACTCAAATATACGTCCTGTAATGTGCTGTAAGGACAATGTAGTCAGGTCTTGAGACTCAAGGGCGGCAATTAATGGGAGGTAAGTGTCAGGAAGCGATGAGAGTAAGATTAAAACTTTGTCCTGCTCAGTGACAGTTTTCCTTCTCAAAAGTAGCTTCTGAAAACACTCTGCCATGGAGTTTATGTGAGTCTTTACACAATCTCCCCGGGCCAACTGTATCCGGTACAGCTTCCTGGTAAGAGATATAACAGACCCAGCAGACTGCTGCAGATATATCTCTTTCAAAGTGTCCCAGGCTGCTTTTGCGCTGGTTTCATTAGCCACATGTATGAGCTGATCATCTCCCAGGCACAACACAATAATGGCAAGAGCCTTCCTGTCTCTCACCTGCTCTGCAGGACTTGGCTGATCAGGAGGTTCGTCTACACTTTCCCACAGCGACTCCCTGACGAGGTAGTGCTGCATCTTCAGTGCCCAGACGCTGTAATTACTGGAAGTGAGCTTGTCCACCGGCAGCCCCATCTGGACCTGTGCCATGCTGTCGTCTAGGACAGGAACCAGGGCTGGACCCAAGATAGGAACCTGGAGCTCTTCCTCCGCCTCCTCAGTCCCACTTTCGTGAGTAGACAGGTTTCTTTCTGTCTCCTCCTCGCCTCCTCGTCTCCTGGCCTCTCTGATGTCTCACCTCTTGAATGCAGCTCACAGTTCACTGCCCTTGAACCCAGCACCACAGCTGCAGTCTGGGCCCATAACCCTGTCAAGGAGATCTTCCTTGCTATGGTCAGCAATGCCGGGTTGCAGGGAACCGTTGCTATAGAGGCACACACACACACACATACTATGAAAAGTGTATGAAGTTTATTTATAAAGACTATATTACAATTGTCACAAGACTGACTGGCATAAGGCTCTGCCAGACTTGTGTTACCAACAGAGGGCACACTATAATGGCACTTCAACTCTTAAGTACACATATGCTTAATTACAGGAGATTAAACAAATTGAAACAATTAACCAATCATGGAATAGTTGCTGACTCACCATGACTGAGTCTGATTAGCCTTGTGTATCACCTGACATGCAATCATGTGACTTAGTACCTGTCAGGCTAGATCATTCTCATCTAGCCTGCTGTCACTGCCAGTAAACAGCTTCAACACTGATATCCTTTAGGTGTGTTACTTTAGGCCAAACTATAGTATAGAGATAGAGCTATCACAGCAATCACACAGCAAATTTACAACTATAGGATATCTTACAGTGAAAGCATACTTGGGAGATGCCTATCCAGTATCTGAAAAAGACAGCAGAAGTATATTGTAAGTAACCTTGCAAGAGAAGACTATACCATTTGCAGTTTCTCTCAGTGTCACATCAAATATTCTGAAACGGTCGCAGCCACAAATATTTCCTTTTGACCTTATATAATTTCTTTTAAAACTCAACAGGGATCAGTGAATATACAGGTTTGCCTAATTCCAAGCAATCTAGGCACAATAATCCCAATCTAATGAAAATTAGCTGTGCTTGTCCCACTGAAATCAAAGCCAAAAGTTATTTGTACTAATATAAGGCTCACTGATTTCAGCTGAGATGAAATTCCCTGGATCAAGACTTGATCTCAATGGGCTTGGACTGCACAGATGTATAGTATAATGTTCTCACAGTTCAAACAGCTTTCTTGTGATGATGTTGCAAGGCCAATATCTGCGTGGCTTGATGCCATGTCCTCGTTCCTGTTACACCCAAAGTTAATGTCAACATGAAGAGCCATAAGGTTCACAGCAGTTCTTGAGAAAAATTGGCTGGAGGGAAGCTTCATACCTAATGAATAGCACTTCTAAAATAACCTGGATCTTTTGGATAAATACAATTGCCTTTTTATTAACTGGCTTTTTAGAAAATATAATTTAAAAAACAGCTTTATATAAAGTGTTGACGTGCATACTTTGTATTTGTTTTTCATGCATTCACACTACAATGCCCACACAGAAAACTGTCTACCTATCTTTCTGAAAGATTTTTATTCCACCCTTTTCCCAAAGAGTGAAGTGTTGGGATGCCACAAAGTTTACAGCAAATGTGTTTCACAGTTGAATGTACTGTAGTCAACTGTAACAATCAGATGTGAGCAGATCACCAAATCTGTTTGGTTTGATACCGAATAACAGGTCATTAATTCATTGGGTCACCATAAGTCAGAAGGAACTTGACAACACATAACATACACATTCTAAGACATAAAAGGTGAGCCATATCGGTGACGACTCACCTTTTATGTGGTGCAGACACAGTCTGCCGCCAGTGGGGAAAACAGGCCTGCCTCCCAGCCCTTCCCTGCTGCGATCAGCCATTGCTGGCAGTGGAAGGGCTGGCTTCCCTGCATAGCTGATCCACCAGGGAAAGGGCGCCAGACAGCCCACTGCCTTCACCTTCCCCAGCTGATCACCGAGGAAGGGGTGATGAGTGAGCCCGCTGCCTCCGCCCTCCCCAGCTGATTAACCGGGAAAGGAATGATGGGCAAGCCTGCTGCCTTTACACTTCCCAGCTGATTGTCCGGGAAAGGTGTCATGGCTGAGCCTGCCGCCTTTGCCCTCCTCAGCAGATCGGCCAGGGAATCAGGGCCAGATCAGGTGGCTGCAGAGCACAGGAGTGCTCCAGGGTTCTTCCCCCCCTGGCAGCACTCCTAGGCTCCACAGCCACCTGAATCAGAGCCAGATTGGGTGGCTGCAGACCATAGGAGCACTCTAGGGCCCATTGTCCCCCCCCTCACAGCACTCCTGGGCTCCGCAGTGGCCTAATTTGGCCCAAATAGGGTCCTTTTTGGGCTGATTCAGCCCACTGTGGAGCACAGCTAAATCAGTTTTCTAGAGCCCATTGTATTTTCCCCCACAATGGGCTTCGTTGCTAGTCAAATAAATAAATGTTGTGTTTTTACAATTTGGTGTTTATCTAAGTAGCCCTTAGTGATGTTCATGTGCATGTATATGTGTGTGTTATGTGCTGTCAAGTCGCCTCTGACCTATGGCAATCCTATGCATTAGAGACCTCCAAAATGTCCCATCATTAACAGACTTGCTCAGATCCTGCAAACTGGAGGATGTGGCTTCTTGTATTGAATCAAGCCATCTCATATTGGGTCTTCCTCTTTTCCTACTACCACTTTTCCTAGCATTATTGACTTTTCCAGAGAATCTTGTCTTCTCATGATGTGACCAAAGTACAATAGGCTCAGTTTTGTCATTTTAGCTTCTAGGGAGAATACAGGCTTGATTTGATCTAATACCCATTTATTTGTCTTTTTAACCATTCATGGTATCCGTAAAACTCTCCTCCAGCATCACAATGAATCATTTTTCTTCCTGTCAGCTTTCTTCACTGTCCAGCTTTCATGTCCATACATAGTAGTGGGGAATACCCAATGCAAATTTATTCAACATTCCTTCCCGCATCTTCCTCCAGTCAAGTTTCCCTTCCCACGGCTGCCATTTTGCTTCCCGAGATTGAGGCTTGGATGGCAGGCAGTGATGTGTATGTGCACCTGTCCTTTTTTGGAGGGACCCCAAAGTATTAGCATGCATATATTTAAACATCATAGTATTCAATGTACTTAGGATTGCAACTCTGCCATCTAGTAGGTCAGATTCATAAGCCATTTTAAAAAAATTCTTCCCAGCCTGCCCATATGCCCCAGTATCCTAAGAACTGTAGAGGTAAGGGTCTCTTCTCTTCTTTGCCATGGTCAAAATGAAAATCCCCAGCTAATAGCAGCTGGAGCAACATGGATTTGATGGGAAAGGGAAGAGTTAAACCCCTAAAACTATATTTCTCATATTTTTATTTATTCAAGGATAATATTGAAACTCTGCAACTGCTGCTCTGCTAAAATTTCTGTAAGATGTCTGCAAAAGAACGCGCTGTTTCAAAGAAACAGAAAATCGCAGATGAGCACCGTGTCTTTAATGATAAATGGACTACTGAGTACTTCTTTGTTTTAAATAAGGATAAAGCAGTTTGCCTGATATGTCTTAAAACTTTCTCAGTATTAAAGGAGTACAATGTTAAAAGGCACTTTGAATCCTGTCATAAGAGCTACTCAATATGCCAAGGAGAGGAGTGAGTGAACAAGATAAATTATCTTATAAAATCAATGTTTTTGCAGCAAAATAGTTTTAGAAAATACATTGAAGAGAACCTGTCTACTGTGAGGGCCAGCTATCATGTTGCTAAATGTATTGTTGAGAGTGGTAGGCCACTTGCTGATGGTGAATTTGCTAAAAAATGCATGGTTAAAGTAATGGAGGAAATGTTCCCTGATAAGGTATCTTGTATTAGTTGTGTCAGTTTATCTGCATCTGCAATCACTAGGCAAGTTGAAGAACTAGAAGAGCCGCATATTTCACTGATTGTCAAGGCAAAAAGTTTTGATTTTTTTTCTTTGGCATTAGATGAGAGTAATGACATTATAGACACTGCTCAACTATTAATATTTATCAGGAGGATAGATTCCAGCTTCAGAATTACAGAAGAATTATGTGCACTGCAGAGTTTGCAAGGCACTACAACTGCATAAAACATATTCTTGAAGATGTGTAAAATCAGTATAAAATCTTGGTCTGAGTTGGTATAAATAGAAAAGCATCGCAACTGATCACACAAGAAATATGGTGCGAGGTAAAACTGGTGTAGTTGCAAGAATCATTGAAGAGATACTGAAATTAAATGGTACACTTCTCATGCAATTTCACTGCATCATCCATCAACAAGCCTTGTGTAGTAAGAATCTTCACTGGGAAAGTGTGGTGTGTATTGTTGTATCCAGCATTAATTAGATCAGGCCTCATGGCCTTACTCATTGTTAGTTTCAAAATTTTCTTTCAGAGATATTGGCAGAATATGGAGATGTATTGTGCCATGCAGAAGTCAGGTGGCTTAGCAAAGTCCTCAAATGTTTTTTCAGTCTTTGTCAAGAAGTAGATTTCTTTCTTAAGAAGACCCTGGATGGATTTTTGATTTGGCTTTCTTAACTGATATCACAGAGCATCTGAACACATTGAATCTAAAGTTGCAGGGAAAAGGAAAGTTTGTATGTGACGTATTCTGAATTGAAAGCTTTTGAAGCAAAACTAAACATTTTTGTGAAGCAAATTAGTGAAAGTAACTTTTCAAACTTCTCATACTGCACTACAGATGGGCACAAACAGCAATGCAAACAAAAAAAGGCCATGAACAGCCCAATCCACTGTTCACAAGCAAGCTGTTCGTGAGGCCCTCTTCCTGGCGAACATGTGTTCATTCCAAGCCCTCTTCGTGGCGTTCGTCAGCTGTTCATAAAGTCAGACAGTCTGGCACCTTTCAATCAATTCCCCTGGCAACATAGGCATGGACTGTCTGAACTCCTTCCGGCTTTCCTTCTGGCTTGTAACCCCTCAAAGTAGCTTCCAGCAGACAGTCCAGTTTTTTCCATTGTGAAAAGAAAATGACAGGAAAGGGAGGGACCCATGGATCATGCCTTTCCCGGAGTGCAATCTCTCTGAAGCTTGGGGGGGTCTTCAGAGGACAGTGAGGACTATGTCCCCTGCAAATTTGGTGGGTGTTAGACATTGGGAAGGTTAGTTTGTAACCCCTCAAAGTAGCTTCCTGCAGACAGTCCAGTTTTTGCCACTGTGAAGAGAAAATGACATGAAAGGGGGAGACCCATGGACTTTCCCCGGCTCAAGTTCAGCTAAGTCCCAAGGGGGCCGTTCTGGCTCCCACGAACCTCTAACTACGAACATGTTTGTGAACATGTCATGTCCGTCGATAATCATGAATCCCTGTTTGTGGATGGCAACGAACAACGAATATCGTGTTCGTTTTTTTTCTTGTTCATGCCCATCTCTGCTCAGCACACAGAGCTGGTTCTCCACCCAAACAACTGAGGAGAGTGCTTGAGGTTCTGGCCATATGGCGACAGAAACACTTATACTCATAATCACGTGGGATAAAAATATCCAAACCACGCATAGTTCTATATGAGGTAAGAAAAGTGATGACTGGGTGTACTGCAGCACATTTGGTACATTACCATATTGCCTGGCAGAAAATTAATGGGGGTGGTCAAGCTCTATATTCAATATATGGGGGTTCCTCTCCCTTCCATATATGAATTGTCCCCTATAAATAATAATAACAATAATGATGATATATTAAATAGATTGATGCTGAATTAAAGCCAATGCATGGTGTTAAATGTTCAGCACAAACTTTGTTGTGTAAAGGCAGTTAGGAATCTGCTGCAGTACATAGGAATGGTGGCAAGGAACATATATGTTCACACTAGCCTCTCACAGATCTTTCCAACGATCAGCCTGTTTGGAATCAATGAATGCTGTTTCAATGATTCTCCTGGCATCATCTTGCGGTACTGAAG
The DNA here is from genome assembly GCF_028583425.1 of Eublepharis macularius. NCBI lineage: Eukaryota > Metazoa > Chordata > Lepidosauria > Squamata > Eublepharidae > Eublepharis > Eublepharis macularius. The sequence continues at coordinate 135,455,094 of NC_072790.1, forward strand.
TATATAAGGATGTGACATCCATTGTCAACATAACTGCATCAGGAGATACTGATTTCCCTTCAGTTTTTTCAATGAAATCATGGGTGTACAGTATATAGGTGGGTGTGTGTCTAACTAGGGGCTGCAAAAAGTAATCCGCGAACTGTGAAAATGGCTCCAATACCGAATTGGAGCCCAATACTATAGGACTCCCTGGAGGGGGGAAACCACGCTTATGTACTTTGGGTAAACTGTAGAACCTGGGTATGTGGGGATACTGATTCAGGAGAGATCGGTGCAAAGCCATTGTGATCTCTCCTCCCATCAGAGCCTCATCCAATGGAACTTTAATAACATTCATAATGTGTTTGGTGGGATCTCACTTATTCATTCAAACATACTCCACTATCAAGGCTTGCAGTGAGTAACAATTGCAATCAAATCAATTTTAAAAAATCAGGGAAATCTCATTCTATAGTTAAAATCATATTGAAATTTCTCAAAATGAGGAACTCATGTGTGACTATGTATTGTCGAAGGCTTTCACGGCCGGAGAACGATGATTGTTGTGGGTTTTCCGGGCTGTATTGCCGTGGTCTTGGCATTGTAGTTCCTGATGTTTCGCCAGCAGCTGTGGCTGGCATCTTCAGAGGCGTAGCACCAAAAGACAGAGATCTCTCACACTGAGAGATCTCTGTCTTTTGGTGCTACGCCTCTGAAGATGCCAGCCACAGCTGCTGGCGAAACGTCAGGAACTACAATGCCAAGACCACGGCAATACAGCCCGGAAAACCCACAACAATCATCATGTGTGACTGTTACACAGGATACAGGGTGAGGACCTGGACCCAACTTGAGGAGTGTGTAATGTGAAAATCAACTCTGTACAGGGTCAGCATCAGACAGTACAATCCACAGTTCATTTTAACTCCATTCTCTGCTAACACATATCTGGAAACCAATTGTCAGTCCACATAGCTGCTTCATCAGCAGCAATGTATTTCTTCCAGGCTGTTACATATTTCACTAACTGAAATTTCTGGATTATCTATAAGATGCACCCCATGCATAGCATGTTACAGTAGTCCAAGTATGAGGCTTTACATGTTATGCAGAACAATAAATGTGTAAGAACCTTCTTGACCTCCTCAGACAAGCCATTCCACCAGGTGGGAACCACAAGAGAGGGTACTTAATTACAAGCAGCTGTTGATTGAACTAGAGTAAAATTCCACCAGGGTTTGGGACTGGAGGGAGGAAAAGTGGGGAAGCTTTGCACATACTCACTGGCTTCCAGGCATATCTGAAATCTCTAGGGGATACCGAAGCAAATACTTTAGAGAGGCAGTGTGAAATGAAGTTTTGTATGCTGGACTTGATAGGTCTTTGGTCTGAACCAGCATGGATCTTCTTATGTTTTTATGACTTGTTATAATCATAACCAAAGGAGACAAACCAATTCAAATACTTTAAAGACTGGACTGAGGACTGAACCTAAATCATAACAATGCCTCACCTTCCTAACCTGAACTAAACTGAAATCATTTTGGTTAGCTTCTGTATTGTTAACCTGATTCAATGCTTTAAGGTAGGATCAATGGCCCCTATGAAATGCAAGTAATCAGAATTCTCCTGCAAGAAGTCAGCAGGGCTTCTGCATTAGAGAACTTCAACCTGAATATCATTGTTAATCAAGTGCATAGTCATATCTCTCTATAGAGGGCAATATACATGCACTAAATTGGGGGCAGATAAATGGAAGAGCTAAGGAAGGCACACAAGAACAAACTAAACCAGTTATAAATAGATCCTTGTTTCATTCAATCACCAGCCAGAGAATTAAGGACACTGTTGAGACTGAACTGTTATTTTAAAAATATCTTTGGCATAATGGAAATGGTCATGACTTAACAATTTATTATATAATTTTGTTCCAACATTAGCAAATATGAATTTTTCCATTTCTCACTTGCAAGTGCCCAGTTCCATTCTTACCACAATGGAATATGGAAAAACTAGAGGTTTTCTTCTTGTTTCCTCTTTTTCCTTCACTAAGTTTTCCCTTCCTTTTCAGGAGTTTTTTTTTAAGTGTCAAGGAAATGTCTATTTCCAGTCACTTGTTTTTCCTTTTTAAAAAGCTGAGACCTAATGTCTGAGTCACACCCACCAAGGTCTCCCCGGTGAACAATTTGCAGGAAATTTCATGCTATACTATACCTTATTCCAAATGGAATTCATGTTCCTCCAGTCCAGACAGTTTCTCTCTTGGCCAATTTTAGAAAAATAAGAATGTCAGCTTTAAAAAATGTTCATGTTTTATACACAAGGCTACCAGAACCCTCAGCCTACAGAGAAACCTTAAACCAGGGAAAGTCTCTAAAGTTGCATTAAAATAATATTCTATCAGATAAGCTTCCTAGGGTCTGCAGAACTGGAAACCTCCAGCTATGTACCAGGCCCCATCAGATGCCCAACCAGATTCTATCCCTGTCCTTCCAGATGTTTTATTATTTATTTATGTCATTTATATTCCGCCTTTCTCACTGAGACTCAAGGCGGATTACACATTGTGAGATCAGTGCAAGGACAAGGGCAGGCATTTCCGTACAGTATCAAGAACATTTTCATAAACAATGTCATAGGGTAAATGAATACAACAGCAATACTCCTCCAGATTTCACCATTGATCTTCCAGCCCTGTCTTTGATCTCAATTTCTCCTTGCCTGGCCAAGTAAGAAGTCACTCTTCTTGAATGACAAATTGACAGCTCTAATGGTACCTTGAACAATCCAGCCCTGCCACAAGCTCTAGAGATGAGTCTTTCTAGTGAACTCTCTTACTGCAATGATGATGATTACACTGCAGTGAAAGGAATTCCATGGTGTAATCAAGTTTGCCAATTCTGTTTAGTCTTGGCCTCCACCCCCACCAGCTTGTATGGCTTAGAGGAGTTTTTCCAGGTCTATTGCCCAAGGCCCACAAAATCCTGGAAGTTGGCCACTCTTACAAAATTTTTCATGGTGAGGACAAGCCTGGATCCATCTGAGCTCTGCTGATTAATTTGTTGAAAATAGTATATTTTGTAGCTCCACTGTGGAAGAAAGCATAATTTTTCAGAACAGTACTTAAGATTCTTTAAGTGAAGCATATGATTATGATTAGAGGAGTTGGTTTCAGCACCTGCCTATGGGGAACCTTTCCGTATCTCGAAGGTTAATCAGCCACATGTGGTTTGTCTTTCTCGGGATTGTCTATGTGGATTCTCTCCATTTCTATCCTCTGTATTTACAGTTTACTACTAGTAGGGGTCAAACACAGAAATAAACCTTGTATTTGTAATGCAAAACTTATTCATTTGTGATGGGACTTGCATGTTTTGTGGCTCTTGCTTTTTTCTCTCGAAGCTCACAGTTTGCAACGTTTAGACAAACCAAGCTTTGCAGACTGTATTATACAAACAGTGCCAGAATACGCTCATTTTGTTTACCTATCCTCTGACGAGGCCAATCTGAGCTGTTCTCATGGGGATTCTAATATGGCTTTGCTTATTACTTCTCAGTTATGTTGTATAAGCAACTTCAAGAAGGTTCTGCACTTGACTGCCAGAGATCTTTCCTACATTCAGATCACATTACTTCGGTCGAGCAGAAGGATAGTGCTTGATTATAAAGAACCCATTTATTTATTTATTTCTCCATCATTGTGTGGTCTTCTCTTGAGTATCATAATTCTTTAGACTGTGCGCTTTCCACTGCTTTTAGAGACTGCTACTTTGTGTTACATAATTGAATTACAAATATGTAGAAATGTAACAGGGTCTGTTGTTTTATTAGTCTTCACCTTACCTAGTAGAATTAGGCTACAAATAAAAATGGGCTAAAAGACATACCAAAATACTAGAGGTAATTTTTAGTTTCCAGCTCTTCTGATTTTCAAAAGTCTTACTTCCCAAGCTGTTAGAGGTGTGCTCAGGGTCATGATGAAAGTATATAGTCCTAGGGGATCAATATACAGGCATTTCTCCCTAATTGTATTAGGAGCAACACATTCAGGAGGATACATTTTTGACTTGTTTTAGTACTCTGGTTTGGAGGATGAAGTTCTGAAAATTCTGGTGGAATTTTCTATAGTTCCTTGGTAGTTGTCAGATCATTTCCTGGTCAGGTTTTGACTTGCAGCTTCCTGTAGACTCTGTGGGGGCAGAAGAACTAAGACATTAGTTGACCTCTAGACTGATAGATCTAAATGGCCTCCTATGGCTTGCGGGGATTTCCCAGTGAGTATGGCTGCTGGTCCTGTGGAAGCTATAGGCAATCTCTGGAATAGAGAAATAGCCTTCTTCCATCAAGTGTAGCTCCTTTGGCTCGCTAGTTTACTGAGGAGCTGAGGGTAATGAATGGCTTTTCAATAAGGGTAGTATAACACTTGGAATAAAACTGATCCTATTTTAGGGCCAACTTGGGCAGTGGTGAAGAAATCATACTTCTTTGCTGCCAATTTGTCTGCTCAATGTTATCTGATGAAGGAATTTTTTTTAAGTAGTCAGAGGCTTACTCCATACTGGCCCAGAGGAGATTGAGGCTGCTTCCACACACGTTGGATAATCCACTTTCAATACTCTTTAGTGAACATTTGAAACTGATTTTCCATGTGTGGAACAAAAAATCCACTTCTAAAGGATTATGAAAGTGCATTGAAAGTGCATTATTCAACGTATGTGGAAATGGCCAACGACTGATTACGCACACATTGGATAATGTGCTTCCAATCCTCTCTATAGATCATTTGGAATGGATTTTTTTTGTGCAGAACAAATAATCCACCTCAAATGATTGATAAAGTGCATTGAAAGTGCATTATCCAACGTGTGCGGAATCAGCCAGGGAGAGGTCTCAGTTGTTCACTGTGATTCATTTGCTAAGTATTTTGCAGATAAAATCACTCTAATAATCTCCAGCTTAGATGCCTCACTGGATGGTTGATTTCAGTACTGCTGATTGCCAGTTATAATGAGCGCTTTGCTACTGGTGCAATCAAGGGCGTGGACAAGGTTCCTGGAGAGGTGAGGTCTACTATCAGTATGCCCATCCCTTGCCTTTCTAGACTGTTGATGGCAGTCAAAGGGGTATTGATTGTCTGGATGGCAGAGATAGTAAATGAGTCGCTAGGAAGGAGCACACCTTGCCTCACTTAAAGAGGCTGTGTTATGGCTACTTCTAAAGGAATTCTCCCTTTATGCTTCACATCTTAACTATAGGTCTGATTAACACATTCCTTTTGTAGGCAAGGTGACCAAGGCCTCTTCCGCACGCTCACTTACTGTATGTTTTCTGGCCCGCAAGGATAAGATCCACATTGGGCTTCTGTAATTCTGCATTTGAGGGAGTTGACCAAAGTGGTATCTCATGCCCTGTTTCTGCTGCAGTCTTGCTGACATTAGCTGTTCTGCCAGTGCATTGATTGACTGAGGTGCTTTGGAGGGAAACTTTGAAATATTAAGTGGGAGTTTCCCAATGAGTCTTTTACATTTTTTAAAAAAAAGTTAAACAACAATGTTGCAATGTTGTTGTTTGAAAAAAATTAAAACGGGGGAAAACTGGACTAAAAAAAAGGAAGCACAGAGATTTCTGCACAAAATGTAATCCTAGTTTGCATTGGTGAGAAGATGATCTACTGCCCAGATTAACTGTGGAGATTAACTGCCAAAGTCAGTGTGCACATACAACCAGGGCTTTTTTTCAACTGGAACGCGGTGGAATGGAGTTCTGGCACCTCTTGAAAATGGTCACATGGCTGGTGGCCCCACCCCCTGATCTCCAGACAGAGGGGAGTTTAGATTGCCCTCCGTGCCTCTCCAGCAACGCAGAGGGCAATCTAAACTCCCCTCCGTCTGGAGATCAGGGGGTGGGGCCACCAGCCATGTGACCATTTTAACCTAGGGTGATTTAAACTTTAAAAAACAACCCCCTTGTTCCAGTTGACCCAAAGTGACATCATTGTGTGGTCCTGAGTTCCACCACTGAGTTCCACCACCTTTTTCCCCAGAAAAAAAGCCCTGCATACAACAAATAACAAATGACAACTTTTTTTTAAAGGATGAGGGCTGAGAGTGGTGGGAGAAGAAAGAGGAGGAAGGGTATGATTACACATTGCTGTTCTACCAATCAGGATGCAAGGGGATAAAGGAGAGAGCAAAAGGCAGGGCTGGGCTTACATTGAAGAAAACATTCTGCATGTCAAAAAAGCCATCTTTTAACTTTGCTGTAAAAACTTTGCAGGGAGAAAAGCTGCAGAAAACCAGGGAAAGACAGTTTCTGCTTCAGATGCAGCCTTTCGCTGTGCAGAACTTGAAAGACTATAGGAAGCAGTCTGAAGACTGAACTGACTGTGCGTGCAAAACTCAGGGAATAAATGGAAGCTATATGGGACCAGGACTGAGGAAAAAGCCCAATTCAGAAAAGGCTCAAGTGTGGTGGCTTCTCAGCTCCAGGGCTTCTTTGATAAATTAGATTACATCGACCATTTGGAAGACATTCACTGGGATTCCCAAGCAATTAAAAAAAAAACCCTCACAGTTCAGATTGGGACTACAGGAACTAGAGGATGGAGATTTTAAGCTTCTCCCTCTGCAATGTTTCCTCGCCCTGAAATTGCCTCTATTTGTCTCTTTGGGCTAAGCTTGCACGTACCTGCAGAATCCCATTCTTTGTCATATCTTATTCAACCTTAACATGAAGCTGCTGAGGAAGGTTGTCATGAGGTTTGGGTTGCTGTGCCACTACATTTGAACAACACCCAGCTTTAACTCTCTTTTAAATGCATCCTATGGGAGGGTTGCGGATTTGCTTAACCACTGCCGGAAAGCAGCGAGTGAAGGTGAACAAACTGAAATATACCAAGAGACAATGGAGATGTGGTGTGTGCGTGGGGAGAATCAGCCGATCTGAGAAGTCAGGTTTAGTCTGTGTGTCCGTTTTCAGGTGTGTGTAGTGGCAGGCAGCAAGGGCTATGGATTGCTGTGGATATGGAACTGCCAGTTGTCTGGCCATCTTGGAAGGAGCTACATTAAGGCTACGAAGATAAGAACCCATCAGTTTCCCTGCACTCAGAGTTTTGAAATTTTTATTGTAATGCAAAGCCAGAGTTGAAGTGATAACAGCCAATGAGAAAGTGTAACAAGCATGTGGAATATAATAAAGCAGGCAATCTTTCTGGGAAAAGATGAGGCCATATCAAATCATTGCAATCCCCTAAACATTCAAAATTAAGAGTTAAGGTTTAAGAATTAAGCTCACAGCTATTGGTTACATCTTGTTGCTAGACACCCATCATAAGAATCTTTCCTTGCATTCAACTGCAGTCTGCCAATCTTGGCAGATGTATTTCCATTACAGTGTTACATGACATAATTTTAATAAAAGCAATAGTGATAACCTCATGCAATAAAATATTTGTAATCAGCAAGGGATTATGCAGTTCACTGCTGGAAAAAGATGTTTCCATAATTATCTCTAATAAGCTTGCTGAAGTGTTTTATAATTGATATTAGTGCCCTCTTCTGGGCACAACCAGAAGTGTTTAATGGTCCATAGTCAAATATTATACATTCTTAGAACTCTTACGAAAAGGCCAACTTTCATCCAGGAACAAAGACTGAACTTATAAAAGGCCACAGAGTTGAAACCCTGTTTATATTGGCTATTACCTTGTGCTGAAGCACAGTTTATTGGACCTAGGTGACTGTTGTAAAGTTTAGATGGCATTGTTCTACAGTGCAGGTCCACAACTGCTCTAGGCTACTTCTTGCTCCATTTTCCAGGTCACCTTCTGTTTAGAAGCTTAATTTAAGGCCCAGTTTAGATGCGCAGTAAGATGAATTCAGAAAAGGAAGAGTCACTAGAGACTCTTCGCAAATTTACAAAGCCTAATGGAGCATATCAGGAAATTTCAGGGGTGGGTGGGTGGAATCAACTTCTGTTTTATAGATTACAGCAAAACTTTTTGACTATGTGGATCCTGAGGAGCTATGGATGCTGTTAAAAGAAATGGGGGTGGCACAACATCTGATTGTTTTGGTGTACAACCTGTACTCTGGACAAGAGGCTACTGTAGGACAGAATATAGGGAAATAGAATGGTTTCCAATTGGCAAAGATGTCACAACAAGTATGCATATTATCTCCCTACCTGTCCAACCTCTATGCAGAGTATATCATAAGGAAAACTGGATTAAATCTAGAAGAAAGTGGAGTGAAAATTAGTGGAAGGGACATTAACAATTTGAGATCTGTAGATGACACCATGTTACTGGCAGAAAATAGTGAACACCTGAAATGACTAGTGATAAAGGTTAAAGCAGGATTACCGCTGAACATCAAGAAGACAAGTGATGATGCTGAGGAATTATACAATTTTAAAGTGGACAATGAGGAACTTGAAATTGTTCAAGATTTTGCCTTCCTTGGGCTCAATTATCAACCCAAAGGGAGTCTGCAATGAAGAAATCAGAAGAAGATTGAGACTTGGAAGAACAGCTGTAAAGGAGCTAGAAAAGTTCCTTAAAGATAAAGATGTCTCTCTGGGAACTAATATCAAGATCATCCAAACTATGATATTCCGCATTACTGTGTTCAAATGTGAAAGTTGGACAATGAAAAAAGTTGGCAGGAAGAAAATTGGTTTATTTGAAATGTGGTTTTACAGATACTACAGATGGCCAAAAAGACCAATAAGTGGGTTCTAGATCACATCAAGCCTGAGTTCTCCCTAAAAGCTAAAATGACAAAAATGAGGCTATCAAATTTTGGTCACATCATGAGAAGACAATACTCTCTGGAAAAGTCAACAATGCTAGGAAAAGTTGAAGGCAGCAGGAAAAGAGGAAGACCCAAAATGAGATGGCTTGACTCAATAAAAGAAGCCACATCCTCCAGTTTGCAAGATCTGAGTGAGTCTGTTAATGACAGAATGTTTTGGAGGTCTTTCATTTATAGGGTTTCCATAGGTCAGAGGTGACTTGATAGCACATAACACACACAAGATGAAGCTGTCTCCCTGTGGTTGCTTTCAAACAGCCACTCACATAGGGGCTTGCATGAAGGATCTAAGTTTTCCCCTAAAACTTTTTACACACACAAACCTTATACTGAATTAGTCCATTGGTGTACCAATACCAGTGTTGTCTTGTCTGACTGGCAGCAGATCTCCAGGATCTCAGGCAGAGATCCTTACTTACTTCCTGAGCCTTTTAAATGGAGATGCCAGGGACTGAACTTGGTACCATCTACCTGCAAAGCAAGTACTCTACCACTGAACCACAGCCTCACTCCTTGCATATATAGTACTTACTACTTTCCCCTCCCTTGTTATTATGGCTTTCAATCTATTATTATTTTGTTAGTTTATTTAGCAAAACCACGTTCTCTTTCTCTTCTGATAACCAAGTTATTTTTGCTTTTGACACAGGATCCCCACATGACTTCTGAAAGGCTCCACACCTGAACTGCCAGATTCATTCCTTGCTCTGATTCAGCAAGATCCATGCTGGTTTGACACACGACTCAATCTATTTTACCAGGCTTTTGCCTACCACATTCTGCCTGGCTCTTCTCCAACCCAGATAAACTACACCCAATGCTTTTTATAATGAAAGAGGGAATGCAATGTTTCTCTGTGATAAAGGTAATGATTAGTGAACAATAATACTCTAACAGTGCAATCCTAAACAGAGTTACTCCAGTCTAATCCCATTGAAGTCAATGGGCTTAGACATGAGTAACTCTTCTTAGGATTGCATTGTAACAGTACAACCCTGTAAGTGAGTTTCTTGCAGTGGTATATCTTCATGATACACCAGTGTTCAGAGATACCCCAACATGTAAAATTTTCACTGATACAACTTTGCCAGTGTATGGACCAAAAATTAAATGTCTCTCAGGAGAGCTCTAAGACTTAGACTGTACTCACACATAGTAGATTATTGCACTATTATTGCCTATAGAGATCACTCACAGCTGGATTGTCTTGTACTGTTCACAAAGGATAATCTAGTTGCAAATGTTGCAGCCCAGTTATTGGCTGATTCCGGACACTTTGGGTAATGCACTTCCAATCCTCTTTAGAGATCATTTGGAACTGAATTTTTCGAGTGTGAAACAAAAAATCCACTTCCTAACGATAGTTAAAGTGCATTGAAAGTGAATGCACTTTCAATGCACTTTAACTATCGTTAGGAAGTGGATTTTTTGTTTCCAACGTGTGCGGAATCAGCCATTAACAGGACCTAGATGGAACATGCATATATTATCCCCATTCTACAGTCACTCCAGCTCCATCCATCATCCTCAGACTGATGGACAAACAGGAAAGACTAATCAACTGTTAGAACAATTCTTAAGATGTTACATCAATTATCAACAAGATAATTGGACTGATTTTCTGGCTTTCGCTGAGTACGCATATAATAACTTAGTACACAGTTCCACAGGTGCTTCTCCCTTCATGATCACACATGGCTATGAAGGAACTGCAATGCCTTTTACCCAAACCCCTACTTCCCAACAACCAGGAGACCTAGGGGAATGGTGGGCTAACCTGACAGCCCAATGGAAATCATTACAAAAGCTTTAGACCAAGCCAAAGACTACAAAAAGTTTGCTGACAAGAAACGGTCTCCACAATGGAAATTGCAGAAAGGAGACTATGTGTATATCTTTACTCAGCACCTCCGAGGGGAGCAACACAGTAAGAAACTCAGTTGGAAATTTTTAGGACCATTTCCTGTTAAGAAAGTAATCAATGAAGTGACAGTAGAGGTGGAACTACCAAAGAACTTACATCAAACCCACCCAGTGTTTCACTTCAGCCTTCTAAGGAAAGCTCCCACTCCAGACAAATGGCATCCTGAATGGAGCCTCCCACCCCATTCAAGTGGATGGCCAAGTTCATCATGAAATAGAGAGCATTCTGGACTCAAAGCTTAAACACAATAAACTTCATTACCTTGTACGTTGGAAATATTTTGACCCCAGCTACTAAGAGTGTGTCGAGAACTCTAACATGAATGCTCCCAAACTCATAAAGAAATTCCATGAACTGTATCCTGACATACCTGGACCCCTTTAAAGAGAAGAGAAGATCTTTGGGGGGCAGAATGTCACAATATTTCTTTGCCTTGTCACAGAAAGGAATATAGAGGAATAGTTGCTGGTCTTGATTCTGGCTCTGCAGGCCAGAATCAGGACTGGCCTAGTCTCTCAGCTAAACATACCAAATAGGGAGTACAGAGACCCAGAAAACCAGTGTGGGGTAGCGGTTAGGGTGTCGGATTGGGATCTGGGAGACCCAGGTTCAAATCCCCATTGTGTCATGGAAATTTGCTGGGTGACCTTGGGCCAGTCACACGCTCTCAGCCTAATCTACCCCACCCCCTTCCCCCCTTTTAATGCTACCCCGAAAGAAAAATAAGAAAAAGGGGGGGAAAGGTAAAGTGAAGTAGGAGAGAGAGAGAAGAGAAAAGTTGTATTATTTACATAACAGAACAAAATCCATCTGAATTACAGACCAAAGGTCGGCAACATAGGGTTAAATAAACCCTACACTTATAAGGGGCTCAGAGACTCGGATGTTCCTTCACCGCCCTCACCCCCCCCCCCCCCGGTTAGTTTCTTGTAGCTTGTAAAATGCTTCAGCTTTGAAAGGGAAGAACTCTATGTCGGCTTATAATGTTCTAAGTGTTTTGCTTAACAGGGATTCTACTCCATCTTCCAAGAGTTGCTTGTTTCATGTTTCTTTCTCTGCGAGGATGCTCTTGCTGCTTATGGTGTGGGTCAATGTTCAAATCTTGAAGAAATTGTTGTCCACTTATGATGTCAGTCACGTGATAAACCTTTCCTTGGGTTCTTACCATCAGTCTGGTGGAGGAAGCCCATTGATATCTGATGTTCGCCTCTTGTAGCTGTGAAATAATCGGCTTGAGTTCTCTTCTAGCCTCCAGTGTTTCTCTTGAAAGATCTTGATATATTTGTATTTTTTATCTTTAAAGGCAAAATGTCCTTTTTTCCTAGTTTCTTGTAGTATTTTTGTTTTTGTTCTGTAGTTCAAGAATTTAACAATTATATCTCTGCCTGAATTCCTCCTCCTGGGATTGTTAGGTGAACCAATTCTGTAAGCTTTTTCTATTAAAGGCATCACTCCTTCTTCCAGATTAAGTTGTTCTGTTAGCCACCTTGCAAGAAATGTTGATAGGTCAGTTGCATCTTCATCAAATTCTGAAAAGCCACGGATTTTTAACTGGTTTTCTCTCATTTTATCATCCAATTCCATGCTTTTTGTTCTGGCCCAGCCCTCTTCTACCTGCATTGCTTGTATATTCTGCTACAAGTTCATTCCCAATTCCAGGGCCTTGTCAGCCATTTGTGCAACTTGGTGCACTGTTTCTTTCAGCTCTTTCATTTGGGCTTTGAATAGAGTTTCAATTCTAATGGCAATTCTGTCCTCCAGGCAATTTATTTTTGAGTCTATCTCCTTATCAAGCCTTTCTAACTCTTCACTGAGGAGGGCTCCAGTCACGGCAGCCATTTTAGGTAGGCTGTTTATTCCCACGTTTTGGGACTCTTTATTGTCTTTTTCAGCAGTTGGGCAGTCTACCTCGGCCCTTTTAATAGCCACAGTCTTCCCTTTTCCCCCTCCAGCCTTTCCCATAGCTCGATTGCCAGAAATGTGTTTAGAAGCATTGTTGCTTTCCTGGGGAGGGAGCTGGGCTGTTGGAGCTCCAAATTAGACATCAGCCATTGGTGTGAGCAAAGCCATGCCCCCATCACAAAACCACTCTTAACATTCATGCTCTGTTTTTGCATGACCAAATAGTGGTGGACCAATGAGCTTCCCTGGTTTTCCTCCAAGGGCATTTTAAGTTATGCAAACATGCAAACAGTTTATTAAACACTAGTCAAAATGTCTCAGATACAAAGAACAGCTGCTCCTCTCATTTGCATCTTGGTTTACTTTACAGAATTGATTCTGGAGAACAGGGTGAGAGAACAATGGATGAACCTAACCAGTATAGAAAGGAGGCCAATGCCTTTGTCATTGGTTGAGGTTATCAGTTGGCCTGTCGAAGATAGAAAAACGGACCTGGCAACCGCAGTGATCTGGGCCTCCATTGTCAAAGAGGCATCCAAGATCATTCCCAGGCTCTTGACTCTCAGAGCTGGCGTAAGCACCACCCCATCGAGTGCAGGGAGCCGGGGTCCCGAATCCACATTTCCGCAACTCAAGTACAGGATCTCCATCTTCACAGGGTTTAGCTTCAGCCAACTTTGCCTCAACCATCCAGCCACAGATTCAAAAGCATGCTCCAGGACATCTGGGGCCGATCCAGGCCATCCATCCATCAACAGATATAGCTGGTTGTCATCCTCATATTGGTGGCACCCAAGCCTGAAACTTCGCACCAACTGGGCAAGGGGGCACATATGTTGAACAGTAATGGGGAGAGTATCGCCCCCTGCGGCACACCACATACTAGTGGCCAACAGGATGATAGCTTATCCCCTAGCACCACCCTCTGTCCCCAACCATGAAAAAAAGAGACAAGCCACTGTAGTGCTGTCCCTTGGATTCGCATATTGGCGATGTGGTGGGTCAAAAGGTCATAATCAACCACGTCAAGTGCTGCTGAAAGATCTAATAAAATCAGCAGCACCGATCCACCTCAATCCAGGTGCCTGCGAAGATCATCTGTGAGGGTGACCAGCAATGTCTCCACCCCGTGTCCTGGGTGAAAACCAGACTGGAAGGGATCTAGGGCTGAGGTCTCCTTCAGGAAATTTTGCAATTGGTTCTCCGCCGTCCGCTCAATCACCTTTCCTAGAAACAAGATGTTCGAGACCGGGCGGTAACTGAGCAGGTCAGCTGGATCCAACGATGTTTTCTTTAAAAGAGGTCTCACCACAGCCTCTAAGTGCTCTGAGAAAAATCCCAGAGCTCAGGAACATGTTGACAATGGCCTCCAGGGAATCCCGTAATCCGTCAACACTGGCTTTCACTGGGTCCAGGCTCTTTCGCAGCTCTGCACAAATACTGTAATAAGCTTTAGATCAGACTTTTAAAAAATCGCCCGGATGATGGCTCTGAAAAGGAATGGGGCCTTTAAGCTCTGAAGCTGTTACACTGACAAATGGATACAGGGAAATAATGCTGGCCGAAAGGACCCTCGTAATATTTATTGAGGTTGTAAACGTTCAAATGTAGATTGTTAACTCAGGCTACTAACTAGGCCCGCATTCTGCTGTTTGCAATAATTCTCGGGCTCTGTTGTCTGTGTATATTCTCCCTTATCTCCAGCTTTACACATTTTTTGATACCCAGAGCTGACAAATATCCCAGTATAAAACTGTCTGTGACCTCTATAAAAGCTCGAGATGATTACCGCTAGTTAAACATTATTATATGGCGAGGGTAACAATCAGTAATCCCCATCTGCTGCATCGAAACACATTCCCAGCAACACTGGGTCCAGGAGACATGTGGTAGGCCTCATTCCCCACAGAATCCTGTCCACCTCTTCCCCAGAAAGAGGGCTGAAGTGATCGAATATCGCTCCCGAAGATGGCCAAGAGGCCTCTAGTTCACATACTGTATCAACTGTGGCGGGTAAATTGTGGCGGAGATACAAGATTTTATCAGCAAAAAAACTTACAAAAGCCTCACAGCTTATGGCTGAATTCAAATTTTGGTGGTCTCCACCTGGAAGGGAGACCAATGAATGCACCACATTAAACAGTTTAGCCGGGTGTGAGATAGCTGATGCAATGGAGGCTGCGTAAAATTCCTTCTTTGCAGCCTTCACTGCCATCTCATAGGATTTCATAAGCAATCTATAAGATGTTCTTGTTTCCTCATCGCAAGATCACCACCACGCGCACTCAAGTCGTCTTACTTCCCACTTTCGTTGCCTTCGCTCCTCTGTGTACCAGGGGGCTCGGCGATTACGGGGGCGAAGAGGATGACAGGGAGCCATTTCATTGATGGCCTTGGAAAGCCAGCCCTGCCAGTCCTCCACCAGCTCATCCAATGAACTGCTGTGGAGCATCAGTTCCTGCAGAGCATTCTGGAAACCAATTGGATCTATAAGTCTCCACGGGCGAGCATAAATCTGCTCACTGTCCTTGCAGGGGGGCGGCATGCCGAACCGAGCCTCCAGAACCACGTGGTCTGACCATGGCACTGATTCTACTTTGTCCAGAACCACATCCAATCCCATCCCAAAGATCAGATCTAGCGTGTGGCCTGCTTTATGTGTGGGGGCCGATACAAACTGGGAAAGTCCCAGTGTTGCCATGGCCGACACCAAGTCCGTAGCCTGTGCAGAGGTAGCATCGTCAGCATGGACGCTGAAATCCCCCAGTACTATCAGCCTGGGGTACTCCAAGGCCCACCCTGCCACCACCTCCAGCAGGCTTTGTAGGGTGTCTGCTGGTGCGCTGGGTGGTCGGTACACCAGACAGACAGCCAAACTTTCCTCGGCACTCCACACCAGTCCCACACAATCAATGCCAGAGATCTCCAGGATGAGAAGCAGTCTGAAGGAGAAACCCTCTCGAATAAGGATTGCCACCCCTCTCCCCCGACACCCCGTTTGAGACTGATGAAGGAGCAAGTATCCTGGAGGGGTCAGCTCACGCAAGGCGACTATCTCGCCATCCCTCACCCAGGTCTCTGTCACGCATATCAGGTCCATATTAGCTACTGCAAAAGTATCATGCAGAATTCTAGTCTTATTATTTATGGACCTGGCATTGCACAATATCAGCGTCAGAGGGGGGTTTAACTTCCTAGCTCCAACAATGTCTCATGTAGCTAGGTCCTCAGGCAAGAGAAGAATCTGAATCCAGGTCTCCCTATTCCATCACTCTAACTGACAAAAAGGCTGCTGGAACAGTGAATTAGGAGATGCTGGCTGCAATTGTAACCCCTCTTTCCTGGTAACAAGTCTTGATAAATACTACGGATCTTACTACTGAGTAGACCTTCTTAAGATTGCTCCTGCTACCTGAAAGCCCTTAAAGAGGCAGGCACTATCCATCAGTGATCACCTAACACCCCTAACGTCCATTTTAGGAGCAGTTCTCTAATCTCTTATAACAGGAGTGGACAAAGGTGGATTGGGTTATTCTGGAGTACCCCTGCCCAATTCTGGATGAACAACCTAATGAACATATAAACCTGCCTCTACAGTTCAATAACGTCTGCACTCTGGCTGACAATGGCTCTCCAGCATCATAAACAAGGATTTCTCTTAACCCAGTCATCTGAGATAAGTAGCAGGAGACACTAGGGGCTGAATGTGGGCTCTATATGCTGAGTATGTGGTCTATTACTGTGAACATCCATCTCCCAATGCTTTCTGGTTGCTGTAGTCTTGCAAAATATGCTGTGTTAAATGATCTGATCCATCAAGATAGTTTCATGTGGATAGTCATGTTGGGGGGTGCTAAGTGCAGAAAACTGGCATCTGCAGTGCGAGAAAAGTCCTATGTGACAATTCTTTGTCCAAATCTTTTATCCTCACCCACAACTACTACAGATTTGATGGTGATTTGTTTCTTCAGATCAATGGGACAGCCATGAATACTCACATGACACCACATTTTCATGGCTGACTTGAAATAGAGCTTCCTCAGCTCCTGCCCACTAACATCCCTCTTGTACTTGAAATTCATTGATTACATTTTTATCATCTGAACACATGGAAAGAAGCACCAAAGAAATTTCACCAGGCCTTCAGGAACTTCCACCTCAGCATCAGCCTGACCATTAATCAATCTCCACAAGAAGTACATTTTCTAAACACCATTGTACAAATAGGATTTTTCTTGTACTACAGATGCTACTATTCTGCACTTTGTACTCCTGCTCTGTCAAACTAATAACACATTATAACTAGCTTCCTGACACTCTAATTTACAATACACCTCCTATCCTCTGCCTGGACTATAAAGACTCCTACTTTTTTCCACTTCATTTATCTAAGGAACCTTTGACTCTTGAATAGAGATGGGCATGAACTGGGGAAATGGTGGTTGGTGGCTCATGAAAAGTGACGAACCATGAACCTCCATGAATTTGCCTAGTTCACGAACCAGTTTGTTCAGTTCGTGGTTCATCAGTTGGGGCAGCTTCAGCACTTTTCTAACTGTTTGCATTTGCAAACAGCAAGAAAATTTTCAAACTTCCCCTGCTGCTTTTTTCACCTGATGGGAGGGGGAGG
Source organism: Eublepharis macularius (assembly GCF_028583425.1). Lineage (NCBI taxonomy): Eukaryota > Metazoa > Chordata > Lepidosauria > Squamata > Eublepharidae > Eublepharis > Eublepharis macularius. The sequence goes on from NC_072790.1 coordinate 135,472,345, forward strand.
AGGGAATTCCACTATGAAGTGAAAAAAGCAGGGTAGGAAGTTTGAAAGCAACACTTTTCTTGCGGCTTGCAAGTGACAAGAAAAGTGTTGCTTTCAAACGCTGGCTGCTTTTCAGCTGATGGCAGGGGGATCCCCCTATCAACTGAAAAAAGCTATTGGCATTTGAAAGCAGCTCCCATGAACTGAAAAAAGCTGCTTTCAAATGCCAATAGCTTTTTTCAGCTGAGGGGAGGGGGAGGAGGGACCCCCTCTTTTCTTGCGCACAAAAAAAGTGTTGCTGCTTTCAAAGGCAGATTTTTTTCAATTGAGGGGATGGGGGCTCGAGACTTACCTGTCCTTTCCCAAGAGTCAGCCTCTTAGGAAACCAGATAAGCTGCTTATGAACTATAATGTGATGAAGGAAAACACTGTGCACATCCTCCAATCTGATATATGCCCTCATGTGCCAACAATGTCCTTCTGCTCTGTACATTGGACAAACCAGCCAACCTCTACGCAAAAGAATAAATGGACACAAAACTGACATTAGAAATGGAAACGTCCAAAAACCAGTGGGAGAACACTTCAATCTACCAGGACATTCCATCAAAGACTTAAAGGTCACTGTGGTTCAACAGAAACCTTTCAAAAACAAAATCCAACGGGAGGCTGCTGAATTGGAATTCATATGCAGATTTGACTCTGTCAAGCTGGGACTGAATAGAGACTATGAATGGTTATCACATTATCACAGGTAACAGATTTCCTTTACAGCGGCGTGGTCTGGGGGAGCCCAGTGGCGCCTGGTATGGGCTTTTGGGGACCACAGTTCTCTTTGTCAGATGCATCTGGCAGGGAGAGCTGTGGTTATCGAAGGCTTATACTACATAGGAATTGGATGTTTTTACTGCTCCAACTAACACGGCAAACTGACTCCACACCAAAAGGAGATGTTTACATTTACTAGCAAAGGAATGTTTTGGTTGCCTCCCCGCTAATTGCATCTTGTCCCCTTCTGATATATGTCCCTTCTCTCCCCTCTCCCTCCTCCTCTTCTGTATTTGACCAGTTTGTCAAAAATCACCAGTCCTCTAGATTTAAAATGGCAGTTTGCATTGTGCCCAGAGAGCCTCCAGCTAACTGTTGCTGAGTCCCACCCGGGAGACCCCGGCATGTATGGAATGCCACAGAGGAATGCGGAGTGATTAGAGGTGATTGGATTTGCAGTCACCACAGCCCCTAAGGAATCCAGTGCAACAAAGGTCTCGCAGAGTCATCCCCACTCAACACATTCCTTTCCCTCCTTCCGTGATGAGATCTCCTGTCCTTGATTGAGGAGCTAATCAAATGACATTCATAAGTATATACAGTTGTTCCTGGGAAAGCTCAGTCTCCACCTAAACTCATCAACTTAGCTCCGGTGGAATTCACTAACAAACTATCCCTGTTGTACAGCGCTAGAACATGTTTTGCATTTGCTTTCACACACTCCGGCAGCTACCAATCAAGGTAATCAAACCTTTCGTCAAACCCAGGAACCGACCGTTGGAGCCTTTGTTCTAACAGCTAGGTGGGCTTTCCCACCTCAGGGTGCATTTTACCTATAAAGGTAGGGCCCTGGCCTCATTCAAATCGTGCACGCTTCCTGAGTCCAAGTGCTGCTCCCTTAGGGTTGCTTCCCTAAGTCTCTCCCTCTCTCCTGGCCAAGAACGCTGGCGTTTGAAGATCTCTTCCTCCATGGACCACACTGCTCCTCTGATTGGTAAATATACTCCCCCCACACACTCTATTCCAACTTCTGGCTAGCCTCCTAGGACTCTTGTGTGTGTGTAATCAACCATTTCAATTAACTTCTTGTGTGTTAGTTTTTCCTCTTTAAATAAAATTATTCTTTGGCCTTAAAAGCACCAGCCTCATCTGCTACCTTGGGGAGAGGACCTGGTAGAAATTGGTGGAATTTCCCGCTAGTTACTCTTCTCACATTGCCATCTTCCTTACCATTAATTCCCCACTCATACTCACAAGGAGGCCCATTCCAGGTAACAAGAGGTTGTGTGACATCATTTCCAGTATGTTCCTATGCTTTTCCCAGGGCTAATTCTGGCCCTTTCGGGCCAGCACTGAGTGAACGAGCTAATTTGAACCAATATTTAAACAAAATGCTTTGTATAATAATCCTTTATAAGCAATGCAATGAAAGTCAGTTTGGTGTAGTGGTTAAGAGCACAGGACTCTAATCTGGAGAATGGGTTTGACTCCCCACTCCTCCACTTGAAGCCAGCTGGGTAACCTTGGGTTAGTCACGGCTCTCTGGAGCTCTCTCAGCCCCACCCACCTCACAGGGTGTTTTGTTGTGTGGATAATAATGACATTCTTTGTGAACCACTCTGAGTGGGTGTTAAGTTGTCCTGAAGGGCGGTATATAAATCAAATATTAGTATTATTGTTATTTATTATTATAACAACATTTACAAAATGTCTACAACATATAAATACTTGTACAGTCAACCTTACAATAGCCAGATACAATGAAATATAAAGTCTACAATATTGTTGATAGCAGATGCCTTAAACTATAAACTCCAACTTGTGCCTTCTGTTTAAAACTGTAGGCTGCTATTGATGTTTTAAATGGAAGGCATATTCTCTTGAAGTTGCAACTCCTGCTGATAGCCAGCAATTGTCTGGCAGCAGGGCAAACCTCCAGGAGATAACCCGCCACTGGCAGATAAATGGAAAGCCTAGTTAGGGGTGACCCATGTAAAGCATTCAACTCGCTAAGAGTTCTGGTTGGACAGCATGCGCTGCTGAATCATTCTCCCACCTCACTGCCCCACCTCTACTCCCACTACTCCTGGGAAACAGAACTTAAAGACAGCATAGGGAAAAAGAAACTGAAAGCAGCTATAAACGTGATAGTATGGTCAGGAAAAAAAAGGCAGGTCTAGCCTAGTTGATTCAAATTTGAAAGTTAGAGAAAATTTCATACAGATTAGTTACCTTTCCAAGGTTAACAAACAGAACATGTTGGGCTCACATTTTGATTAGCTGTTTTTCTAATGCACATTCTTAGTCTTTAAATTAGGCAAGGGAACAGCTACAGAATCAGTGCACTATGGACTGCAGCTATGGGTTATATAAACTTAGTCCTGTAACCATTTAGTCCAGAGCAGAATACACTGTGACTGCCAGTTCCAATAAATTGTATCAAGGACTGAGAGGAGCACTTGCTACTCTTGCCAGCTGCAATAAAACCCATGGGATTATTTATGGTTGCTCAGCAATGAATATTGCTGCCACGTATATCTACTATGAGAGTATTTCAAACTTTTTTTAAAAGCTCTCAGTACACTTTTAACAACTGAAGACTGGGGAGATGGGGCTTTTCTTGTAGCTCTATGTGGGTGGTTCTCTTTGAAGTTCTGTGCACCATTCCTCCAGAAGCAATTTTAGAATATTGTAATCAAAAATACTCTGATGTGCATCAAATATTTAAGAAGACCTTGATGTTCATCAGGCCACACATAACATACACATCATGTAATCTGTTCTCATGAAACATTGAATGAATTACAGTGCAGGCACATACTTTGTTTGAACTTCATGCTCCAAGGCACTCTAACAAAACATCCAAGTCTTCTGGGTAATAATTGCAATCAAATTCCATAAACAGACCAATCCCTACTATGTCAAGAGGTTTTTTTTTCTGAACAGGCATCTGAGATGGGTGGGCAAAGGTTCTGCCCCTTTCTGAAAAACACCAATCTTCTTTAGCCATGTTAGGTGTGTGAGCAGAGCATAGGGTTACCAAGTCTCCTTACCTGCCCAGTGGGAAAGGAGGACCCAGCACTCACCTTCTCAGTCTCCTCACACACAGTGGGAGTGGGGGATTCCCCTTCTACCAGCCTCCATCTCCCACCACCACTCACCAGGCTGGCTGGGTGAAAAAGTGAGGGAACAGGCCTTCAGAGGTGCATTTCTGGCACGGAGTGATGATGTCACTTCTGGGAGTGATGTCATTGTCCAGAACCTGGGATCCTTCCCATGCTTCACACCAGGCCAATTCTTAAAGCATAAGCCTATTTGAGGCCCAAATTGGCCCAGTGCAAAGCGTGAGAGCACCGGAAGTGACATCATCTCACCATGCCTGGAGAATGCCCCAGGAGGCCTGTTCCTCTGCCTTTTCCCCCCACTGGCCAAGTGAGGTGGGGGAGTGGAGACTGGGAGTGGGGGATCTTCCACCCCCACTGTGAGACCAGCAACCCTAGCAGAGCAACCAGCAGCCAATCAGAATCCCTGTAAGGGTTGGAGGTGCCAGATGAAAGGGGGAAGTGAGAGAAAAAGCAGTTACACTGTCAGCTCAAATCAGATAATGTCTGAACCTTTAGCAGAAGAGAGGCAGGAAGGATCCTGTCTCAGAGTTTGACTAGTGCATAATAGGGTCCCCAGGTGCCTGCCAGTAGTGGACAAACTCCTGGGGATTTACCCCAGAGATTGCCTGCCACTGGCAGGCACCCAGGGAACACGCAGCATGTGTGTGCTCCCTTGGGGGGGTGCAGCGACATCACTTTTGGAAGTGATGTCATCATGCCAGCCGCAGAAGCATTCCCGTGCTTCGTTGGGGCTGATTTGGGCACCAAGCGGGCTGAACTGGCCCCGTGCAGAGCGTGGGAGTGCTTGTGAGGCCAGCACAATGACATCACTTCTGGAAGTGACATCACTGTGTCAGCCCCAGGGTGTGCGCATGCAAAGAGCAACCTCATGCTCAGCATGAGGTGGGAGGGGAGAGGGACCTGGTAACCCTAACTAGGCGAAACCAGTGAATGTGTGAAGATAGGGTTTGCATCTCCAGAGTGTTAAGTGGAAGGGAACCTGTCTCAGGAGACTTTAGGCATCTCAGGTTCACTCTAAATGTTCCTTCCTTCACAAGTTTGCCATGGAGCCAACCTGGGCCCAACAAGACTGTGTTATACCTGTAAATCTGGAGAACCAGATTTGATTCCCCACTCCTCCGCTTGAAGCCAGTTGGGTGACCTCTGACAGCTTCTCAGAGCTCACTCAGACCCACCCACTTCACAGGGTGATTGTCATGAGGATAATAATAACACACTTTGTAAATCGTTCCGAATGGGTTTTAAGTTGTCTGAAGGATGATATATAAATTGAATGTGATGATGATGATGATGATGATTATAATTAGTCCCCATCCTCTTTTCTGAACCACCTATTCCTGGGAGGAATAAAAGTTACTGTTCTTTTCCTGTTTCCTTCACGAGTACTGAATTTAGTTCATTAGAGAAGCCACTCAGGTTAAGTCAGTCAGGTAGAGGGCTGGAGTAGAGATCACACTGGTCTAGCCTTACAGCATTCTACCTCTATTTCAATGTCATTTAAGGCCCCAACTGTCACAGCATCTGTCGCAAACGCTCATCTAACTCAGGCTTGGGCTGACCTTCCTCTGCCCTGAGGTAAAACTTCTCACCAAGCTTATGAAGCTGAATACTGGGCTGGGAAGCCTTTAGTAGTATGGTTGTGGTTTAGTTTCAACCTTCTTTCTTATCCCACCCTTAAGAACAATATAAGTGGTATGGTTACCCAGCCATGTCTAAGTAGGGGAAAGATTAGGAGTTTGTACTTCCCTTAGAAAGGAACTGGCACACGAGGCTTAGGGAGATTCAAAATGAAACAGAAGGTTTATTTACAAGTAGGTAAAATAAGAAGGCATGTAAGCAGGTGTTTAAAACTGGAATAACTTAGAGGTTTGTGAACTGAACACTTCACCGGCGTGAAGCACAAAACACTGTGTGGTTCTTAAGTTGCTGGCTTGTATGAGAGATGTTGGTGTTATCAGACTTAAAGATATTAAAGTGAGTTCTTTCTGAGGTTGCCACTCCTTCACAAGTTAGGTGCTCCAAGTTTAACACATACACAGCATGGCTTCCCCTTTTCTGCAGTACTCCACTGAGTCAAAACCCTTTTAAGATTCTGGGCAGGAGTTATAGTTATGCCCTAGCTATAACTGTCCCTGGTGCTGAAAAGGAAACTCCTTTCTACCCACTTCCTTGGCACACTACAATTCCCAGATCTCTTGTGTCTACACAGGAGTTAGTGCTGTCTCTCCCACTTTAGTCCAAGGACTACAAGTACTTCATGAATGTAGTAATTTTTCTTTAAGGGGTACACCTTCCCCTTCCTTCCTCACACAGAGGACTTTCCGGCTGACCCTCTCTGGTCAGAAGCCAGATTCCAACTCCCTTCACTCTTCAGTTTTCTCCAACTCTCAACCGCTCCCTCCGGTAGCACCGTCACCTCAATATTCCATCACCAACTGCCATTTCAAGCTAGCCACAAAGTGGGGGGACATGTTAACCATCCTCCCCTCTTTACTGCCAGGCAATCCCAGCATTTGAAGCTGAGTCCGTCACAGCATCCCTATTCATTTTACTATTCCATCAAAAGCTCGATCCCTGTACTGCCACGCCAAATTCTTAAACTAGGGCTGGGCCTTAAGAGGATTCCCTGTGCTAGTATAGCACAATCTACCAATAAGCCAGCCTTTACTATTGGTGGTTGCTCCAGGAAGTCTAGCGTCCTTTGCTGCCTCTGGAGTTTCTCACCCAGGCACAGACCACTATTGTGAAAAATAAGGACAGGATAAAGTACAGTAACATAGATAGCTTGTAGTTTATTTGAGAACCTCACCATAGATAAGTCTATTTTCTGGTAGAGGGGGCTGTATGTTGGGGGGGGGCAGGAATTAATCCAATGAATGTATGAATCTGATAGCCCTCAGAAATGTAGCTTGATACACATTCGATCTGGTGCAGGCCAGAAAATGAAGGTTCTCAATATTAAGACAGGCCATTGCCCTATCAAGGTCAGTATTTCCTACTCTGACTGGCAGAAGCTCTCTGGGGTCTCAAGCAGAAGTCTTTCACATTACTACTATCTGATCCTTTTAACTGGAGATGTCAGGGATTAAACCTGAGATCTTATGCATGCAAAGTGGATGTTCTTAAAGTGAGGCATGATCCTATACCTAACACACATGCAGAAGCAGTTTCTCTTGCCAGATAAGATTTTCTTGCTGAACCATATGCAGAGAGGGGCATTTGCACTGTGAAGTGCATTCACACATAAAATATCCAATATAATCCCCCTCCATATCATATGGCATGGAAGGGAATGAGCATTTCCACCTCCGCTGCAACTGGGATGGGAATGTGCAACTTCACCCACCATCTCAGAATGTACTTTTTTACAATTATGGTGTGTTCTAGCTGGTCATTGTAGATGCCGCTGCATTCACTCATATCTAGGAATGCTGAATTGACCGAGTCAATCTGAAAACATGTAGAAATGTGATTGATGCTATTCTATATGATCTGCACATTTTAAAATAAATTTTACAATTATATGGCAGAACATTTGTTTCCCCCATGATAAGAAATCTAGTAAACAAGACATCTATCAAGAGTATGATTAAAATGCAAAAGAAATAGAAAAAGCAAAGGCCACATTTACTCAGCAGCCTAAGAGAGCAATGCCTAATCTACATTTACTTGCCTGAACTTGGTAAAGAAAGTTATTATGCAAGTGGAATTTTCAACAATAACCTTTATTTAGCAGAATGATCCCCAAAGCCCTGCCACCAACAAGTTATCCAGATTTAAATCACTTCTCATGGGTAGTTCTGGAGAACAAGTAGGAAATGTGACATGAACTTCTAAAATTTGCACAAATGTTAGCAATGAAAAAAATATATACTTCCTTAACTTTCCCCCTTGCCCTGGAGTTTTCCAGAATAGCAGCAGGGGTGTAACCCATCACACAATGAAGTCTGTCTAGAAAGGTTGCAAACTAATTCCTTTCTTCCCCCTTCCAAGTCTCCAGAAATAGCAGATGAAGCCAAGCTCTCTTTACAAGTATTATACTTTAATGCTGCATTAATACTCTCAATAAATGACCCTCTAATATTTTCTGCATTTATTTTTTTAGTTATGGCAATTTATCAAGATACAGATGTGCCAATTAAAACTTCCAGACAAGACTCCAGTGAATATACTGAGTTCTCATATCACAGCCAAATATGCAGCCCTTGCACCAGTATATAGAAGTGTCGCAGATATTGATCACACTATGGATTTAATTGACCCTTCAGCCAGTTCTTCTTCTATTGCATTACTCTCTGTTAACTATAAAACATTTGCAACTGAAGCAAGGAAATCTGTGACCAGAAAAAATGATGAAAGCCCACAGGCTCTGATCTTATCAGAGGAACAGGAGAGAATTACACGTTTATTGTTATTTACTATAAGTAATAACAAACCATATGAAAGAAATAATGGTTTATGAGGTGCTAGGGAAAGGAACATAGATAAAACAACAGCAGAGTACAGTAAAAGTATGAATAAATATGGCTTATTAGAACAATATAATTATTTGGGGGGGGGGGTTGGATGGTGTGCTATTATATTATGTCTTAAGCTCAAAAAATCGATTCTCAAAAACAGATAAGAAGCATTTTTCTTTATGTCTAGGGTGGGGGATGGGGGCTTTCCCTCCTTTGACTAGTAGCTGTCTAGTCAAGAGAAGAGGTTGCTTTCTGTTCAGAGGACTGCTACAGCAACAGCATGACCTTTCAGCTGTCATGATCTGCCCTGGCCCATCCTCAGCACAGGAAGATGACTTCTCAAAAGAGGGATACAGTACAAGAGAGGGACCAGGCACATTCTGACATCAACTGTGGGCCAAGCTTCAAGTGATGAATGACACTTGAACGGGAATAGAAAAGACTCACATGTATTCCTCCCTGTTCACTTGCACTCCGCTCGATTGAGTGGAGCGCAAGTGAACAGGGAGGAATACATGTGAGTCTGTTCACTTCCCATTCAAGTGTCATTCGTCACTTGTAGCTTGGCCCTGAGCAGAGGCTGTGTGAGGAGGTGGGCTAGCATTGGAGTCGGGTTGGGTGGCAATCCCAACTCCTCTCAAGAGAAGGATTTCTTGTGAGAGGCTGGTGGGCCAACCTAACTCCAGTGCCAACGTGGAATTACCATTCATCTTCCCCAGAGAATGGTTGCTTTTTTTCAGGTTGGATTGATGCTTTGACACAGCAAAATGGTGCTGATCTTTTATGAAGGTGTCATTCCCTCCTATGCAACACAGTAGTATGACCTACAAGTAGTATGACCTACAAGTGCACCAATCTTCCACTGAACTAGCTGAAATGAATGTGCCTTATTATTATCAAGATCTATGCAACACTGAAAGCTTTAACATGCTCCTTATTCTCTATACTCTTGAGTGCAGTCAAGCCATTCATCTGGCTGTAGAATGTTACAATGGAAAGAGAAGGAACGCTTAACAGTGCTGGGAATGTACTGTGAACTGAGATGGGTCCATAAGAGTATAAAACAATGAACAAAACATTGAGATATTCTCAAGCTGCTTGGAATGAGCCAGATACATAAAGGCAATGCTATCATTTCCAGTAAATTGTCATCTAATAAATTAGCCAAAATGGCTCACTTTAAAAGAAGTCTGTAACCCATCCTGTAGGACCCTCTGGATACTCTGGTAATATAGCTCCAACAAACCTCTTCGGAAGAGACACTCAAAAACCATTTTGCCACTAGAGCCTTTCCAGACAAAGTGCTTTTAATGTTGTGAATACACAGCATTTACTGAAGATTCAGAATGCCGTTCTGCTATACATCTGTTATGAGGAAACTGCATTATACAGCAGTCATACTGCAATACTGCGTTGCTTAAAAAAAATTCTGCAACGACTAGTATTGTGTTAATGAGTTCAAGTATGGATTATGATTATAGGACTATTATCAAGTGTTGGTTATCGCCTGTGAGGCAACTAATAATAATTTCTTCTTACACCACTTTAGGAACTTTTAAAAACATTTCATATTAGCAATAAGTCCTTGATTGGAGACAAATGTACTCCACTGTGATAGAGAGGATTATGTAAAACTACTGAAGGCTTCTGAGAGCATTTGGGGCCAGAGTAAATATGACTCCTCTTCCTGAGACACATTTTGAAAACTGTGATAATTGTTGCTCTGGTCTTCTCCCAACTGCAGAAGTACTTCTACTAACTTTGAGCTAACTACTTGCATGGTGGCTGAAATTCATCTAAAACCAAATCACACAATCACAAGACACAGGGGTCATTTCCAGATGGGCTTTTTGCTCTGGTTTGGGTTCCAAACTAGAGATGGACACAAACAGCAATACGAACAAAAAAAAAGTCACAAACAGCCCAATCTGCTGTTCGAGAACAAGCTATTTGTGAGGCCCCATTCTAAACAAACAGGTGGCTGTTGCAAGCCTCGTTCATTGCTGTTCATCAAGCCAGACAG